>NC_083880.1:70522646-70825676 GCF_032452875.1 Bos javanicus | reverse complement strand
CTATTATCTTGATAATCCCAGCAACCACTCACGCCACACCAGTCGACGTCTAGGACTGGCCGCCTAGACAGCCAAGGGTTGAATGGGTGCTAATGAGGCCAAGGGAAGGGGTCTAGTCCATTTGGAAGTCACTTAGCTTTTTCTAGTTCCCTGACCATGGGCAAAATTTTCCTTCTGGCCAAATCCACACATAGCTCTAAGCATACGTTGCCCCCTCACAGTAGGTGCAGGCTGACCAACAGACGCTCCTAAACCCCAGCCACAGACTGGCTCCTGATCTGTCCTTCAGATTTAACCCCAACTTCAGCCATATTCAGTCTTTAACCCTACCTGTGACCTGACACCTAAGCCAGTTCAAAAAGTGCACCTACCTCTGGCTTCTTAGAAGTATCACCCCCAAATTCAGCCAGGACTTAGGATCCTTGTCTGACCACAGGCTAAGGTCCAGCTCTAGGACTCCCCTGGGCACAAGAGGGAACAGTTGAGACCTTGAGACAGTAGAAAGGCTTTCTCAGCCCACTGATGGTGAAGCCCTTTAAAGGGCATGCCTTCCAAGTGATGTGTCAATAATGACCGTAGCTGGCATCAACCAGGCACAACTGCTCTTAAGTAAGTCTATCGTGCTAAATTCTAAATGCATGAAACATTCTTAGCATAAAGGAGTTTACTTGCACCCAGAAGAGATTCACCGCAAAGATCTTCTATAGCATCACTTTCCTACTGTCTGTAACTGAATTAGAATCTGACCTCCACAGAGCATTTGCTATGTAAAACAAGGTCCACCTGGAAACACAGATCCAGGAGATGCATGGAACCAAGCAGAATCAGCGCTTGAGGAACCATTTATTTGAGTGTCCAGAATGCTTTCAAACAATCAATTAAAGCTATTGCTATCTCACAGAGTGCTCACCTCCACTTAAGGCTGAAAAAAAAAGGTCAACCTCTGTCAGCAATATTTAGCAGTTTCAGTTGTATAGGTTGTGAAGTCAATTCCAACCTCTTAAGCCTGCCCAGGTAATATTGAGGGGGTCTGGGATACTAGAAACCTGTATCTACTTTACACGTAACTCAGTCCTCATTAAATGGTCTTCCCCAGCAAGGGCAGAGCTGTCTTTGAAGAACCTGAGTGTCTGTAGTGTTTTCTAGCTACTTGACATTGACTTTGAGTTAAATCTTGGCTAAAAGCAATTACTGTCATATGATGAATTGAGGCAATTTATTTATTACTTGAGAAACATCCTAGGTGATGTCACTTGGAAGAATGATGGAATAATCCTTCCCAAGTAGTCCATTATCAGCCAGATCTAGTGAGGGGGGCCACTGTTCTGAGGTGTGGGGGAGAGCAGTCAGCAGTTTTTAAAAATTAGTCATCATGAGATCAAAGAAAAGAGAATTGGAAATAAAGCAGAAAACAGTTGCCTAAACTTGAGCTTGCTTGTCTCCCTGTGGGATTATATGGCATGCTTGGATTGCTAAATATCAAGAAAGGTATTATAGAGAAAGCCCAGAGATTAATAATAAAACTAAACTCAATGTATGAAGTGCTTGGAGATGGTGGTTGATGTACAAGGAAAGTGAAAAGGATGGGGAAACTTAAGTTAAAAAGGTCAAGTTTAAATATCATTTGAGCAAAGTCTGTACAATTTGGCCCATATAACAAGATTCGCATGACATGTTCATCCATCCCTTCGATATTAGAATGTGATATATTGCTGGAAGGGCATGAGGGGAGATAATCTTCAAGAAAAGCAGGTATGAAATAGAACTTCAGGACACAGCAGGTGGCCAACTCAGCAGAGATGGCCATAAATACAGCAACGTCATAGTCTGGCTGGTCACAATAAGATTCTTGATCCCCGGAAAAAACAGTCTGATTCTTTCTTCCAGGTGTTTGAGAAAAGACAACCAGATTTCTCTGCTGAATAATCCTTTTCCCTGTTTATTGAGGAAATGGCAGAATAGAAAAGTGGTTTAAAGAGAATAAACTCTGTACCAGACTGCCAGGGTTCAAATCCCATCCCTGGCACTTGCTTCTGTTACTTAGCCTCTCTGAGCCTCAGTTTCCCTGTCTCTGAAATGGGTATACCGAGGGCTTAACACAGCAGCCTGGCTCATAGTGGACGTTCCAAATACGTGTCAGCGCTTTATTATAAATAACACAGCTGCTTTACATGTGATCAGGTGTCCAGACTCCACTGTTACCACCTTCTGGATACAATCCAAACACCTGGCTATCCTGAAAGCCAGTCACTATTTCTGCACCTTGGCCAGGACTCTGCTGCAGTGAAGATGCAGTACTGGACATTTTTCCTGAATCATAAGTCCAGACACCTCTCAAAAGCAGCAATGAGGTGAACCTAAGCTTCCCCTGGTCACAGGAAGTGAGAAGCCCATGCTGGCCCTGGAGCCATCTGGCCTCACATCCATCCTTTGCTTCCCCCTCCTGTGCAGGTGCCCCCATAGGCTGTGTTTCCTGGGCCCATGTCAACAAGCGTCTGCACGTGGCCAGGAGGAGACAAGGGTTGTAGAGCGAGAGGAAGGAGAAGCCTTCTCCCTCTTGGCCTCAGGCCCCTTCTTTGGCAGTGACCGTGTCCCCTCTGTGGCTCCAGCCTCCCATAGGTCCACTGGAGTCCCAACTTCTGTTGGGTGGCCCTGACCTCTGGGCTCTGAAGAGCCTTTGTCTCTCTAGTGTGGGCTAGGTAATGGCCCCTGAGGTTGCTACCTTCTGGGTTGCCTCACCATCCTCTCTTGATCTCTGGGTACCCAGTTCTCTGGTAAATTCACTCTGGTTTGAATGTTTGAAACAGTTTCCTTTTTCCTGGTTGGATGCTGACTGATGTGGAGCCCATGCTCGTTTCTAGTGATTAGTCCCTCCTTTAGTAAACGGTGAGGGGAAAAAATAATCTGATTTAATCATCCAGTCTATATTTTTTTCCTGTATCAACATCACACTTGTGTGAAATATCTGGAATCTACATTTTTCCATTTAAAAAAGTCAACAACAGCATTTGTTTCTCCCCAGGCTTCTCGCACCCCTCCTGTTTGCTATAATTTCCATCCTTAAAGACTGCCAAAGTAGTTCATGATCACAATTACAAATGTTCTCAATGCCTTGGGATGCAATTTGTAAAGTCTAGAGGCTTGAAGCTAATGAAGTATCCAGATGCTTTCCTAGCAACTTCTTTCCTATCGTGGACTTCAATTCCATCTTAAAACTAGTCTACCATTCTGAGAATTCACTTCCAGGAAAAGTCAGAAGGGGGATGATGCATACCTCACTCTAGAAGAGCCAGAAACCTGCCCAGCTTCCCCAGCTTTCCCCTGCTGCCTCCTCTTGGCAAAAACCCCCATAATCAGAGATACCTGCCATGCTTGAAACCTTCGCTGGCATAGAGGTAGCATCTCAGAGTCAGAATTTCAAAGGTTTGCTCTACTGGGTGCCAGATGCATGTAACGCCAGAGAAAAGACAGAAAAACAAAAGAAGTCATTAAATAGATGGGCATAAGTAAGATGCCAGCTCAGTAAGATGTGGGGATAAATGCCCTTGGATAGTGAAGAGGCGACTGCGTGTTTGAAAGACTGGAGCTTTTAGGAATTCTGTCTCCGAGAGCCAGCTTCCTTTCTTTGCCTTCAGCAATGATCACCAGCATGGGTTATGCATCCACTGGGGTGTGCTTGGTTTTATCAGTTGCAATTAGATGTTCTTTATCTGAAACTTCTATTTTTTGCTCCATATCTTTACAGGGGAAATTCTTTGAAGTAAAGCTATAGAATTAGGGCTATAGCAAGTGAGAGTACTTGGAGAGAAACTTATTAATCCCTTGTTGCCAAATTACTTATTGCTGCCATTAAGTGATCTGGATGGAAACTGGTCTTGCCTAGAGGAGAAAAGATAAGGGCATTCCTCCAGGGACTCTGCCTGCCTTCATCCTAAGGATGAACCTGGGCAGTGTGTTACAAGGAGGCAGGACCCCAACCGCCACTGTGCACCCACATTTTACAGACACAAGAAACCATGCTGCCTCCTGGAACCAGTCCTAAGATCATGCCATCGTGATGCCACATGAGTGGGCATATTCTCAGAGTTTGTCAAGTGTTTTTACTTCCATTATTACATTTGATCCCTAGGAGATCCCTGGGAACTTTGTCGTTCAGTCGCTCAGTCATGTCTGACTCTTTGTGACCCCATGGACTGCAGCACGCCAGGCTTCCCTGTCCCTCACCATCTCCCGGAGTTTACTCAAACTCATGTCCATTGAGTTGGTGATGCCATCCAACCATCTCATCCTCTGTTGTCCCCTTCTTATCCTGCCTTCAATCTTTCCCAGCATCAAGGTTTTTTCTAATGAGTTGGCTCTTCGCATCAGGTGGCCAAAATATTAGAACTTCAGCATCAATCCTTCCAATAAATATTCAGGACTGATTTCCTTTAGGATTGACTGGTTTGATCTCCAAGGGACTCTCAAGAGTCTTTTCCAACACTGCAGTTCAAAAGCATCAATTCTTTGGCTCTCAGCCTTCTTTATGGTCTGACTCTCACATTCATACATGACTACTGGAAAAACCATAGCTTTGACTGTCCGGACCTTTGTTGGCAAAGTGATGTCTCTGCTTTTTAATATTCTATCTTGGTTTGTCATAGCTTTTCTTCCAAGGAGCAAGTGTCTTTTAATTTCATGGCTGCAGTCACCATCTGCAGTGATTGTGGAGCCCAAAAAAATAAGTTGATCACGGTTTCCATTGTTTCCCTATCTATTTGCCATGAAGTGACGGGACCAGATGCCGTTGTCTTCATTTTTTGAATGTTGAGTTTTAAGCCAGTTTTTTCACTCTCCTGTTTCACAGTTTCATCAAGAGGGTGTCAAATCATGCTGTGGTTAACACTTTGCTCAAGGTCACATAACTAGTTGATGATAGAATCCAGGTGCAAGTTTGTATATTTCTGATTCAAAACCCCTTGCTTTTGACCGAGCTCATCAAACCATAGCATTTCATCCTCAGAAGGGGTGTAAGAGGTCACGTGGTCCCTTGTGCTTGCTGGGGAGCACACTGAGTGCCCAGACAGAGCCTTTCATTGTTGGTGACACATTCTCCTGCCACTGTGGCTAACTTGGGGTTTGCGGGGTGGAGCCCAACTGAAGTTTCATGGCTCTAAGGATAACAGGGAGACTTTCACTCACTTAGAGCATGAGTGTCACTGTAATCAAGGAACACTGGGTTGAGGTGGAAGGTGGGCTCTATAAGTAGAGAAGAAAGGCCAGCATCCTATGAAAGTGAGCTATTAAGGGCCTGGCTAAGCATTTAAGAGTATGGCTCAGCTGGCAAAACCTGGGTTCGATCCCTGGGTTGAGAAGATCCCCTAGAAAAGAGAAAGGCTACCCACTCCAGTATTCTGACCTGGAGAATTCCATGGACTGTATAGTCCATGGGGTCACAAAGAGTCGGACACGACTGAGCGACTTTTACTTAAGCATTTAAGAAGCCCAGGAGGTGAGAACAGGTGAAGACAGTAGACAGGGAAAAGGGAGGAGGGCTGACTCTGAAATGGGACTTGAATCACGACTGCTTCATGCTCCTCACTACGCAGTAGCACTGCCTTCAAAAGAGTGGGGCTTTAGCCTCCGCTGGAGAGTGCCGCCATATTAAAATCTTTTCTTACGTTGGCCCCAGCCTACTCTTGTCACTTCTCCTGGTTTGCATTAGTCCTGCTCTTTAAAGGGATCAAATCTGTTCCATCTTTCACTGTGGCCTTTCAACTTTTTTTTTTTTTAATTTTATTTTATTTTTAAACTTTACATAATTGTATTTGGCCTTTCAACTTTTTGAAGACAAGAATTAAGTCTCATCTGAATCTTTCCTTCTCTAGGCTGAAAAATCCCCAATTCTGACTGCCATTCCTCCTCAGTCAGTGATCTTTGGATTTTTATGTGCACAAGAATCACCTAGAAACCTTGTCAAATGCAGGAGCAGACTCAGCAGATCCGGTGTGGGGACCCAGACTCTGCATGTGTAGTAGGTTATGATGCAGATGCTTCTGGTCACTGAACCACATTTTGAGTGACAAGCCGCTTGTCCTGGCTTTACCATGCCACATTGGAATCTTTTCTCAGGTTGGCCCCAATCTACTCTTCAGGGTCAGGGTCCACAAATGAACAAGCGTCACCAGAGTGGTCTGACCAGGGCAGAGTAGAACAGAGAGGCATTGTCCTTGTTGGGTCTCAGGAGTCCCTGAGGAATATAAACTGGGATGATTGTTTGGTACCCTAGGAGGAGGCTAGAGGTTGGGGCAAAAAGAACATGGCACCTGGGCCTATATATGGAGCAGATATCGAGGGAGAGGGGCAGGCTTCAAGAGACTGTGAGCCCGCCTTGGGTGCCATGTTTCCATATGCAGGGGTCAGTAGGTATCACATTGAATTGAAAGCCAGATGTGAATTCTGAGCAGGAGCTCAGAGGGGACTGGATTCTAAGCTGCTGTAGCTCAAGTGGAAAGAGTCAAGGGCAATGGGCAGTGGCAGCTGCCCTTAGAGGACTGTCTGGCCTTTGGGAGTGCTCAGAGTAGGAAGGGCACAGCTGGTGGGGGTGTGAGGTTGGACAACCTTGTGTTGGAAACAAATCTCTTCTCAGTGCCAGCAGAGTTCACAAGATTCTCTTTGATGAGTTCATCACACAGGGGACTAACGTAGAGCCTTGAAGCTACTCCTGTTGGATACACCTACCACCTGGTACCTACTTGCCAGTTCTGATTTACTTGAACTATTCTCAGGTTGGTTCCTAGTAGGGGGCGGAGATGACAAGGATGCATCCAAACCCCTCCCCTCTCCAGTCTCAGACTCCGGTCTCCACTTAGTAGACAGATGTCACCCAAGGCCAGAGACAGAGCTTCATAGGGATGAGGGACTGATACTATGTTTGACTCTCATGAAAAGAGTGGGCTTAGGGCAAGAGTAATGCAGTTACCATCTTACTGATGGGCTTCCAGTTCCCCCTTGGATTTCTGGTCAGTGAGTCAGACGGGGACCCAGAGCCGGTATTTCCTGAACAGTAACTGCATCAAGGAGAGTTCATTGGAATGACAGAGCGTGAGGCTTGCACAAAGAATCCCAGCTCTGACACTGAAAGCCAAGTATATGGCTTTGGAAAAGCCACTTCACCCATTTGTGGAGTTTCCTAATCTAAATAAAAGGGAAAATAAAACTAGCATCTCCTGTGTCAGATCTTGTGAAGATTAAATGACTTAATATATAAAAAGTGCTTATTAGCACATTTTTTGGTCACCCAGTGACAGACTGGTGAAAATGGGCTTCCCTGGTGGCTCAGATGGTAAAGGATCTGCCTGCAATGCAGGAGACCCAAGTTTGATCCCTGGGTTGGGGAGATCCCCTGGAGAAGAGAAAGCCTACCCACATCCAGAATCCTTGACTGGAGAATTCCATGGACAGAGGACCCTGGCCGGCTACAGTCCACGGTGTTGCAAAGAGTCAGACAAGACTGAGTGACAAGCACTTTCGCTCTTTTTCAGTGGATTGATGTTTAGGCTGAATTTTTAAAAACAGTCATAACTGAGCTTCCATTTGATGAGGCGCTCAGTACCTGCCTAAAAGAGCTGGTTGCATTGCTAGGAGATCCCATCTTTAGTCAACCCTGATGTGTTTCCCGCGAGTCCAATTGCAGGTTCTCATGCGTACTTACAATGTGAGCCCTGTGGACACGCTCCTGAGTCTGCCATGGGGGCAGGACTAGCCCATTCTGACTCTGTCCCCGTCTTCTTCCTTGGCAGGAGCCACAGGTAAATGCTATCTAGCCTTTGGTCCCAAAGCTAGTTCCTCCACACCTGTGTTGCCTTCAAACACTGTCAACAGGCTTTCCTTGTGGACAGAGGGACACATCTCTGGTGGCTCAAGCCAGTGCCCTGAAAAGGATGCTTAAGAAAAAGTAGAATTTGCCATGTCCTGGGGCAATTCCTGTATAGTTCTAGTTGGACTAGCCAAGCATGGCTATTCCTGATAACCTCACTGTGCAGAGTCTGGGATTTCAGTTCTGATGTCGGTGAGCTGAACTCATGAAATTTGTCTAAAGCGCTGGGCTATGGCCTTTCAGATGGCCTCTCTGAATGTCCTGCTTGGTCATCTGTGACCCTCAGCTGTGTTCCATTGTTGATTCATGGTCACCACTGAAGGTGCTTCTGTTTAGGAACATCTTGGAGTTTACTTGGGAAAGGTTTTCTAATACTCATCCAAGATCTTCACTTTCCTTTGGGTAGAGAGCTAGATTCTATCCTAGGAGAAGCATTTGACATAGTCAATTGCTCCTGCCTTCTTGAAACCCCCTCTTCCCCTGGTTCTAGGACACTATACTCTCCTGTTTTTTTTTGTTGTTGTTGTTTTGTTTTTTTACTTGTCTGTCCACTCCTTCTCTGCCTCCTATATGCAGGCTTGTCTTCCTCTACCCACTCACTGAATATTACAGACCCTCAAGTCTCTATCTGGACCATCTTCTCCATCCAGTCTTCATTCTTTCCCTGGCTGACTTCATCAGCCCCCATGCTTCATATATCATCTATGTGCATATGACTCACACATTCTTACCTCCAGCTTAGACCTCCTTTAAGAGCTTCAGACCTGCGTTTTAACTTCCTCCTCTTGTAGAGTATCTTCCAAGCTTAAATTACCATAAACATATATTTCCCTTCTAATTTCCTTTTTTTATTGGCGTACAGTTACTTTACAACATCATGTTAGTTTTTGCTGTGCAACAAAGTGAACCAGCTGTATGTATGCATATATCCCCTCCCTCTTGAATCACCTTCTTACTGCACCCACCTCCCCAACCCCTTCCTAAAAGGTTGGCCAACTCTGCCAGGAGTTCTTTGGTGGAGTTGATAGGCAGAGCCTGCTCAGACCGTCCTGCAATGTGATGAGTTGGGTTTTTGTCTTTAGCTGGTGAGGGGAACTGAATAAAATCCCTTACTTGTAAGTCCTGCCGGGAGAAGGAGCTCTGACCCCATTGATGTCTTAGTTGGGCACACAGAACATGGGTGCTCAGTAGCCAGTTAGTGAATGACTGAATGAATAAATGAGGCAAACAGCTGTGGTCCACTCGCCTTTATGCCATTCACCCGTCATCTGTAAAGCAGCAGTGATGAGGAGGAAGGCCTGTGTAGACAGTGACTTTAGAGAGATGACTAGAACTCTCTCTGCTCTTAGTCTTGGAGACAAAGCCAACCCAGCTTTCCTAAGTTACAAGAGAGTCTGGGGAAAGTGCTGTAGTAAAGGGACTGCATGAGTACAGGAGGAGGGGATGTGCTGATGGGCTGTTGTGAAATATCTGTGAGTTTGGAGAATCAGAATCATAGCTTGTGGGCATTAGTATCCCTTCAACTCAGCCGAGTTCTGTGAACACAAGGCTGAAAAAAAGGAGAAACTCAATTTGGTTTCATAAGAACAAATGGGTGTGGGTAGAGCTATCATCCCCTCAGCTAAACATTAAACCACCACAGACATTAAGGGAACACCTATTACAAGCCAGACCCTGCACTGACATGAGGAAACAAAGATAAAGAAGGCATCATCTTGCCCCCAAGGAGCTTGCAGACCACTGAAGGAGACAGATGGGTAAACAAATAACTAATAATGTCAGCACACTGAGCTGCACCAAGTATTACAGAGAGTTAGCAGAGTTTGGAGGGGAACTCTCCTGGGGCAACCAGGGAAGGCAATGTCACTGATAAAGGATGAGCTGGTGCTGATGTTGGTAGAAAAGTAGGGATGGGTCAGGGCAAGGATGCTTTGGACTTCAGCTGCCTCACACAGAGCTGGCATCCTTGGGAGGAATTCGCGGTGGTGTTAATCCTGGACCATACTCCAGAAGGTTCACACAGGTGCTAGAATGAGAAGTTGCCTCTGTCCCCAGGTCATTGCATGAAGAGGCCAGGCTTAGGCATTCTCTGGCTCCTGACTGTTGCTATCGCCTTAGCAAGTGGTTGTCTGGGAGGAGTAGGATTGGGGGACTGCTGCTGCTGCTGCTGCTAAGTCGCTTCAGTCGTGTCCGACTCTGTGCGACCCCATAGACGGCAGCCCACCAGGCTCCCCCGTCCCTGGGATTCTCCAGGCAAGAACACTGGAGTGGGTTGCCATTTCCTTCTCCAGTGTATGCAAGTGAAAAGTGAAAGTGAAGTCGCTCAGTCGTATCCGACTCTTAGCGACCCCATGGACTGCAGCCTACCAGGCTCCTCTGTCCATGGGATTTTCAGGCAAGAGTACTGGAGTGGGGTGCCATTGCCTTCTCCGAGGATTGGGGAACTAGGGGACTTGAAAGTTGAACTCAAGGCTTCTGACTTCTGAAACCTAGACTTAGAGTCAAAAAACCAATGGAATTCTGGCTCTGAGCTTTATCAGCCACGTGACTTTTAGCTAGCTCCTTTGTTTTCTCATCTATAAAATGGGACAATCCATAGATACTTCGGGGAACATTTGCAAGGATTGTCCAAGCTGGGTCCATGAAACGGCTCAGCACAGGGCTGAGGATGTAGTAAGTGCCCAGTTCCCAGTTTTCCTTGACATGGAATTGAGTCAGTGAGTGAGTACTGGCAGAGCTGGTAATATCAACATTAAATTTCAAAAATGGACTTAGCAGATTTAAGTGTTTTCTGAATCCAAAGCAGTTCTCTTTAATGCACTAAATTTATACCTCAACCATTTGTTTAATATAAGGCGCAAAATGAAAGCATTATGTTTTTTGTCTTTAAAAACCTAGCGATTTCAGTTGTGCTACCCTTACAAAGGCTGATGTTTTCACCATTTACCTGGAAGAATTAAGCAGGGTTTGGAATAATTCCATGAGCCTAAGGATCAAACTGTAGCCCCATGGTTTGATCCTAGGGACAGAATGGTCTGAGGGATAAAAATCATCTGCTTGACCTCACGAGAGGAGGAGAAGGGTGCCTCCAGCACAGCAGTTGTGTAAGTTCGGGCAGCTCACTCAGTTTCTCTGCACCTCAGTTTCTTCATATGCAAAAAAAAAAGGGCTATGATAATAACCTCAACCTCACGAGGAATTAATGCTCAAAAGTGTTTAATTGGTCAGTGTGTGTAGTGACCTCAGCACAGTGCCTGGCACATAGTTAGCACTCAGTAAATGGAAGCTGTTGTCACTGTGATTGTGTCTAGTCATGTATGTGAGCCTTTTCAATATCTTTCCTCTTCACCTTTGCCTCCAAGGTGCGTCCACTCAGAACTCCAACACTGTGGAGCCGGAGAAGCAAGTGGACAACACCGTGAAGATGGCTGGCGTGATCGCTGGCCTCCTCATGTTCACCATCATCCTCCTGGGCGTGATGCTCACCATCAAGAGGAGGTGAGTGTGGGTTGCTGCCCTGCAGATTCTGCCAACCCCAAGTGGCCCCAGCACCACCATATGGCCAAATCCTTTCTCTGCTGACCACTTCCGAGCAGGGACCTTCTGGTACAACTGTTGAGGTCCTGAAATTTGGGGCCAGTTGTGGCTCATCGTGTTGGTGTCCAAAGGGTGTGTGCTGCCTGCGTGGAGAGCAGCCGCAGGATGGTCAGTGTCTTGCGGGGCAGCTGTCCCTTGGTGTATGATGCTCCTCAGCGATAGCTTCTCTGTTGTGATTGGTCACATCATCAGGATTACGGGGGAGCCGCAAGGACACAGCTGAGCCTACAAAGACAGATGCGGGAAAGCAGTGCTTCATTCCTTCCACCTTCATCCATTCCCTTTTTGTCTTTGGTCAAGGAACAGTGTCCCTCTGCATCAAAGGGTAGAGCCTCCGATGGTGTGACAGCCCTCAGGGAAGTCTCCTTCCTACTCCATGACCTATAAAACCTTCCCTGCTGGATTGTTGGTGCTTGTCACCTCTCAGCAGGATATCCTCCTGGCGCCTCTGGTCAAGGCACAGTTATCTTGTATTGCACGCATTGCTCATGAAAGCCAGGATCCAGGTTCCTTCCTGATCCACCAAATTCATTACGCCGACATCTTGTGTTTATCAGGCATTCACAGGGCTTGAGGACCAGCCAGGGAATTGCAGAGAGGAAAGGGAAGGTGGGTGAGTATCAGCTCTCACTGTCCCTGGGGTGCAGGGCTGGTTCTTCTAAATAGGGGGTCCTCCCACCTTCACACATTAGCCACTGTGTCCCCATGCCTGCTGCCCATCTCAGTTTCAATGCCAGGATTCCAATCTTGGTCTCCACCCTCCCACTCCCCAATCTGCCAAAGCAAACAAAACACTTTATCTACATTATAATGACATGTGCTGCAACCTGCCCTGCCCCCAGTTTAAAGAGTTATATTTATATTCTTCAACAAACTATTTAACTCCTCAGCCTGAAGCTCTGGGTTTGGTTACTCAGAGTTCAAGACAAGCCCAGTAATGAGGACTAGGGACTTGCTGCCATCCCTGGGACAAAACCAGCTCATGAAACTTGTTCCCCCCAGAACAAAGGGACAGAATGCCCCAAAGACAAATTCCAGCTTCTACTCTAAGGAGTACCATAAACAGAAATGCACAAAGTAAAAAAATAAAGACTGTGTCCTTATTTCCAGCCATTGATTTCCACTCTGCTACTAATCAGCCTTCTTTTAGCCATTCTGGCCCCAAAATATCTCTGTATGTCACATGGTTCCATCCTTTGATCAGGACATCTTATTGGTAGGACCTGTTCTTTCTTTTCTTCTGAATATTTATTTATTTAGCTCGTTGCCCTGTAGCTCAGAGTAAAGAATCTGCCAGCAATGCAGAAGACTGGGTTCAATCCCTGGGTTGGAAAGATCCCCTGGAGAAGGGAATGGCACCCCACTCCAATATTCTTGCCTGGAGAATCCCATGGACAGAGGAGCCTGGCAGGCTACAGTCAATGGGGTCACACAGAGTTCAGACATGATTGAGTGACTAACACTCCGACTACTATCCAGTCTTAGAAGGATATTTTAGTACAGATTGTGGGATCAAGTTCCTTGACCAGGAATCGAACCTGGGCCCCCAGAAAGACTCTGTGTGGGAGCACAGAGTCTTAGCCACTGGACCATCAGGGAAGTCCCAGGATCTGTTCTTTCTTGACATGTCTGTTCTATAGGATCATTCCTTTCCTTAGGCTCCCAGCAGAATGACAGAAGAATTAAGATTCTCATCCAACTACTGATTTTCTGGTTGGAGAGGCAAGGGAGAAGGAAGGTCCATGCTAATGCTGGGGGTCAGGAGCCCCCAGAGTCATCATCATCTGTGAAGCCAGGCTATGTGTTATGTCTCAGTGACAAGCCAGCTGCTATTGGATGAGGTCAAACATGAGTTTTTATTTCTCTGGGAGATAGAGAGCACGTTGCACGTATAAGATCCTCGATGCATTCTTAGAGTCTCAGATGCTTTAAAGACAGAGGTGAGTTTGAGAGAGTCTCTTTGAAAAAAGTAACTCATTTAATAGAATTGCATTCCTCTTTGATAGACCCCAGAGGTTCTTATTCTTTGCCACTGATTTGTAAGTCAGATATGCTCTTCCAATTTTGCTCTTTCTAAAGCCTGGCTTAACCCACGTCACCATCGTCTGTGAGCTTGTGAAGAAATTTCACTTCCCTCTCAACAGCTATTTCTGAAATGTGTGACTTTCCGGGAGGGAGGGAGGGGCTTTCTGGTTTCAGGATGAGAGCAGGAATAAAGTGAGCCCTTTGTGTGGTTTTATCCTTCTCTGAGTATCTTCATCAGCTGTCAGTTCTATCAAAACCATCCATCAGTCCCAATCAACAGGCATCACCTGATCACCATTTCTTCCCAAGAAGCAAATCTCAGATGTTGTGGCAGTGAGCCAGGGGGTGGGTGGGGGTGCTGATCAGCATTTGCATGTACAGCATCTTTTGGAGAAAATAAGACATTTTTCTGGCTTGGTTGATGGTCATATTTTACAAATGGGTATAGGGAATGGAAAACGGAGGAGTGAAGAGGGGAAAGAGGGAGAAAAAGAGAGACATAAGCCTGCTATGTTTAACTCTTTCCACTAACCCCTTGCCCCAAAGGACAGTGAAGAGCTTGAGGGGCTCCTTTCCCTCTTCTGACCCAAACCCCATATATAAATACGGGGAAAACGTCATTGGTCGATTGAGTCTGTCCCTAACTTACTTAGGGCTCGCCAGAATGCTGTCCATGTGTGTTGTGTGCTCAGTTGCCCAGTCATGTCCGACTCTTGGCAGCCCACCAGGCTCCTCTGTCCATGGGATTCTCTAGGAAAGAGTACTGGAGTGGGTTGTCATTTCCTCCTCCAGGGGATCTTCCCAACCTAGGGATCCAACCCATGTCTTCTGTATCTCCTGCATTGGCAGGCAGATTCTTTACCACTGTACCACCTGGGAATGCTGTCCACAGCCACCTAAAGGGAATAGATAATTAAAGGAAAAGAAACCCCAAAATAATAGGGAAACCATCACAAATCAGAGTCCTAGGGTCAGCATCTCTTCAGTGTCCCTTCATGACCTTGAGTTAGTTTCTGCTTCCAGGAGCTCTCAGAAGTTGAATGCCAGCCACACTTCCTGCACTGGCCTGAGCTGGGGCTTCACTGTAACCTCCATGGACATGGGCATGGTGGCTCCCTCCATCCCAGTGGGTTCAGCTGACTCAAAGTCTTCCCCAGAGCTGCAGCCAAGTGTTTCCAGCCCACTTAAGATGCTCCTAGTTTCCCCCTACAGGCCCTGCGGCTTACCTGTCACTGTCCACAGAGAGTCTTGCTCTTGTATTAGGTGTTGTGTGTGTTGTACTGAACTAGAAAGCTGGCCTAGAAAGGGCTAAAGATGCAGATGACCAAGGAAAGGGCTTAGTGAAGTCAATTTACATTTGGAAGACTGGGGAAAGAGAAGGAAAGAGAGAGAGAGATCAGCATACCCTGAGGAGTGTTTTCTTGTTGTTTGTTTGGTTTTTTTTCATGGCTGGAGGGCATATGGAACGATGCAAGGTTGCAGGAGGGGACGCGAGACGTTGATGATCCATTTAAACAGAATTCCCTTCAAGTTTGAAAAAGATGCAAATTCAACTTTGGACTTCTTTTAATAGTACCTTTGGCTGTTTGGACTGGGCTTCTTTGAATGCAGGATGATACAGAATCAGGGCTGCATATGTTTGGAGGGTTGCGTGAGCATTTTAAGATGGAACTTGAAGCTCCTTCTGACAGAGTTAACCCGTGTGGTTCTAGCCAAGCTCATTACAAAACATCCATTCTTAGGCTGTCACTGTATAATGTCTCCATCTTTTTCTCCTGGCTTGTCCGTCACATCTAGACCTCAGAAACAGTCTAGAATGGATTTGTGCATGCCATCATGTAGTAAAACACACTCCCTCTTCATGAGTGCCCTTTTGAGTCCTGAAATGAAGAAAAACTGTCCTGTCTGCAGTCCTGGTCATCTTCTTCCCTGACCTCCTTCCTTAGAATTACTGGACATCCTCTCCCAAAGGAAAGGGCAGCCAAGGAGTTGCTAGGCCACCTCTCTGGTCCCTTGGCTTAGTGTTACAGAGCCCTGGGTGCCTTCAGTGTAAATTGAGGTGGAAAGCTCCAGCCTTAGTGCCTTAACCCAGGGGTCCCCAACCTCTGGACTATGGACCTGTCAGATCAGCAGCGGCATCAGTTTAGAAATAAAGTGTACAATATATGTAATTCACTTGAATCATCCCCAAACCATCCCCATACCTTCCTGGAGCATGGAAAAATTTCTTCTACAATGCTGGACCCTGATGCCAAAAAGGTTAAGGACCACCACATTAATAAGTGTATCTTGATGGTTGAAGGTGTTTATTAGCCACACACATATGGAAAGTTGTTGCATATGCCTATAAGCTTCCTATCATCATTTATTCCTTGGGACACAGTTCCTGAAGTTTGAGTGTGGTTCTCCAAGGCTTAGGGCATAGCGATACACTTCTGATTGGGGAAACGTGGAGCCAGGTTAAGCAGGATAACTTGGTAGATCTGTACCTCAAGACGTGTGTATTCTACATGAACCTCTCCATCCCTTCTTACTTTTCAAATGGAAACTAAGCAAATTTTAGGCAGATAGTTTCAAAATCCTTCAGCACACACAGTTCCATCCTCCCCCATCTCCTCGTCTCATCTCCCTGCCCAGGGCTTCCTGGTCCAGCCTAAACTTACTGCCAGTCATACTTGGCCTGTCCAGACAGTACCTTTCCCACGAGTGCATTTGAAGTGTCTTGAGTTTGAGATATGAGAGTCTGCTTTGAGATAAATGTGCATCTCTTGCTGTACCTTGATTCTCCATGTCTGCCCTCCAGTATTCTTGCCTGGACAATTCCACGGACAGAGGAGCCTGGCAGACTACAGTCCATGGAGTCGAAAAGGGTCAGCCATGACTGAGCGCCTAACGCTTTCACCTCCCAGTAGCTCCCAGTCTAAGGGGTATAGACATCTTGTTAGCTGTGTACTGGGATACAGAAAAACTGGGTCTGAATCTCTACAGCCCCATGTATCTGCTGCTAACCTTGGAGAAGCAATGTATCAAAGCTCAACCTTTGCTTTCCCATCTGTGAGATGCAGCCAATCTCATGAATCTGCTCTAAGAATCAAATGAGCTAATGGTTGGGACAGGCTTTACTTCCTGTACCTTCTAACAGGACTATAGTGCATGATATCAACAGGGATATTCATCTTACACATGACCAACAAGTGTACCAAGTCAGCTCCAACCCCATCACCAATATGCAGAAGGCAGTGCTGCCATCAACACACACACTCTGACCTAACTAATTTGTTTGTTTCCCATTTGAACTGCTGCAACTGCTGCCATATCCTGATTTTAATTCAACAAATAATCGTAGAAGATAGGACTCTGTTTTTTGAAAAGAGGAAACTGAGGATCCTATCTTCTATGATTATTTGTTGAATTAAAATCAGGGTATGGGCAAAGTTGAAATACAAACCAGGCTCTGTGACTCCAGGCCCCTTGCTGTTAATTTCTGTCCTAGCAGTACATGGAGACTGGTAGAAATGTGAATCCTGGAATAGGGCAGAGGTGACCCAGATTCACATCATTTTCTCCTGTTCTCTGCCTTGGTGCACGCTGTTTCCCTGAATCAAATGTCCAGACATTTCCCTTCACCTGCAAGGCTCGTGTTACTCTCTCTCAGCCCCAAGTTCTTCCGAGTAGAATTCCTTCAAGTATTACCTTCTGTAAGCAGTATTCCTATAAGCACCCACCCCAAGAAGATCCAGTGGTCCCCCCGTTGCCTGCAACCACTGTGTCAGATGCGTAGACCCCCAGTTGTAGTTTTGTGGACTGAACTGGCCTGGGACAGCAGGCCTTCTGCTTTGGTCCTGTCTCACCAGAGCTCCACTGCCCTGTATCATCTGCCCCTAGATATTTACCCGCAAAGTGTTTATGGTCAAAGCTAAAATCATCAGCTCCCCACCAACCTATTCCCAATTGTGTGTCCCCATCTTAGTGACAGATACACCCTGTCCATCAGCCAGACCAACGGGATTCCATCACCCCAGTACTTCTGACCCTGCGTCTTTACTTTCTCTTGGTCACATCATCTCCTCTCCCCCTCCCCACTGCCTCCTCCCTGGTGGAAGCCTCTATGGCTTTGCTGTAGGAGTCTCCTCCCCAGCCTCCTCCTCTCTCTTTGACTCTGACCCCACCCCTCCAACCCATCCTCCACTCTGTAGCCTAGGTGATGTTTCAGAAATGAAACTTGTACTCCCAAACCTGCATTCTAAAATCCTTCATTGGCTTCTCCTCCCCAGTATCCATGGTTCATGGGGAGCAAATGAGGGAAGATACACATGCTTATTAGGTCATCCAGAGAGCTGTGAAGCTATGCTGCCCCCTTGCTCACGGTGATTCTGGCAGATTTCCTAGAGTCTCACCCACTCCGGTGCCTTGGCTGGTGAAGTTTCCTCCTCTTTCGATGCCTGTGTGTTCCTCAGTTCCATCTGGCCAGATCCTGCCCATGTTTAAGGTCTGATGTAAAAGACACCTTCTCCAGTAAACCCTTTCGACCTTCAGTCTAGACAGTCTCTTCACCATCTGGGGTTCTCTCTGTGAGGATCCCTGTCGTGTTCTGCCTTGCACTTGTCATTTGTATTCACAGCTTTTCTTCTTCAGTGGACCATCGGCTGCCTGTTCTTATTCATCCTTGTCACAAATGTGCCTTGCAGATACTGGGGATTCCCTAAAAACATGTTGAATCCCAGTGAAATGAGAACAGATGGAGTCCACGATTGCACTCCATCTCTCGGGCAAGAAAGCTTCACTCAGATTACAGACCCAAATATCAACATTGAGCATCAAGGGTAAACCCAGCCCTGTGGTGGGAGGTGTTAAGTCTGGAAGGGCAGCATGCGAAAGATGTACCATGATCTGAGATTCAAGGAACACCTATATATCCAGGAAAAAAAAAAAAAAGACAAAAGGGAAAGATAACTACCGGGTCAGCCAAAGAGGCAGGGTCACAGTTAGATTGGACTGCGCTACAGGTGACAAAGTGAAGCAGGTAGAGCCTAAGGAAGGTGCCCCAGATCACATAACTAATAAGCAGCAGAGCTGGGTCTGAAACTTGGCCAATCTGATAACAGAGTCTGCCCTCTTAGCACCGCCTAACCTGGGTGAAATGTAAAGCAGGATTTGCTGATACGCTGAACTGCATGACATCATTTTGAATGGTTTGTCAAGATGGGGAAGCATCCCCAAATAAATTTTGTATCTTGTTTTGTCCACCCCATTCTAAACTGCACCGCACCCTGGGAGGTTACTCCCTCTTGTGTTTGCACTCACTTGGGTAGCCTCAAGCTAGAACCTTGGAAAGCAAAAGCGTCAGTTGCTCAATCGTGTCCAACTCTTTGCAGACCCCATGGACTGTAGCCCTCCAGGCTCCTTTGCCCATCGGATTCTCCAGGCAAGAATACTGGAGTAGGTTGCCTTCTTTAGGGGATCTTCCCAACCCAGGGATCAAACCTGGGTCTTCTGCCTTACAGGCGGATTCCTTATCATCTGAGCCACCAACCTTGGAAGTCTTAAAATGCTCACATTTAATCACCTGTTGCTTTTGTGTTTTAACCACCTTTCACATTCACCTCTTCTCCTTCCTCAGGGCGATTTCAAGATCTGCCCCCAGCGTCTCTTGCTTTGACTCTTAGAGCAGCTTTCACAACCCCAGTCCCTCTCTCCTCCAACTGTTTTCTCAGACTCCTGCCAGAATCATCCATCTAGAAAAATATTTGGCCACTTGATCCTTTGGGTTCTCCCTGTGACCTATGGTACTGAGGGTAAGCAATTTAAGTTCTTTGGGAACTAGGCTCTGCCGACATCTTTCCTGCCCCCGCAAACTTTAAACTTTTTATTTTGTATTTGAGTATAGCCGATTTACAAAGTTGTGATAGTTTCAGGTGAACAGCAAAGGGACTCAGTCATAGAGTCCCCTTTATACAGCTTTTCTCTCCCCTCCCAGCCAGGCTGGCACATAACATTGAGTAGAGTTCCATGTGCTGTACAGTAGGTCCTTTTTGTTTATTCATTTTGAATATACGTGCTGACATCTTGATGTTTCCACCTTGATAACCAACCACCCACCCAGTCTGTAGACACATATTCAGCAGCCTGGAAGTACCCTCCCTCCCACTCCATCTGGGTGTTCCTTGACTTTACAACTGAGGCGTCACAGACTTTAAGCCAAATTACCTCTCCCCTCTCTACCCGTTACCCCCAAATATGGTCCCACAGCTCCTTGTGTTACTGCCTCATACCATGTATCACTCCAGACGATAATAGCATAGTGCTTGTTATGAAGGCTCTTAAAGTTAGATTTCTTAGATTCTGATCCTCATCATTTTGCTTGGTGTTGGTGGTAGTGGTGGTTTATTCGCTAAGTCATCTCTGACTCTTGTGACCCATGGACTGTGGCCTGCCAGGCTCTGCTGTCCATAGAATTTTCCAGGCAAGAATACTGGAATGGATTGCCGTTTCCAACTATGTAAACTTAACCTCTCTGAGCTTCACTTTCCTCACCTGTAAAATAGAGATAATAATACTTCTAATGAGGATTAAATAAACTAGTTCACATAAGGTACTGAGAACAGCACCTGCCACATAAGTGAGCTCCTACTATCTAAGCGGCAGGTATTAATTATCATCTAAATTGTATTTCTTGTCTGACTCTCCCATCAGACATACTGGCTAGATTAAGATGGCATTCGTCTTTCTATCTCTGGTAGTTGGCGGAGACAATCATTTAATAGGCCCTTCAAAAGTTGTAGCTGAATTACGGGTGGAAAGATGGATGAGTGGATGATGGATGGAGTGTTGGATGAATGAGTAGATGAGTACATGGATGAACAGATGAGTGTGTGGAGTTATGATCTAAATGGATACGTAGATGTACAGATTTTTAAGGAGGTGGATAGATGGGTGGAAGGATGGGTGGATGGAGGCAGATGGATGGATGGATGGATGGAAGAGTGAATGGGTTGGTTTAAGAAATGGATGGACGGGTAGATGGTTAAATGGATGGTAAAGTAGACAACTAGTCTTGTTTAAATAGCATGAAGCAAGGGGAAGCTATGCCTCAAGTCATTCTTGTCAGCCAGCTGAAGAGATTCTGCAGTATGTGATTTATAAAGTTTGGGGTTTTTTCCTAAGCACAGCTGTCTTCCTGCTCAGAATCTTTGGTCTCAGGCAATCTGTTACTTGCAATATCACTGTATCCTTGTAAATTTAGACCTTCAGTAAATCTTCTTCAAGCCTGAGAGAAAGGACACATGTATACTCTGTTTTGATCACAGAGTAAAGAAGTATAATCCTTGCCCTGGAAGGCCCTGCAATTGAATTTGGAAAACAAATTCAATTAATAGACGCTTGCCAGCTTCTGTCATTCTGGGGTTGCCTGGAAGCTTGGTCAGGGATTGCAGTGGCTTCTGGTGACATCCAGGATAACTCAGCCACTTGGAAGAGGTGAATCAAAGGGCGAGGAAGCATGTTGTCATGAGGAGGTGGCCAGGCAGAGGGGAATCCTGAAGGTTGAGAGCAGACCGCCAGAGGTTGTGAATGTTGAGACCCAAGAGTGCAGCTTGGAGCTGCTGATGGTGAAAAAATCCTGGCTCAGGATGGAGGCCTTGCAACTGGTCCCAAAATACACAAAATATTAGATCTAGTGAGGGGTAACCTCATAGCATGCAAATAAACAGAGCTGAGATCAGAACTCTGGCCTCTCCATTCTCAGTCCCATGTTCTTGACAATATAGAGAACAGAGATGTCTGTGAGTCTTTATCAAATGCAGCCTGAACTCTCTGCCCCTGAGGAATCATATTCCCAAGCTCTGGTCCACAGAGCCCCCAGTGAAGAAGAATGCCAACCTGTATTATATGGGCTTCCCAGGTGGCACCATTGGTAAAGAAGCCGCCTGCCAGTTCAGGAGACACAAGAGACTTGGGTTCAATCCCTAGGTTGGGAAGATCCCCTGGAGGAGGAACCCACTAGAGCAACCCACTCTAGTATTCTTGCCTAGAGAATCCCACGGACAGAGGATCCTCGAAGGCTACTGTCCGTGGGGTCGCAAAGAATCAGAAACGACTTAAGTGCCTTAGCACAACACATCACGTGGTTGGTAGAGGCATTGGATGGCTTGCGTGGGCTGTTCTAGATCCCACCCATTGTTGGAAGTTCTTCACCCCTTTCTCCCATCTGGGGCCACTGTTCATTTGGCCAAAGATATTCAACAGTTTTATGAGTGACCAGATTTGCTGGCTGTGGTTGCCCCAGTTCAGCCTCCCAAGGAGGCACAGAGCTTTCCTTCTGCCAAGGTGTCTTGGCGTTCAGATGTCACTTTCCTTCTGGACCTATAGAATTTGGCTGTCCTGATAAATGAGAGAAAGCCTTGGGGTGGGCTTACCTTGGGGGCTTTGGCCAGTTCCTACTTAAGAGGGGGAAGCTTGGGGCTCTGAGGTCACGTTCCCACCCTGTGGATGTAAAGACCACATCTTTCTGTGTCAACAAAACTGGATAGCAGTTGGAATTAACCACAGAACTCAAGATGGGAACAAATTATTCTTGCGTGCTTAGATGAGTCTTTGAGGACCTGAATTATTCTGCAAGTTTTCTCAGTCCACAAATGTATTAGTTATTGTCAGTATAATTAAGTCAGTAAAAGAAAAGTTTTCCTATTTATTTTCCTACAGAACAAGAAAAATTATAACAAAGGGAATATCACAGACTTACTTGAGTCTTCCTTTTTTTTTTTTTAATTGTTCAGAAGCCAAGAGCTAGAAGAGACATCAGAGAAAGACTGCAGGCAGTGATTTTTCAACCATTCTTTTGGAGAGTGGAATCTGTTTTTCAGTCATGTGAAATCTTAAGTGACATGCCAATTTATGAAATAGATTAAGATGGAGAAGCTCTGCCTTTAATGGCTGGCAGAGGGCCAGCAGCCCTACCTGTTCAGTAACCCCACATGCTCCCTCATTACAGTGAGTCTGCAGAATCCTGAGAATGTGTTGTTTGAAAATTCATGATTTAGTTCAACTCACCTAAGAATCAGATAATAAAAGGAAGGCACAGAGAGTTTATTCAAGTTGTAGTCTGTTCAAACTGATGTTTGCAATTCTTCTCTTTTAGTGCAGTGCTCTTTCATGATGAAATTTGAATGCTCTTCCAGTTTTCTACCAGTAATGTAACAAAGTACTTCCCAGAATTTAGTGGCTTAAAAAAATAAGCCATGAGATTTAGTGATTTTTCTCATAAATCCGTACTTTGGCTAGGGTTTGCAGGGAATGACTTGTTCCTGTTCTATGATATCCAGGGTCTTAGTTGGTAGAATCCAGTTGGCTGGGGGTTGGCTGGAAGCATCTCTCTGTTCATACAGTCTTAGAGCCTCTCCACATGGCCTCTTCTGACCACAGCAAGCTTGGGATACTTAGCCTTTTTACATGGAGCCTCAGGACTCCAAGGGAAAGTTCCAAAGACGCAGACAGAGCCACAAAGCTTCTGTTTGTCCTATGCTAGAAAGTCCCAGAATGTAACTCCTGCTGTGTTCTATTGGTCACCTAGGGCCAACCCTGATTCCGTGTGGAAGGCACTGTGCTTGGACATGAGTCTGGGGAAATATGGATCACTGGACAGCCATCTTGGATGCTGACTACACGATTTCCTTTCTTTTGGTGTGATCTTACTGCACAGATTCTGATGTAGTTTAACCTTAACAGAGAAGTCATTATTTTTTTCCTTAGATCTCAGGAGCACTGTCATAAATTAGTTCTAGAAGGCCACAGAAATCTGACTTAAGACCAAAACATCATAATTACCAGGAGACTAGTTTTAGTAACCATAAGAATTTTCAAACCATTAAAATGGCCAAATGCGATCTGGCTTCCTCTGCATGAATAGTGAGTTTCTCCATCATAGGAGAGGTCTCCTTCATTTCTTCTACCACCGCAAGTGCCTGATGCTCAAGGACGCTGACTAGTTGAGAAACTTGCATCTCCTTGAGCTTAGGGAGTAATACTATGTGCATTTCTAAGAACCAAGATTTCTTATAAATCTAATTCTTGTTTGTTTGTCTTTTCTTTTCCCCCACTTTTGGACATTTCCTTCATCTGACTGCCCATCAATATATAGAAGAAATGCTTATTCCTACTCCTATTACTTGTAAGTATCGACCTGGGGTGACTTTGCTTTGTGCCCTGTAAGGCAACCTGTAGCATGCATTTCCTGCACCAACCAAGTGTCTGTTGGTTTCTCATACTCACCTCTGTCTAAGTCACCTGCAGCCACAGCGTTTTGATTTTGCCTTGATGTTTTCCATTTGAAAATGCACTGTCACCGTTCATGTCTGTCCTGTTTCTTCCATCTTGGATCCCGCCCCCCGCCTGCCCTTTTTGTTTTTGGAGCCGTGAAGGGCTGTTTCTCCTTTGTCAGTATAAGTCTCTAGTTAGAAATCCTCCATTTCCAACAAGAGGAAAACCTGATCCTCCTGTAGGATTTGCACACATAAAACAGAACCACTGATCTCAGCAACTTCAAAGCCCGTTTATGTCTGCTTGGGAAATGCATAGCCCTAAGAGCTGAAAGATTAGAAAGAAATTCATTGGCTATTTCCACTATTTCAGGAAGTCTATAGGGAATCGTAGCTTTATCTAGAACCAGCTTCACAGCAAGGTCTTTCTCTGGGGCTAGAATTATCCCAGTCTAGTGTTTATCATCAGTTACATCATGTTGTCAGTGCACTTTGCTGGTAGTTATAGATGATTGACTAACAATTTTTTTTTTATGGTTTTTCTTATTACCTAACCAGACGTTTTCACAACATGAGGGTAAAGGAGAAAAATTCCATAAATAGATCCTTGGTAATGAAGAGTTAGAAAACCACTGAATTAGTCTCACATTTCTAGTAGGCATTTTCCATATTTGAAAATTCAGGTCCAGAGAAGTATGTGAAGTACATGAAATCACGCATCCAGTCATCAAGAGAGAGGGATTAAAACAGAATGCCTCACTCCTTGTAAAGTGTATTTTCCATCATTCCATGTCTTGCTCCACCTCTGGCAAGCCCAGCCTTGTGAGAGAGACCATATCTGTTAGTGATCATCTTCTGAAGCCTTCACAGATGAGGAGGGAGCCAGCCTCCCCATCTCTCTGCTCAGTATTTGGGTCCCTGCTCAATAGGTCCATGCAGTGAGCAGACAAGATTCTGGGATCACCACCCTGATGTTATATAGGAACCAAAGAACCCCAGCCACCAGCACCAAAAGTACCAGACAGCCTGCTTCATTTGATCATTCATTCATTTGAGAAACATGCGTTGAACATGCACATTATGACCCAGACACTGTGGATGGAGGGATGACCAGGACTTTGAACCCTACCCTCATGTGCAGATCTATCAGAGAGACTACCCCAACATTACATACTTGCTAGCTCAGCTGAGAGGTACCTACAGGGACAGGTACTGTGCTATGGGGACACTTAGTTGTGTGACTGATTTTTTTTAGTGGGCAGGGGATAGTTATCAGTGCTTTTAGAGATGGGTTTATCTAGGGCTGAAGAAATAAGAATTCCGAGCAGGGAAAGCAGTAGGTGCAAAGACATGGAAGCGTGAGACAGTATGGGGTACTGTTGCCGCCGGAAAAAGTCAGAGTTCTGGATTCAAGTTACGTCTCTGTCACTCAGCAGTTACATAGCCTTTAGCAAGTTTTCTGAACTTTTTCAGCCTCTTTCCTCTTAACTCTAAAATAGGGATAATAGTGCCTAGCTTGTAGGGAATGAAGAATTTTGTAAAGTGCCTTGCAGATAAATGGGCACTCCTGCAATGTAAGTTTTCTTTTGTTTCCCCTTTCAGAAACCATGAGGAGTCAGGGCTGAAGTGGTGGCCCCTGATGGTGCCTCTGGTCTTCTAGGAGATTCTTACAGGATCAATGTGCTACATTAGGTATGGGCATGCAATGCCTTCTGGGCAACTTGCCGCCTCAGTCTGTTAGCCAATGTACATAGCACTGTCTGGAGGCCCACTTTGTACCATTCTCTGTCCTGGGCCCTGTGATGAAATCAAACACGAATGGTATGGAGGTATAGAAGAAGATACACAAGTACTCGTACTTCAAGTTGCAGTGATAAGCAAGGGTCTTTAAATCAGTGCAGACTTGGAGTTCTAAGTGACAGATCCTAGGGTGTGACACTCATGCCAGCTCAGGAATGGGGCATAGTTAAAGATTCAGAGGAGGAGGAGAACTGGCAAAGCAGACAGAAAGGTAGGAGGAGAACCACAGAGAACCAAGTGAAGTCCACTGCAGAAGGAAGACTTGACAGTAGCCGGTGCTGCAGAGAGATGGAAGTGGAGGGCTCGGGCATGGCCCTGGACCAGCAGAAGTCACTTGTGCAGGTCCTGGGGTAGCCTTGAGGGAAGAAGCCAGCCTGCCTAGGGCCCATGAGGAGGGGAACTTCTTCTTAACCACTGGGCCCTAAAAGAGAGGAGAAACATGAGACCGGCCACTTGAAGGGCCAGAAAGTCCTGGAATGTATATGTAGAGGAGCCTGTGCAGAATGGAGTGGCTGAAGATGCTGGAGGTGGGGTACCCAGAGAAAAGGAGGATCTGGAGGCTAAGTGGCGACAGGGAGCCAAGGAGGGTGTGTGTGACCAGTCTTGTGAAACCAAAGGATTGAGGGATGCATGTAGATGGTGAAGGGTGAACAGAATGGAAATGATGGACCCCCGTGATCTCCAGATTCAAAATTCCATTCCGCCACATCTTAGGTAGAGACCCTGAGTGGGTGCTTTAAGCCGTCTCTGTTCAAATTGTGGGTCACAGACCTGCAGCACTGACATCACGCAGGAGCTTGTTAGAAACACAGCACCTGGGACTTCCCTGGCAACCAGTGATGGGGACTCCTCACTCCCAAAGAAGGATGCACAGGTTCCATCCCCAGTCAGGGAACTAAGATCCCGCACAGCGCAGCCTAAAACAAACAAGCAAAAAACTAAATGCAGCACTTCCATTCCCAACAAGATCCCTAGTTCATTCATGTGCACCTTTAAGTTTGAGAAGCACTGACTTACCCAGGCTCAGTTGTCTCCTCTATAAAACAGGAAAAATAATTCCCTCCTCGCAGAGGTTATGGAGTCACCCCATCCCTCTAAAAGCTTCGAAGTCATCCACTGAAAGAGAAAGCCTCCAACATACTCTGGCTCAACAGTGAAACTCATATGCAATCCCCAAGTTGTTGTGGAGTTCCCACTTACACGTCAGGTACTGGTCAGGGTTCTGGGATGTAGGAGTTCGCTCAACAAACAAAAATCCCTGCCCACATGAAGAGTTTTAGTGGGGGGAGACAGAGAAAAAACACCATATATAAGAAAAGCAGTATAGGTGTTATGTGATGGCCAAGAGAGGTAAGGTGAAAAACAGATAAACTATAGAAAGAGAATGTAAAGTGTGGGTGGGAGAGGAACAGAGGAATGTTTTTTCAAAGCCAAGAGGCCCTCAATGTCTCTCCCACATTGAAAGGTCCCATACACAGGATCAAGGGTCCATAAACTTCAGTAAGGAATCAGTAGTAAATATTTTTGGCTTTATGGACTCTCTGTTGCATCTACTCAATTCTGATGCTGTAACATGAAAATAACCATACAGTATGTAAATGTATAAGCAGGAATGTGTTCCAATAAAATTTTACTTGATTCAGAGAGTGGGCCAGATTTTTCCTGAGAGCCATAGTCTTCCTATCCCTGCTTTTGAGATAGGGAGAGAATGTGGTTCAAGATTCATCCTGTTTATGAGCTTCTATGATGTTCACTGGTGGCTCAGACAGTAAAGAATCCATCTGCAACGCAGGAGACCCAGGTTCGATTCCTGGGTCGAGAAGGTCTCCTAGAGAAGGGAATGGCTACCCACTCCAGCATTCTTGCCTGGAGAATTCCATGGACAGGGGAACCTGGTAGGCTACAGTCCATGGGGTTGCAAAGAGTCAGACACGACTGAGCAACTAGCATGCACACACACACACACACACACACACACACACACACAATGCATTGCACCCTTGCATGGCAACTGGACCAGCCTAGAAGGAAGCTGGTAGCTATGTTGTTTTTAGCTGGTGTGATGTGTGGGGTTCATGTAATGCTCAGAGAAAGCCTGTGAGGTACAGTTAATGTGTTGAGTCTATTCAGACCTTGAGACTGAGGTTTGAGGACTTGTGTATACACACAGCCAGGATGTGGCAGAGCTTGGGTTTGAATCCAGGAGCCCATACCCCCAAGCCCTGCCCATCCTTCTCATTAGACTTCAGGGCGCCTACCTGGACTGTGTGCTTGGAGGGCCCTTGGCCAGGCTGTGGGAGGGCCGGGATTTGAGTGCAGGTTTTTCTGCCTGTACATCCTCTGTTCTATGCAGGGACAGCAGTGCCTTGCTCAGGACAAGAAGTGGCAGCTGTTCCTGGCTGGCAAGGAGGCCCTTGAGGTAATCCTGTCTTTGCTGTCCTGGGGACTTGCCGTGAGATCAGAGCTGAGAGTGCTGGGCTGACAGATCAGTGGTAGTTGAGGGGTTAGAGTAAGAGGTGACCAAAAGGAAGTTAATGTCCCAGGTAAACAGAGCTATAGATAGAAGGCACTTTGGGATCTAGGGGCAAAAGAATCTAGAGTGGAGTCCTTCACTGCCTGGTACACATTTTTAAAACAAAAATAATGTGGGTTTTGGTACCAGACTCAGATCACAATTTAGGTCTGCCTCTTCTGTCCAGTTGTTCAGACCTCGAGCTGTCACGGAACCACTCTGAGCTTCAGGGTCTTCATCTGCAAAGTGGTAATAGCAACTTGCCAGCATTTTCGTGAGGCGTAACGAACAAACGTTATCTGTAGAATGACTGACACAAAGTAGGTATTTTATAAAGAGCGGCTGTTATTCCTCACATCCTGAGCTAACAGAAATGCTTCTCTCAATTCCTTTTTGTCTTTCTGTTGTAACACAGCAACCAACAACTTCAGCATCTGCTTTTTAAAACGATATTAAGAGTCAGCATGTGTTCACGGGTTAATTTACCTCAAGGCATGTGATGGGCACAGTAATTGTTTTGAACAGAGATGGTTTAGTGTAGTAGTTGTTGAAAAGGCACTAAGGTGTCTACCAGCCGTTCTGACAGAGAGCGCTTAACTGTTTCACTTAGCTTTGTTTGAGTATCACAGAGGAGGGTACCTCCTGGGTTGGTCTCTGTGTGCAGACACTCTGGAATGCTTGGACTTTTCACGTCCTTTGACTTTCTCCCCATTCCATCATGTGTATGTATTTATTTATTTTGATTGGGCTGTTATGTTATACAACAACATGAATCAGCTCTAAGTGTACATGTATCTCCTCCCTCTTGACCCTCCCTCCCACCCACAACCATCCCAACTACCTAGGTCAGCACAGAGCACAGAACTGAGCTCTCTGTGCTATACAGCAGGTTCCCACTTTAAATCCTACATTTCTTCTTCAAGGTCCAGATCAAACATCAGCTCTCAGAGGAAGATGTCTCTGACTCTTTCTACCTACAGGAATGTCCCTTTTCTCCAACTCTGACTGCAGTCACTGCGTTATCATGGGCAGGAGCAAATGTGTCTTAAGGATGTTTCTTTTTCATTATCGTGTTCCCCATGGTGTCCTGACACTCACAGTGAACCCCCAGTACATGTTTGTGGAATGAATGAACAAGATGAGATTAAAAGACCTAACAGCTAAAGTCAACAGGGAGATGATCTGTTCTTAAACAAACAAACCGAAAAAGGTAACAGTTTTTAGATGCCTCCAGACCCTGTCTGTTGCTTGCTTCTGTGGCTTTAAGGCAACTTTTTAAAGTCTGTTTCCTAATTTATAAAGTGGGAATTAACAGTGCATTCCTTAAAACTTATTTACAAATCAGAAACAGACTCACAGACTTAGAGAATGAACTTATGGTTACCAGAGGGGAAGAGAGGGGGGTTGTCAGAGAGTTTGGGATTGACATGTACACATTGCCATATTTAAAATGATTAACCAGCAAGGACCCTTTGTATAGCATAGGAAACTCTCCTCAGTATTCCATAACAACCTAATTGGGAAAAGAATTTGAAAAAAGAATAGGTACATGTATAACTGAATCACTTTGTTGTACACCTGAAGCTAACATAACATTGTTAATCAGCTGTGTTCATATATAAAAATAACGCGTTTTAAAAAATGCATTCCTTACAGAGATCTTGCAAGGATTCAGGGAGACATTGTTTGGAAAATGCCTCGCCTTTAGTAGGCTTTCAGCCAAAATAAGAAACTGCCTCCTTTTTCTGAAATGCATACACCTTTTCACACCAGAGGCTGTTGCAAATCAAATGTCATTGCCTCAGTACATTTAAAGAGGAATTTGAAATGATGATATCAAGAGATACTCAAAAAGTAGTCTATGTAATTCGTCAGTCACTTCAAATAAAAATGAAGAAAAATAGGATTAGAAGGAAACCATTTAGAGATGATAAGTATCAATTACCGAAAGCTGACAGCAAACGTGTTGTCAGTGAGGATAGACGGTGTTACCGTGAAGGCGAGTCAGAGGTGTCTGCCATGCTACAGCTCTTCAGCCAAGGGGAAGGCCTCGGTGAGAACTCTGAGTCCTGGGCCCCACCACCGACCTACTCAGTTCCTTTGGAAGTGTGAACTGGGAATCTGTGTTTTACACACAACTCAGAGTAATATTTTGCATGCTGACTCTCCTGATCCTCACATCACCCTGATATAACTGTCCTTTGTTCAGGGTCCCACCTTGGCAGCTGCAGTCCCCTTTTCCTGGAATGCCTACCCACCCTCCATGCCTGGAAAATTCTAGTATCATTATCTGCTTTTAATTTTATTGAAATGTAGTTGATGTACAATGTTATGATTTCTTCTATACAGCAAATATATATATATGTATGTATGTATGTATAAACACACACATATATGTGTATGTGTGTATATATGTATATATATTCTTCTTCATTATGGCTTATAATAGGATAGTGAATATAGTTCCCTGTAGGATCTTGTCTACTCATCTTATATATAATGCTCTGCCTCTGTGCATCCCAAACTCCCAGTCCGTCCCCTCCCAGCCACCCTCACCTTGGCAACCGCAAGGCTGTTCCATGTGTCTGTGAGCTTCTCTTGGGTTCATAGATATGTTGATTTGTATCATATTTTAGATTCCACATGTAAGTGATATTATACGGTATGTGCCTTTCTCTTTCTGACTTACTTTGCTTGGTGTGATCATCTCTAGGTCTATCCACGTAGCTGCATAGAGCATCGTTTCATTCTTTTGATGGCTGAGTAATATTCCATTGTACACATGTACCACATCTTCTTCTTTATCCATTCATCTGTTGATGGACATTTAGGTTTGTTTCCATGTCATGGCTCTTGTAGTGCTGCTGTGAGCATAGCAATGCATGTATCTTTTCGAATTATAGTTTTGTCTAGGTTTATGCCTAGGAGTGGAATCACTGGATTATATGGCAACTTTGTTTTTTGAGGAACCTCCACAGTGGCTGCATTAGTATCTTTAAAAGGGGAAATTATTCTCTCTTTTAGATGGCCCTCCTGGACTCCCACAGACCAGTACTGGGCTCGTTTATAACTTTGCTGTGCATTCATCTTTCATCCATTCACCCACCGACTCACCTTCATGAACCGTTCTCAGATTATACTGCCCTGGGTGTATTTGCACATCTTTCTCCTTGTCACTCTATTGATTATGGGAATGAACACTCACAGGTGGGTGTGTGTGTGAGGTAGATAACCTGCATTTTGTTTCATCTCTCATTGACTTAGAGTATTCCATTCTTATCCATTTTCAGTTATTTTGGCATATGGTGATGGTAGGGCTTTCAGATAATCTGTTTTGTAATTTTTTATTGGTTTTAGTCTAGAAAGGTACTCGCATGTCACAATTATAAATGCATAAAATTAACCAGTGCTGTTGCAACAAGACAGATATTAACGCACTGGTCTAGACTGTGTGCACAGATGGAGTTGGGTAAGGATTGCAACTGAATGGATGCTTTATTGTTTATTCTATTGAATTAGAGTCTAAACACATCCATCATGAATACCAACAGACCAAATCTATAAGTCAGAGCCTCTGTCACCTTAATCAGGGGAAATACAAATGAGTGTTTCTCTTCAAAGGTGGCAAAAGATGTTTATACTTGTTTCAAATTTATACTTTAAAGTTTTGAAACCAACCAAGTATCAGTGATGCCTTGAGACTTAGAAAGGTGTGTGATTCTACACGTTTCTATTCCGTAAACACATTTGAACTCTATAAAGAAGGTGAAAGAGTGGGGGATTCCCTTGTGATGGAGAGGAGTGACCTAGCAAAAGAGGGATGGAAAGAGAAGTTTCTGTGGACACTGTTGAGATTGCTGCTCAGATCCACCTTCAGGGATGGACTTACCCCTCAGGTGCTACAACTGTTGACAGACAGTTCTTGGCTAACTGCCCTCTTTGGGATAGCTTGGTCTTCAGAACTGCCTCACCCAAGGTCCTCCAATAACTGGTCAATAGCTGATTTTACAGGATGTAAAAATCAGTCCAATATCAGAGTTGCCCAGGGGGTTGGCTTAAAATAAACCCTCACAGCAGCTACATCACCATTCAGATTCCCCTCTGCCCACTTTTTCCCCTCTCCTCCTCTGTCTACCCCTCCCCTCCCTTTACTTCTCTTTCCTTCCTTCTCCTTCCCTCCTTTCCCCCTGCCCTCCCCTCCCTTCTCTTCCCCTCCCCCAGACATTGACCCCCCCCACCCCAAGAAGCTCCTTCTAATATATCTCCTACATGCCAATCTCTGAAAGTCAGATTTCCAAGAGCCCAACCTATGACACGCCCATTCAGTTTGCTCACTCTACACTGACAAGTAGATTTAAATATATATGTATGGCCCCCTACCACTTGAGCATGCATACTTCATTGTCTGTGGACACTGTTTACAAACTAATTGGGTTACCACTTTTGTTGGCCACTGATAAGTAAAATCTAAGAAGTCCTTCCTTAGGCAGTCATTCATTCATCAGCATTTGCTTCTCACCTGTGCCTGTACTGGGCAGGAGGACTGTGGGCATCTTCCTATACTGCTTCTGCCTCGGGAAGCTCATGGTGTATCCCAGAAGAGTGTAGTAAGATCCTGTTTCTGAATCAGCCAGAAGAGAGAATTAGGGTCAGCTAAAGAGAACTATGAGAAATGCTGGGCTGGAAGAAGCACAAGCTGGAATCAAGATTGCCAGGAGAAATATCAGTAACCTCAGATATGCAGATGACACCACCCTTATGGCAGAAAGTGAAGAGGAACTAGAAAGCCTCTTGATGAAAGTGAAAGAGGAGAGTGAAAAAGTTTGCTTAAAGCTCAACATTCAGGAAACAAAGATCATGGCATCTGGTCCCATCACTTCATGGCAACTGGATGGGGAAACAGTGCAAACAGTGTCAGACTTTATTTTTGGGGCTCCAAAATCACTGCAGATGGTGATTGCAGTCATGAAATTAAAAGATGCTTACTCCTTGGAAGGAAAGTTATGACCAACCTAGTTAGCATATTCAAAAGCAGAGATATTACTTTGACAACAAAGGTTCATCTAGTCAAGGCTATGGTTTTCTCCAGTGGTCATGTATGGATGTGAGAGTTGGACTGTGAAGAAAGCTGAGCACCGAAGAATTGATGCTTTTGAACTGTGGTGTTGGAGACGACTCTTGAGAGTCCCTTGGACTGCAAGGAGATCCAACCAGTCCATTCTGAAGGAGATCAGCCCTGGGATTTCTTTGGAAGGAATGATGCTAAAGCTGAAACTCCAGTACTTAGGCCACCTCATGCAAAGAGTTGACTCATTGGAAGAGAGTCTGATGCTGAGAGGGATTGGGGGCAGGAGGAGAAGGGAACAACAGAGGATGAGATGGCTGGATGGCATCACCGACTCGATGGACATGAGTTTGGGTGAACTCCGGGAGTTGGTGATGGACAGGGAGGCCTGGCATGCTGTGATTCATGGGGTCACAAAGAGTTGGACACGACTGACCGACTGAAAGAACTAAGTGCCCAGCCATGGTGCCCCCTTAACAATGTGTCACCAGGGCAGGAACAGATTTCAGCTCTGAAAGCACTTACCTTCAGCAAATATCCTCAAACTGAGAACAACTCTTGCTGCTAGGGCTGTAGCAAAGATAAGATCCTGAGATGCACAAAGTGGAAAATGCCTTTCTAAGTGTTTCAGCAAAGTGCTTTTAATGGAAGGAAGTACTTTAGTTAAGCTTTGCAATGTTGATGATGATGATAATGATTGCATCTTGTTTGTGTATATAGCTTTATCTCTTCCAAAGTGCTTTCCCACTTACTACCTAGTTGTCTCTTTGGGCTTGGAGGTACTTAGCAAGATATTATTAGACAGGTTTCTGTGCTTTGTAGGAAAAAAACCTGGGCATTCTGGCTCCAGTTTGTTAAGTGACTTCATTCCATCTCAACCTCAGTTTCTCATCTGTAAAATGGAAGTAATAACGCCTACATTTCATAACAACTGTGAGGTTTAAGTGGCATTCTTTTCATTCACGAACATTTACTGAGCAACTCCTTTGTACTAAGCACTGAGCTAGGTGTAAATAAGCATTTTGAAAGAAATGGCTTCCCTGGTGGCTCAGACAGTAAAGAATCTGTCTGTAATGCAGGAAACCAGGGTTCAATCCCTGGGTTAGGAAGATCCCCTGGAGACGGGAATGGCTACCCACTCTAATATTCTTGCCTGCAGAATTCCATGGACAGTGTAGCCTGGCAGGCTACAGTCCATGGGGTCACAGAGTCAGACAAGACTGAGCAACTAGTACTTTCACTTGAAAGGAATACCCTTCTCTCAAGGAGCTTAAAACGTGACTTGGACATGTTAATAGTTATAAAATAATATTGTAAATACATGAAAGGGGAGCAGTGAAACATGACAAAGGAAGGAAGTATCTGATTTCTGCTTTGAGGAAAGATATCATGGGCTAAAGGGCCGAACAGGATGCTTGGTATAGAACAGAGGCAAGATGTTTTGCTGAAGAAATAATACATTCTCTCCCTTTTTTCCTTTGCTCATTATCTTGAAATACACACACACACACACACACACACACACACACACCTTTTATAACCAGGTAGGTTACATGCTGGGAAAAGCTTGGACAGGGGAAAAAAAGAGGAAGAAAGGGCTGGATTAGGAAGGAGAAAGTTTGAATCCTAGGTCCACTGCTTAGCAGCTGTGAGTTCTAAGCACTCGGAGCCTCAGTTTCTCATCTGTAAAATGGAAATGATAGTGCTCAAGTCATGGGGTCATCTTAGCAAATTAAATGATAGAATGTACATCCCTTTGGGTTTCCATTTCAGTTGCATCTCATTAGACTGTTGTCATTTATCAGATGGTAGAGCTAAGCTAGAACAGCAGGAATGGGGGAAGACAATGTTTTATCAACTTCAAGCATAAGTTACATGAAAGAAGAATTTGCCAGATAGAATGAAGGTAGGGCAGTTGTAGATGGTGATTCTTAAACTTCCAAAACTTCTCCTCTGAGCAGTTGGATAGGACACCCCCTCTTCTGGTTTCCATCTCTTCTGGTTTCCATCTCTGCTGATTTCAGTGAGAGCTCAGAGTCAATGAATGATTCTGGCAAAAACCACAAAGGTAGACAATGTCATTTGAGCACAAGAAGATTTCATGGACCAGTGGGCAGAGAAAAGGTTGGGGTTGAAAGTAGAAGGGCTGTCATATTTCTGAATATAGGGGCAGAGGGACAGGTTTGCCCTGTGTGGTGTGGCTGTGAAAACCTGCCTTAAATGAGGCATGGTTCTCCAAACGTGGAAGGGGCTACTCTACTCAGGGCAGTGTCGGGAATGTTCCCTCTTTCCTGGGAACAGGGCTCAGATGAATTGGTGTATGTTTCAAAAGAACAGCCACACAGGGAGGGGACCACAGCCACAACCTAAAAAGAAAGATTAGAGAACCGACCGATTCCACTGTTCTCGAGTGGTGCCTAGGCATTTTAAAGTTCTCCAGGTTCTTCTGATCTGAAACCTTTGTTGAGAACCACTCATGTGGGAGAATTTGAGAAGCCAGGATAGTGGAATATAGGCATTTCTTGGTCTGGCCACCTAACCCAGAACCTCAGATGAAAATTTAGCCCTGCGAGATTATCAAACAGATACAGCTTTGGTTAAAATGTTGGAACCTGAGTTTGGAGGGCAGGGTCCATAGAAGATAGATCGCTATTTGATAGCACCATTTCCTTTCTATAGGTATTGAGGTAGACAGTCCTTATGCTGTTCATAATTGTGTATAGACCATTTAATGAATGGCAAAACACCCCAGGCACATTTTAAAATAGTATTTAATATCTCTTAGCAGTTACTCCTCATAGTGGTATTGGTGGAATAAAGACCCCTCAGCCACGATCAATCCCCTAAGAATTATTTGTTCATAAGCATTCCCTTCATTAATGAAACCTCAAGAAGCTCAATACTTCTTATGAGATCTTTCTTATCAGAATAAAAGAGTGTTGGATGAGCTTCTTTTTGGAACAATTTTATTGTTTATTGGTTGAAGTTTTTATTGTAAATAGTTGACTTACAAGGTTCTGTTAGTTTTGGGTGTACAGCAAAGTGATTTGGTTATACATATATAAATATATATCCTCTTTTTTTTACATTCTCTTCCATTATAGGGTTTTGCAAGATATTGAATATAGTTCCCTGTGCTGTACAGTGGGTCCTTGTTGGTTATCTGTTTTATATACAATAGTGTGTATATTTTAATCCCAAACTCCTACTTTATCCTTCCTCCCTCCTGTTCGGTAACTTTAAGTTTGTTTTCTATGTCTGTGAGTCTGTTTCATGTTTTGTAAATAAGTTCATTTCTGGAGCAATTTTTCCTTCCAATGGCTTTGAACCACTATGCAGAACATTCTGAAAAAGTGGGAAATATTGGGCATATTACAGCCACCCATGTTTTTTAAGAGGAAATATTGAAAGATTAGTCTGACCAATACCCTGTTTTTACTGGGAGGATTTTGTTTTTGTAAAGAGTGAAAATATGGTTTTATTAAGGTTATAAGCCAAATTGAGCCTCAGGATTAAAGAAGGCTTGTTTTGTTTTGGAAAACAGCTTGGTGACAATACGGTTTCCTAGAAACGGAGAAAAGCTAAGAATGCCTATACTTTATTTTACTTCGTTCTTGCTCCCCTGTGCCATTTATTATTTGGACATCTACTGATGAGGGAGAGAACTTCTGGTGAAATATCTAAGTTTAGATATGGTTGATGTGGGATTTCATACATTCTTTTATCTTTGCTTTACACAGTAAACCTACCATGAAAATGGAGGATCTAAGGTTTTTCCAGGAGATGCATGGCTGATGCAAAGTGTATCCATCCACTATATTGCCAGGCAGGTGTCTTCCGGCCATCCAGTCTGGGGGCAGTTTACTGAATAAATCATACTTCTGTAATCTCATCTCCTACTCCTTAAGGATTTTAAACAGCCTTAGCTTTGAACAGTGAAGAGAACAGTACTTGAAACTTAGGAGCAGCATTGTAGTAAAAGAACATGGATTCCATTTGCATTTGAACCCTGGACTCCTACTGTCTAACCTAACTTCTCCAAGCCTCTGTTTCCACATCTTATAAAAGAGGAATAGTAAGACCAAATCTGGAGGGTTTCTGTGAGAATTTATCAGGATTACACTTGCAGCATCTGTTCTGTGTCTAGTACATTAGAAGGTGCTCAGCACATTATAGTTATTGTTATTTTTGTATTTTGTTTTATATTAATATGTCCACTCATGTTGTGCAGTGTATAAAGTACTTTCTTGTAGACATCTCTTGAGTTTTTTTTTTTTTTTTAGTCTCTTCAGTGAGGAAGTATCATTTTAAGTGTAAGGAAATGAAGGCTCACCACAGTGCCCAGGGCACAGACTATAGGAAGAAAGAAATCTCTGAAACAGAGAGTTGCCAGTTACTAGTGCTGTGATCTTATCATGGGTTGGGAAGTGGATATGACAATAATTCTGAAGAATTTATATGGCAGCAAAACTGATAAGAGTTATACCCTCTAAGACCAGGTAGGATAAGTGATGAATAAGTCAGTCATCACTTATCCCATCAAAGTTAGTCCCTACCTGAAAGTTTATAAAACATTGTTCCAAAGTGTAAGGAGGTTGGGGGACATTCCTTTCAATACACTCACTGCATAAAAGGGACAAGAATCAAACAGGAACAAGATTGATCATCTGTTTACAATTTTATGATGTTTTATAATCTGCTTTGGAGAAATACAGACAGAGATTAAAGAGGGATAGGATTAGGATTGCTTTGTGACTTTTTTAAAATAGGTCTCTTGAGTCCCACTTCTAATTTTATGGAGCAAACTTTTGTCTCTTAAGATGGTCTTGTTTAGAGTGTCCTATAAATAGGGTTGTGCCATGGAGGGGATTTTATTCACATTCAGCTCTGCCAGACATAGAGAAATAATTTTATTTAAAAATGTACCCAGACGATTATGATAGTTAACATGACAACAGGTGTCACGTTTCATTTTCTGAACAGTTAAGGTTTGAAGGCTTTTTTCCCCCCTTCTTTCTTTAAGAATAAATGTACAATAGCATTTTAGAATCAGCTTGTTTGTGTCTGTAAGAAATCCTGATGGGTTTTGATTGGGCTTGCGTTGAATCTGTAGATCAGTCTGGTAAGATCTGTCATCTTAACAATATTGAGTCATCTGGCCCGGGAACATGGTGAAAGTGAAGTCGCTCAGTCGTGTCTGACTCTTTGCAACCCCATGGACAATAGCCTACCAGGCTCCGCGGTCCATGGGATTTTCCAGGCAAGAATACTGGAGTGGGCTGCCATTTCCTTTTCCAGGGGATCTTCCCAACCCGGGATCGAACCTGGGTCTCCTGCATTGCAGACAGACGCTTTACCGTCTGAGCCACTGGACATGGTATGTCTATTCATTTGCGTGGGTCTCCTTCAGTGTCTGTAATCACCCTCTTGTAGTTTTTGGCATGCAGGTCCCGTGCATATTTTGGTGGACTTATACCTGAACGTTCCTTTTGTGTGTGTGTGCAGTTATAAATGGTACTGTTCTTTTTATTTCACATTCTAACTGCTCATTGTTAAGTATAAATTAGACTGACTTTTGTATATAAAAAATAAATGTGCATGTAAACAAACCAAAAAAGAAAAGAGAGGTCTTGGGTGGAGAAAGAGTAACTTACTTCACATACACAAGGCCGTTGCATGAAAAGATGGAGGAGGCTAACCCAGACCAGGCAGTTAGCAAAGTACCCAGCACATGTTCAAAACGTTAGTTCCCATCTGTCTTGCCTTCTTATGTTCTGTGTTGCTCAAAAAAAGCCAGGCAGTGTTAAGAGGATTTTGGAGCTTGGAACTGTGTAATAGTTAAGACGTTACAATTTAGTTCTAAGCAGACCTGGGTTTGGGTCTTGCTCTGCCGTATACAAGCTGTGTAATCACGCTGCCGTATACAAGCTGTGTAATCCTGAGCGTGTTTCTCACCCTTTCCGGTCTTCCTTTTCCTACACTGTAATATGGGGCTGATACAAGAAAGGTGGTAACCTGACCAGGGCGCAGCGCCTGGCACCCAGCAAATGCTCAGTGAGCTTTAGCTATTCTCATTACTTTGGTTGTTGTTAAGTTCCCAGAGGAAGATGCTGGAGGAGTGTAAAGAACTTCCTAACAATGCTTTTCCCACAGAACCAGTTGAATGTGAGGTAGTGAGCCTCCCATCACCAGAGAATGGACCATCTCCTCGTAGGATGCCACAGGGGAAGTCAAGCTTCCTGAGAGCTTCCCCCTGTGTTGCTGTTGCTGTTGCTGTTAAGTCGCTTCAGTCGTGTTCAACTCTGTGTGACCCCATAGACGGCAGTCCACCAGGCTCCCCTGTCCCTGGGATTCTCCAGGCAAGAATACTGGAGTGGGTTGCCATTTCCTTCTCCAATGCATGAAGGTGAAAAATGAAAGTGAAGTCACTCAGTCCTGTCCGACTCTGAGCGACCCCATGGACTGCAGCCTACTAGGCTCCTCCATCCATGGGATTTTTCAGGCAAGAGTACTGGAGTGGGGTGCCATCACCTTCTCTGCCCCCTGTGTTGAGGGACTTCTTTACCATCATCACCCTCCACCGTCACGGTAGCATTAGAAGCAAGTGGTAGCCATTCCAGGTTTCCCTGGAGTCATCTAAGACAGGGGTCCTCAACCTCCAGGAGTTAATGCCTGCTGATCTGAGGTGGAGCTGATGTAATAGAAATAAAGTGCAGAATAAATGCAATGCACTTGAATCATCCCAAAACCATCTCCTCTCATCCATGGAGAAATTACATTCCATGAAACTGGTCCCTGGTGCCAAAAAGGTTGGGGACCAGTGCCCTAAGACTCTTGGCCACAGACACAAAGAGTTTGGAGCAGTAGACAGAAATGGTACCTGGGAAAAAAGCAAACACAGACCACACGTTCTTTCCATCAGCTGCAGTTTATGACTGCACATTAAACTCCATTGCTTTCTTTCGGCGGCTGGTGTTGAGACCCGTCATCTCCAGCCCAGTGCCATCCATTCTGGCTTTCCCCAGGAGCACAGACAGACCAGCCGCCGTTCTAGTGTACACTAATTAATTTATCTCATGCTTGTGATTTTACGGTGCATAAGTGCTGGAGCATTTCTGTTTATTCTTCTCCCCGCAAAGCACCTCACATTGCATAAAGACCATGAATCTCCATGGCAAACGCCGGCTGTTTTGGGCTCAGGAACAGCCCACCGGCTGCCTCTCGTCTTGCCGGTACTGCCTCTTACAGCCACAGGAACAGCTCCATTCATTTATCCTTAATGACATTTTGACGTTTCAATCAGTTCATCAGATGTTCCTTGTGCAAGACTTCTCCCACACAGCCAGGCCAGGACGCCTGGCCACTCTTAATGCATAATGCATGAGACCATTGCGCTGCTCAGTGAAGTGGACCTCTGATGGACCGATACCTCTGCTCTGCACAAACTGTGTGTTCCTAACAGCCCTGGCTCCCCAGGTGACCCACACCGCTGCTTCCAGAGCCATTTTCTCTATGTTTCCAGCTGGCTGAGCTCAGAGAAAGCTGGTCAGCTCTAGGAAAGATGTGCTGGTTCAGAAACATACCAGCCCCAGTGCTTTTGGGTGTGGCGGGGAGCAAGAGTGTGCCAAAGCCCTGCCTCACTCAGGGATTTAGAGCAGCTTGGATTCCACTAATTCAGATGGAAGACACACCTATGACAAAGCTAACATCTTGAATTTCATTAAACTGGTGCTGCTTAAAAATAATGATCGTAAAGACATTCTGATAACAATAATGGATATCAAAGAAGAAAGGAAAATTATCCTTAATACCTTCAATCTAACACATCAGCTTAGACATACTTTCTCATAGTAGTAATCACAGTGTAGACACGGTTTTATTTTCCAGTTTTTTTTTTAACTTAATGTAATCCAGTTAGCACTTTCCTATGTGGTGACATAGTTATCATTTTTAATGGTGCTCCATCATTTTAATAGCTGCATAATATTCCATGCAGGGATGCACCATAATTTCCTGAATGGGCTCCCTATTGTTAGACATTTATGAGGCTTTAACTGATCATTTTCTGTCCAAGAGAAGAATCTGAGGAGGCTGAGAAAGAGAGAGCAGAGCTCTTCAGGCTGAGGAACTGAGGGTCAGATCCCACCTGGTCCCTTTACCTGTTTTAGGAGTTTAGGATTAACTCCGTGAGCCTCAGATCCCTCATCTCTGAAACAGAAGAAATAATCACCACTTTGAAGTGTTACTCTATGTGAGGATTGCAGGTGGTTTCAAGGTACCTAGGACATGGTGTGAGTGAAGTGAAGTCACTCAGTCGTGTCTGACTCTTTGCGACCCCATGGACTGTAGCCTGCCAAACTCCTCCACCCATGGGATTTTCCAGGCAAGAATACTGGAGTGGGTCACCATTTCCTTCTCCAGGGGATCTTTCTGACCCAGGGATCGAACCCTGGTCTCTCATACCACAGGCAGATTCTTTACTGTCTGAGCCACCAGAGAAGCCCTCATGGTAGCACATGCTAGTATTTACTAAATGTGAAACTATTATGTCCATAGCTGTTCGTTCACCAGTGGATCTCGATCAGAGTCAGGGCAGGTCTGCCTGCCCTACACTCCCCTCCCCCCAGGGACATTGAGCACTGTCTAAACAAATTTTTTTAACTTTTTATTTTGTATTGAGTATAGCTGATTAACATGTTGTGATAGTTTCAGGTGGAAAGCAAAGGGATTCAGCGATGCATGTACATGTATCCATTCTCCCCAAACTCCCCTCCCCATCAAGGCTGCCACCTGACATTGAGCAGAGTTCCACGTGCTAGACAGTAGGTCCTTGTTGGTTTATCCATTAATGTGTGCCTGCCCATCCCAAACTCCCTAACTATTCCTTTCCCCTATCCTTCTCCCTGGCAACTGTAAGTTCTTTCTCTAAGTCTGTCTCTTTGTTTTGTCAGTTAATTTGTATCACTTCTTTTTAGATTCCACATATAATATATGTCATATGATATTTCTCCTTCTCTGTCTGACTGACTTCACTCAGTATGACAATCTCTAGGTACGTGTTGCTGCAAATGGTGTTCTTTCTTTCTTTTTAATAGCTGAGTAATGTTCCATTGTGTGTATGTATCACATCTTCTTCTTTATCCATTCCTCTGTCGATGGACATTTTGGTTGCTTCCATGTCTTGGGTATTGAAAACGGTGCTGTAATGAACACTGGGGTGTATATATCCTTTCAGATCATGTTTTTGTTTGTATATATGCCCAGGAGTGGGATTGCAGGGTCATATGGTAAACTGTACTTTTAATTTTTTAAGGAACCTCCATGCTGTTCTCCATAGTGGCTGCACCATTTAACATTCCCACCAACAGTGTAGGAGGTAAACACATGTTTGATTGTCACACCTGGGGGTGGGAGAAGCTACTAGAATCTCTTGGGTGGAAGCTAAGGATGCAACTGGATATCTGCAGTGCACAGCACAGCCCCCTCAGCAAAGCATCATCCTGCCCAAAAGTCAGCATGCATGGTTGAGAACCAACCCCCAGCATACATGATGCTGTGTTTTTCAGTATTATCTACATAATATATTTTCCTTTTTTACTATTATTTTATCGGGATAAAATCTCAGGAAAATGGGAATGCTCAACTAAAGGGTATATTATGCTTATTGGCATTTTTAGGAGACCTGGGATGGGGGTGGGTGATGGGAAGAAGGTTTCAGGTGACTGTTGGTGAAAAGACAGCCAATAAAGGGCATGTGTTCCCCCAATGGGCAGGAGATGACATCCCATAGACCCATAGTTCTCCAAGATAGTCCCAGCATCTCCTAGAAAGTTGGAAATGCATATTTTCAGGCCTCACCTCATACTCACCAAATCAGAAACCCCAAGAGTAGAGCCCAGCCATCCCTGTATTAACACGCTTCTGAGGTGATTCTAATGCACTCTCGGGTTTGTGAATCACCACCACGCACCACTTGTAGTGAAAGGCCAACTTATAGAAGAGCAAGTAGATCCCTGGGTCAGGAAGATCCCCTGGAAAAGGGAATGGCTGCTGCTGCTGCTGCTGCTGCTAAGTCACTTCAGTCATGTCCGACTCTATGTGACCCCACAGACGGCAGCCCACCAGACTCCCCCGTCCCTGGGATTCTCCAGGCAAGAACACTGGAGTGGGTTGTCATTTCCTTCTCCAATGCATGAAAGTGAAAAGTGAAAGTGAAGTCGCTCAGTCGTGTCTGACCCTCAGCGTGTCTGACTGCAGCCTACCAGGCTCCTCCATCCATGGGATTCTCCAGGCAAGAGTACTGGAGTGGGGAGGGAATGGCTACCCACTCCCATATTCTTGCCTGGAGAATACCATGGACAGAGGAGCCTGGCTGGATACAGTCCATGGGATTGCATAGAGTCAGATACAGCTGAGTGAGTAACACTTTCACTTCAAGGAAGAAGGAATGCAGATGACCAGTATGAAGAAGGAGGAGAAAAAGAACCAGCATTTGCTGAGTGTCTGTTACAGGTCAAGACTATGCTTAGGAATTAACACATTATTTCTAATCATCCTAGAAACTCTGTGAACTGGAGCTTATCAAAAATCTTCCTACACATGAGTCTCATGGAGATGAAGACACAGTCATGATCTGGTTCGAGCCAATCTAACCTGGGGCCAAAGTGCATGGTATTTCCACAGCACCAAGAATAGAGGGGGTGTTCGCCTAGCCCAGGGCTTTGGAGCTCAGTGACCTGAGGCCATTCAGGAAGTTCCCACTATCTGAGCCATAGATTCTGTCCTCACTTTCCTTCAAAGCATTGATTTCCTTCCCATTGCTTAGTATTTAACAAAGACTTACATGGAGCTTCTTTGGTAGGTGACAGATCCTATTGTAAGGACTTTAGTATTTGTAAGTCAGCATCTATTGCAAATGCTTGTTGTGAGAATTCACTGTATTATTCCTGTTTACCAGATGAGGAAACTTGAGTTACAAAGAAGCTAAGTCATTGTCCAAGGCCACATAGCCAGTCAGTGGTGGAGCCAGCAATGGACCCATGCAGTCTGGCTTCAGAGCTTGGAGATGCTGTTCCCACTAGGCTCTGCTTCAGGATCTGAGGGGTAGGGTGACCAGATGCCCAACAAGAGGAGATCCTTGCATCTGTCTTAGGCCTTCTGCTGTACTGCTTCCCTTTCCAGCTTCAGGGGATGGTCAGATTGGGTCTGACTGTGTACTCAATAGAAAGAGAGCCCATCCAGGGGAAGACAGAGAGGCAGATGCAGGCTGGTGAGAGAAGCAGGGACAGGCGGGTGGAGGCACAGACATGGAGAGCAAGAGAGATGGAGGTGACAGTGGCGGTGCCCAAGGTCCCTTGACCTTTTGAATTGTGGTAGTATGTGCTACTGTTGCTTCAGTAACTTTGCCATTCTGGTAGAAGCATGAAGAAGCCCCAAGCAAGGGTGATGAGAGTAGGAGAGGAAAGAAAGAAAGATAGCCCTAAGTTGTATCAAACTCTTGCGATCCCATGAACTGCAGCCTGCCAGGATCCTCTGTCCATAGGATTCTCCAGGCAAGAATACTGGAGTGGGTTGCCATTTCCTTCTCCAGGGGAACTTCCAAACCCAGGAACTGAACCCACTTTGGTACCCAGCAGAGGTAATGAGCAGACAGAATGTGTAGGGACTCAAGGATGTGAGTGGGTTTGAAAGTGAGCTTTCTGGCTGCATGTATGTGCTTATCCATGTCAGTGTGTGTTTGTCTGGAGAGGAGAGGAGCTGGCTGGTAAAGCTTGGGCACAAGGATATACACGCATGGGTCCTTAGCTGAGTGAGACCTAACAAGGAATCTTAGAGGACACTCAGGAGCCTGACTGCCTGGGTTTAAATCCCAGCTCCATCTCTTAAAGCCTGGGTGGCTTTTGGGGAGTTACTTCAACTCTGCCTCACCCTTTCATCTGTAAAATGGAATTAGTAATACTATTAATCTTCCAGAGTTATTAGGAGAATTAAAGAAGTTAATTGTGTTTGTAATAGCCTTAAATAATGCCTAGAAAGTGAGCCGATGCGGGTTGTGAAAGAATTCACAGAAGGTTTTTATTCCCTTTCCAAGAGAGGAAAAGGGTCAGTCACACAGAGCTGAATGATTGAGTTTCAAAGGGCATGCTGTAGAAAAGGGGGGGTGGTTCATAGTTGTATCTGGCCTGACCGTTCTGCAATAGGATGTGATTTTTGTGAGAATCTAATTTCTTCAGTTATTTTGCAGTCCTTGGGTGTCTGAAAGAGACTGGATAGTGGACCTTGAGAGGCACTATTCTCTTCTGAACAGTGTTAGATGGTTTTGCAGAAAGAGAGAAGTGCTATTTGCATGTTTATTAAATAAATACACCAAACTTAGGATTTATCATTTCATGGTTAGTATATTCAGTTCCTGGGATTGCCATAATAAGATACCATGGACTGGGTGGCTTAAAACAACTAAATGTATTCTCTCACAGATCTGGAGGCTTAAGTCCAAAATCAAGGAGTCTGTGGGTCATGCTCCCCTTGAGATTCTGAGTAGACACTTTCTTGCCACTTCCTCATTTCTGACGGAGGCTATAAACTCTTCAGGGTCCCTCAACTTGCAGTTGCCTCACTCCATTCTCTGCCTCTGTCATTACATGGCCACCTCCTTGTGTATCTCTAGCTAAATTCCCCTCTCCTTGTAAGAACAGTAGTCATACTGTATTAGAGCCACCTTAACTGCTTTACATCTGTAAGGAGACTATTTCCAAGCCTGCATTGGCCACCAATTTTTCTTGTAGAAAACTTAAGATCAATTGTAAGCATTCTCATTTTTCTTGTATTGTAGATATTTTTGTAGGATTTGGGGAGAAGTTTTAGAAACCATCATCTCATTAAGGAAATACTTCACTATTTTAACTTGAGGTTGCTGAGAATGGATATGAATGAACAAAACAATTGGTACTAAATTGACTTTTTTCCTGTTGTATTAGTAAAATATTTCTAAAGTTGTAAAATATCTAATTCTATAAAGATGCAGTAACATTTTTGAGATGATTAAAAAAAAGACCCTATTTCCAAATAAGGTCACAGTCACAGAATATGAAAGTCCTAACCTCTGGCATGGGGAGGCTTCAGTATATCTTTTAGGGCAGCAGTTCCCAATATTTTTTGCACCAGGGAATGGTTTCATGGAAGACAGTTTTTCCAGGGATTCAGGTAGAGGGAATGGTTTGGGGGATGATTCAAGGGCATGGCATTTATTGTGTACTTTATTTCTCTTACTATTACATCAGCTCCACCTCAGATCACCAGGCATTAGATCTGGGAGACTGGCGACCCTTGTTTTAGGGGAACACAGTTTAACTGGAAACTGTCATTTTAAAAGCATCAGTTCTTGCAGTGGTTGTTAGATGCCAGTTCCCCACCCCCGTAGTGACAACAGTACCAGAAAGCGGCAGCGGTATATCCTTGGTAACTCGCTGAGAGACCTGAACACCTGGAAATGGCACCCAGCTGTCGTAACTCCTGGCCATGCTCCTTCTATGGGGTAGGGACTCTTCATTAATTCCGATCTGCTGAAGACCTTGTTCTCAAAAACGGGGATATCAAACTTCGTTATGCATTAGGATTGCTTGGAGTGCATATTACTCATCTAGAGTTTCTGATTCAGTTGGTCAGGGATGAGGCCAGAGAAATTGTATTTCTAGTATGTTCCCAGGTAGAGCTGATGATGCTGGTTCGGAGACTACTTGGAGAACCACTGTTCCACATTGGTGGTGCTTAAGCTTGGTGGCACATTACAACCACCTAGGGAGCTTCTAGAAACCCAGATGCCCAGGCTGCACCCCAGACCAATTAAATTAGGATCTCATCAGTAATTTTAAAGCTCCCCAAATGATCTGTGCAGCCAAGGCTGAGAAGCACGGCTCCAGAATACATCAAAGAATGTTTTTAGAGAAAAGCCATTCTTCAGGGTATCTATTTTAGAGGATTTGTATTTAATAAATAATGAACCCATTTAAATCAACATGGCTGTGTGCTGTATTTAAAAGGTTACCAGAGAACATTTATTGAGTGCTTACTGTGTACCGTGCACTGGGGGAAATGCTTTGGTAACTACTACACACCATTTAAATCTTCACAAACACCCTCCCTTCCTGGGGCGCGCTGGTGCTACCTGCAGTTCTGCAGGCAGGAGGAAACTGACATGCAAAGGATTGAGTGACTTGCAAGAGCTCACACAGCAATTCTGAGATGGAGCCAGGTTTTGATGCCAGGCTGTCTGGCACCAAAGCTGATGTTAACTGCTGTGCCATCCTGCCTTCTGAAAGAAGAGGAAATGGTGTGTTCGCCTTTTAATCCTGCAGTTCTCCATATCCTCGTTTACACTGTCAGCTCTGCTGCGGGGTAGCCCAGCTTCTGCCTCAGTTATAGTCATTCTGACTTACTGGGATTTGGATTAATGAGGTTTTGCCGTATTCAACGAGGACTGGAATTGTTACCATGGACAGAATTTGCACTTCTGATTTTGTCCCAAAAGGAGAAGTGGAGGAAAGTTAAAACAGGTGTCCTGAGCTGGCAGGCAGAAAGCAGGATAGGGCCCTGTGACTTCTGCCAACATGCCACATGCCTTGGCTAAGCACCCCCTCTGTCTGGGCCTCAGTTTCTTGTATAAAATGAGAGAATGATGCAGTTCCCTTCCAGTTCTGACGTGTAAATTTAATTAGATATTCAATCATGTCAGCACAGAAACATCCAGGCTTCACAGAGTACAACACCGGCTTTTAATAGGAGTAGAGTTTCAGCGGAGTTTTCTCTGTCTGCCTCCTGTGGATGGACATCTCTCTGGCTCCAGGGTTCCAGTCTTTGTGTTTAAAGTCTGTCCAGAGATGCCAGTGGAGGGTGGGTCAAGGAAAGCCCTATGGGAAGGGAAAGAGAGCCTGGTCAGTGTCTCCCCTGGAGAGTGGGCATGGCTCTTCTCATCCAGGGAAGAGCCCTGTGGAATCCCAGCACCCTCTCTCACTTGGCGGGGGTCTCCTGTTCTCTGTTCACACACGCAGGATTTTACAGGATCCAGATGCTGGAATCATTTATCACCTCTTTTCCAGATAGTTTCTCAGTCTCTACTTGAATTCCTCCAATAATGGGGCGCTTATTACTTCCAAAAGCTTACACAGAGCATGAGTCTTGTCTGGCTTTCCACATCATGGTATCCTATGTTAACAGCCACTGGTACAAAACAGTGTACTGTTAAGTACACTGTTAAGTGCTCATTAAGTATTTTTTTCAACAAATTAATATGCAGGGAGAAATAAGCTACTACCTTTGAGGAGGAGATGATGATTTCTAACAGCAGTGGGCCTTTGAGTTGGTCCCTAAAAGGTGAAGAGAAAGTAGCTGAAGAACAAAACATGGGAAAGTCAATGCAGGCATTAGGCTCTTCTAAAGGAGACCCAAGCAGTTCTACTTTATTTTTTTATTTGTTTTGCCTGCACTGGGTCTTTGCTGCTTTGCAAGGACTTTGTCTAGTTGCAGCAAGCGGGGGCTGCTCTTCGGTGCAGCACCTGGGCTTTTCGCTGTGGGCTTCTCTTGCTGCGGGACCTCAGGCTCTGGGTGCGCTGGCTTTGGTAGCTGCAGCACTCGGGCTCGGCAGCTGCAGCTGACGGGCCCTCGAGTGCAGGCTCGGTAGTTGTGGTGCAGCAGGCTTAGTTGCTCCGTGGCATGTGGCGTCTTCCAGTACCAGAGATCAAACCCATGTCCCCTGCATTGGCAGGCAGATTCTTATCCACCAGGGAAATCAAAGCAGTTCTACTTTACTAGAAATTTCTTCCTTGTGTCCAGCCAACATAGTGTTTCTAATTCTGCCCCCTGGGGCCACATAGAACCAGGTACCACAGATGTGAAAAGAGCATTCCAGAATATTTCCTTTCCATGAGAAACATCCCTGTGTGTTTCAGACACTCTTCTTCCTCCTGTCATAGCACGATTCTGGAACCTCTCACAGCCTACAGTTCTCTCCCTTGAGCCATTCCACCCGCCACCCTCCCTTACAAAGACTGGTACTCAGGGTTCACAGAACTCATAGTCCCTTGTGGACACATCCCCAGCCACCAGCCCTCACTCAGCTAACAAGCAAAGGTCAGGGAGACCTCGCAGTGATCTGTCATATCACACTGTCCCAACCTGTCAGAAGCAGGAAACTTGGATCGCTATGCCTTGAAACGTTCTTCAACTCTCCAAGGACCCAGCAGAGAAATAGATAGGCTTGTGCAACGCCTGCTTTCTAACAGCTCTCAGTACCCCCTGCTGGTAAAATTGTGTGACCCAATTGGAAGGAATCTCAGAACAACTAGAGAAAAAAATTCCAAGTTCACAAAGTTACAAGTACTAGAGTCTTACGGGATCTGAGGACTACGTGAGTTATGCGACCCATGCTGTGTTCCATGTGGCTGTCATAGAAGGTTTTTTTTTTATTTAAAGCATTCTATAACTATGGCCATTCTGTGGGCTCTGAGGGAGAAAAAGAAGTCTCTGCCTTCTATGTACATTCCATCATTTCTTCAGACATCCTAGGAAGGAAATGCTAAGTTGTTAGATAAAACTATTTATTAAATAGAAATGTTTCAGGTCCCCAACTAATTTCATGCAGCTTTTTCTTCCTCTTTCCTTGCATATATCTGTTTTTAAGTGGTTATAATTTGTAGTCAGAGGAGAATGACAGTCTTTTCTGCACTTCAGATTGTAGACTTTAAAACATAAATTTGCACAGCAAATTTATTGAGCGCCGGCTACATGCCAGACATTCAGCAAGAGGTTGGAGTAGATCCAGGAGGTTAGAAGAGGTTCACCCAAGAGGTTCTTGCCTTCCTGGGTAAGAGAGTTGAATCACTGCAGTTGGGTTAGTCAAGTGCTTAGTTCACATGGCAACGAGGCCCTCGGTGATCCCCTGACAGGGTTCAAACCAGCTATTTGCTGCTCTCCTCTCGCCATATGTATTGTTCCTTCTTGGCTTTCATCATGTTTGTGATTTTATATCGATTTCTGTATTTCCCTGTCTAGTGCCTGTCTCTGTCATTAGTCTCTGTGTCCTAGGAAGGTGAAGGTCATGTTGGTGTTTGACACCGTCATCTTCCATCGAGCAGAGACTGGCACATGTAGGTGCTAAATAAATGTGTTCAGTGGAAGCATCCACCCAGAAGAGAGAACCATATATCTTTTGGGGGAGCAAGAGAAGATGTGACATCTGAATGCCACTGAGTCTTGAAGGATAAAGGAGGTGGTCCAGGGAGAATAACAGGGGCATACTGAGGAGTGAGGAGTAAGTAGTAAGGAGTAAGGAATGCTCAGGAGAGGGGAGTGCGGGAGCTAGCGTTCCCTAAAAGGAGATGTGTGTGGAAGATGAGGTCGAGTAGAAGCCTGGAGCCATACGCTTGAGGGTCTGATATGCCCCACTCATGAGTTTGGATGCTCCCCTCTCATTAGGAAGAAGAGGGAGGGGAATCGGCTAAGTTCTGTGACCATAGGAGTGAATATGATCTCCCCTAAATTATTTTTTTTAATTATTTATTTATCTGACTGTGCTGGGTCTTAGTTGCGGCACACAGGATCTTTGATCTTCATTGCAGCATACAGGATCTTTAGTTTCAGCTTGCAAACTTGCAGCGTGTGGGATCTAGTTCTCTCACCAGGAATCGAACCTGGGCCCCCTGCATTGGGAGCATGGGATCTCACCCACTGGCCTACCAGGGGAGTTCCCCTAAATTACTAGGATGGTTTTTAATACTTAAATTATGAATAAGACCCCCAAAGTATGGTTTTGTGTTTTATTCCTTCTACATACCTTTCATTTCCATTTTGTAGCTGCAATACCTGTCTACATATTTTTAAATTTTAGGTAGCATCATCATTACCATGAAAACATCGTGTCAACCATTGGCTAAAAACTAAGAATGTGAAAAACCTTAGTTGTCCAATTTTTAAATATATGCTTTGGAGAGGCTCCATTTAAAAAAATTTTTTTACTCAGATGTTCAGAGCTACCCAAACATTACTATAAAATGCCACTTTTCATAGAGGCAGCCAAGGTCTTTTTATTATATTATGCCTTTGGAAACCAATGATTTGTGCCTAAGACAATTCTCTCCATATTATTTTACCCTGAATAGAATGAGGTTGGTTGGGAGTTCTGCCCTAAGGAAATATCAAAACCCCAATACATACTCATTTATAGTTCGAAAGTGAACTCTCTTATCAGATTTCCTTTTATTTCCTGCTGGGGCAGTATGAACAGAACTCAGATGGAGGCAGAGGGTCTGCTGTATATCTTTTCAAATTTATGATTAAGAAGGTCACATATACATTTTTAAACACACTCCTTTTTGATAATAAATGAAGAATGAAACTGTGAAATGTCATCAGAAGCCAAATTACTCGTTTTTCGTTCATTCACATACCCCTGCCTGCTGGCTGATTGCCTGCCAATGGTGAGAAAGGCCCAAGTAACTGAATGCTTCATTTCTTATGGTTTTGCTGTCTGTCTGGAATAGTCTCACTGGTGGAGCAGCGTGCATGTGGCCAGAGCATTTTAACCGAAATATGCACTTCTATTCCTGAGCCCCCTTCCTTGCCCCAGGCCAATTTTTAAAAAATGAATAATTCCATTTTAGGCTGCGTTTGTCTTCAAATTGTGGCCAGAATGAGAGAAGTGAAAGCTCTTCTCTTCCCAAGTCCAGATCCTCTCTAGATGCTTCTCTTTTATGTTCTCTGTCTGTAGAGCAGGCTCTAAATGGATGCCATGCCTTTGGCATGAGCCCCTCTAACAGATCATGGTGGGAGGGGAGGATATAGTCAGGGGATCTGTGCCTGTGGGTCCCTTCCTGCTGGATCCTTTGAGAGAAGATCACTGCTTCTATACAGGCGGCCTCCTCTTCACAACACCTTTTGGGTCCTGGTGGCTGCTCCCTCTTCTTGTGCCTCTGGACCCACAGGTGATAAACAGCTCTCCTGTCACTGTATTATACCTTGGGTTCCATAGAGTTGCAAAGAGTTGGACATGACTGAAGTGGCTTAGCCTGCAAGCGTGTATACAAAAGTCTCTAAAATATCCCTGTGTGTGTATGTGTGCGTGTGTGCACACACAGATATCAGTCATATCTGACTCTCTGTGACCCCATGAACTATAGCCTGCCAGGCTCCTCTGTCCTAGAATTTTCCAGGCAAAAATACTGGAACTGCTTGCCATTTCCTGCTCCAGGGGATCTTCCTGACCCAGGGTTCGAACCCACATGTCTTGCATCTCCTGCATTGGCAGACAGATTCTTTACCCCTGTGCCACCTGGGAAGCCTAGGTTTATCACTGCATCTAATACCTCCTCTGACAGGGGCTCATTACCTCTTGAAACTGCCTATTTCATTGTCAGATGGGCTCAACTTTGGAAATTTTCTATGCAGTGCTGAATTTGACCTCTCTGGAACATCTGTTCTTTGTGTGTTAAAGTAAGAGTGACCAGGATTGAATTTGAAGTCAAGCCCTGTGAAAAATGGAGCAAGAGACCTGAAAGAATTTACCCTCTAGATATTTCACGCGCAACCCATAGGTTTGCATATCATAGGAACAAAACTACTGTATTTAGGTGGGTGCGTATTGGGTAAACTCAGAGGGACTAGGTCTTTTTTTATTTACAAATATTTGAAGAACTGCCATAGGTTATGACTAGGTTAGTCATAGTTTTATATCTCTGACAATAAATCTAAGACCCAATAGTTGATATATAAGGGGAGTAGATTTCAAATCCACACAAGAGCTTTTAACTCTCAGTCTCCTAGTGAGGTGGCAAAGTCTCCATCACTTGATATAATCCAGGGTGGGTTGGGGGTGGGATTCCACAGCAGGACTGCTAGAGAGAGGACTCCCACAGTAGAAGGCAGTTGAATCAGTGGTGATGATACAAAAGCCAGAAGAGCAGCTGCCGCATGTTCAGCATTCGCTGTGCGCCAGGCACCGTGCTCCATACACATTATCTCACTTAGTCCTCATGTAATTCCTCTGATGTTGCCCTGTGAAGTTCAGAACTTAATGAGGTTAAGGAAAGTGCCCTGCCTCGTGCAGCCACAGGCTGCATGGAGGGTAGATATGAACCCAGGTCTGTCTGATGCCAGAGCTGATGGTTTTAATCCCAGTGGTTGGTGTTAGAATCACCCGGGGAACTTGCCATACAGACATTTAGTCCTTGTCCTGCTTGTATGACTCTAGGATCCGTGGGCTTTTTCAGCTGAGTGATTCTGATGTACATGAGTTTGAGCATGGCTGTTCCAGGTCATTGTCATCATTGTCATCATCATCATTATTGTAAATGCCCATCTGGCTCTGAGGGTTGCTATAGGGATAACTGTACATCTAGTTCTGCTTTAACTTTTAACCTTTTGAGCTATAGGGCTGACTAACGTCCACTCTTACTCCCTGCCCCCACCAGCCCCTACTTCAATCCACCATTGTTTTGTGGGTTGTTTCATGAGCTCAGTCACGGAGAACAGCCAGACTTCATTCATTATGAATATCCTTCAGAGCCCCACAGGACAAATTCCACATGACCGTGTCTTCCTTTTAAAGGTAGAGAAGTGTTATGGACATCTCATTATTTCCCATTTTAAGCTCAGTAAAGAACACCATTTGTTGGGGGTGAGGCAGAATGAATGTCATATTTCTGAAACTGAAGCCATGAAAAGTTTCAGGATGACTTAGGCTTATCCCACCTTGACCTTGGAGGACCTTCCTTGACCCTGTTTCTGGGCAATGCGCCAGGGTTTGGGGGTTGAGGATGTGTGGGAAAAGAGCAGTCTGATCTTCCAGCCCATTGAAGCAACTGTCACCATCTGACTGTGATTTTTCCCCTTGCACATGTCCCAAAGGAAGCTGGCCAAGAAGCAGAAGGAGACCCAGAGTGGAGCGCAGAGGGAAATGGGGCCCGTGGCCTCGGCCGACAAACCCACTGCCAAGCTCAGCTCCAGCCGCAATGATGAAGGCTTCTCCTCTAGCTCACAGGATGTGAATGGATTCGGTAAGTTGAGCCAACCGAGGGGAAGGGGATATCTGTGGTCCGGCTTGACCCTGGTACCTCTGCTATTGACCCCTCCCAGTGTCAGGTGCTGTAGGACATGGGGGCCGCATGCTTCCCTGGGATCATCAGGATGAAAGTGTTCCCTGGCAAAGACTGGGGCCACCCATCCTGGGTGAAAAGGAAAATTTCAGAATCCATCCCAAAGCAGATGGAAATAATGGCAAGTCATCTTAACTGCTGCTTGTGCACAGAAAGCAGGTTAAAACTAAGAAACAAGAAGGAGAGCATGATTACACACTTAAGGAGAAAAACATGCCGTACTGAATTGAGCATCGTAGAGCTGTCAAAGCAGTGTTTCACATAGACCGTGAAAGGTAAATGACTTATGGGTTACGACTGTCTCCATTCCTCAGCTTAGGAAACTGAGGCTCAGAGACGTGCTTTCTCCAAAGCCCCGTGGTTGACGAGTAACTCATTCTGTCCTGGAAGCCGTGCCTTCCCAGCCTTGCCCAGTTCCCAAGTGGCATTAAGTCAAAAGCAATGGTGTTCTTATGCAGACTTAACACAGGATCTCAAGCTAATAGAAGTGGCCACGGTTTCAGGGTTGACCCCTATCCAAAGGAGAGCCTCAGGACTAGTTACCTAAAGGTATCTTGGCAATCAGACTCAAGAGAGCTGACTTTTGCTCTTAAGTTTCTGAAAGCCGGTTCTTTTTCTAGTTTTCATAGAAATGCTGGATTCCCCAGCCTCTGCTCCAAATTGGGGAAAGCAGGAAATCTAAAGGAATATGAACAGAGACACATGTTCTCTCCACACTGTGCCATTGGCAAAGGGAAGAAATCATATTTTGTAAAAATCACTTTATTGTTGTTATTTTTCATTGTTCAGTCAGTAAGTCGTGTCTGACTATTTGTGATTCCGTGGAGTGCAGCATGCTAGGCTTCCCTGTCCTTCACTATCCCCCGCAGTTTGCTCAGACTCATGTCATTGAGTCGATGATGCCATCCAACCATCTCATCCTCTGTCATCCCCTTCTCCTCCTTCCCTCAATCTTTCACAGCATCAGGGTCTTTTCCAATGAGTCTGCTCTTTGCACCATGTGGCCAAAGTATTGAAGCTGCGGCTTTAGCATCAGTCCTTCCAGTGAATATTCAGGGTTGACTTCCTTTAGGATTGGCTGGTTGGATCTCCTTGCAGTACAAGGGACTCTCAAGAATCTTCTCCAACACCACAGATCAAAAGCATCAGTTCTTCAGTGCTCAGCTTTCTTTATGGTTCAACTTTCACATTCATACACGACTAGTGGAAAAACCATAGCTTTGACTAGACAGACCTTTGTCAGCAAAGTAATGTCTCTGCTTTTTAATATGCTGTCTAGATTGGTCATAGCTTTTCTTCCAAGGAGCAAGCGTCTTTTAATTTCATGGCTACAATCCCCATCTGCAATTATTTTGGAGCCCAAGAAAATAAGAAAACAATGTTTCCATTGTTTCCCCATCTATTTGCCATGAAGTGTTGGGACCAGATGCCATGATCATCATTTTTTGAATGTTGAGTTTTAAGCCAACGTTTTCTCTCCCCTCTTTCCCCCTCATCCAGTGGTTCTTTAGTTCCCCTTTGCTTTCTGTCATTAGAGTGTTATATTCTGCATATCTGAGGTTGTTGATATCTCTCCCTGAAATCTTGATTCCAGCTTGTGCCTCATCAAGCCTGGCATTTCTCATGATATACTCTGCATATAAGTGATATAAGCACAGTGACAATATACAGCCTTGGCGTACTCCTTTCCCAATTTGGAACCAGTCCATTGTTCCACGTCCAGTTCTAACTGTTGTTTCTTGACCTGCGTACAGGTTTCTCAGAAGGTAGGTAAGGCGGTCTGGTAGTCCCATCTCTTTAAGAATTTTCCACAGTTTGTTGTGATCCACACAGTCAGAGATTATAGCATAGTCAATGAAGCAGATTTTTTTTTGGAATTCCTGAAACCCATGAACAATTTGAAAAGGCAAAAACCAAAACACATGGATAAGATCAATCTGGGATGACGGGGATCTATGAGAGGATGAAGACAGAAAGGAAACAAGCATTTATGGACCACCTTTGTCCACACCACAGCCCGTGAGATGCTTTCTATGCTTGTTCCCATTTTATAGAAGATGCATCCAGAGTTCAGTGTTTGGCTGACCTGCCCACTGGTACACAGCTGTTTCCTGGTGGATCCAGGGTGCAAGGCTACCGCAGACCCCTGATTCCTAATCTTACATGCAGCACAGCACCTAGCTGTGGAAGTTTACAAAAGCCGCATGTCTAGGCCCCACACCTTACTCGCTGAATCAGAACCTCCTGGGGCACCAGGAGTGGGAGTGGGACTCAGGGATATAGGTTTTGTAAAAGCCACTCAGGGGTTTCTTACAGGCACCTTGGTTAGAAGCACTGCACTTTGAAAGAGGCAGCAGAGGTTTTCAAATACTGACATGCTGCCTTGGGAAAGAGATTTTGCTTTAAACATATAATGATTGAAAAAACATTAAAATGAATACCCTTTTACCTAGGCTCTCCAGTTGTTCACAATTTGCAACATTTGCACTCACTCTCCCTCTCTTTCTCTCTCTCTCATACACACACACAATACACACACACAATATATACACACGCACTACACAATTTTCTGAACCATCTAGATGTAAGTTTTGGACATCATGAAACTCCCACCTCCAGAAAATTCAGCACGTTTCCTGAGAATGAGGACAGCTCTTCAGCATAATTGCAGTAAAATTACCTTACTCTAGAAATGTGACCTTGTTTCAGTCTCTGATAGACCAGTCCATAGCTGAATTTCCCCCATGGCCCTAAAGTATTCTCTCTTTTATTTGTTACTATCTTTTGGATCCAGGATTCAGTCAAGGTGCTCACTTTATATTTGACCACATTTTCCATCACCTTTTTATCTACAATATTCTCCCACCTTTAGTTTTTCTTTCAGGATACTGACATCTTTTAAAAATCCAGGCCAGCTGTCCAATACTCCTGAGTCGAGATTCTTTTGAAGTTTTTCATCATGATCATATTCAGTTTAAACATTTTGGCAAAAATGCTGCACAGGTGACGTTGTGTACATACTTCCCTTTGCATCATGTCAGTAGAAACTGTCGCTCTGATAAACTATCACCAAGCTATCACTTTGCCCACGCTTGGTGATGCTGAGTTTGAGCACTTGTTAAGGTTGAGAATTGGGCAGAGTCTTAACAGTACATACTGATTATTTCATGAGCAAATATTTAGCTTGTTTTTCTCAGCAGAGCAAGTTTACAGTCTGCCTAACCACAAAGTCAGTTCTTTATTTAAAAAAGTAATTTGTTTACTTTTGTTTGTGCTGAGTCTTTGTTGCTTCCAGGACCTCTCTCTAGTTGCAGCGAGCAGGGTCCACTCTCGGGTAGCAGTGTGCGGGGCCCGTGGCTTCTTTCAATGGGGAGCACAGGCTCTGGGCCACATGGGCTCAGAAGTTGTGGCTCCCGGGCCCTGGAGCTCAGGCTCAAGAATTGTGGTGCCTGGGCTTAGTTGCTCCTCGGCATGTAGGATCTTGCCTGATCAGGGATCGAACCCACGTCTCCTGCATTGGCAGGCAGATTCTTTACCAGTGGGCCACCAGGGAAGCCCTGTCTCCCCACAGAGTCAGTTCTTAATCCATTCTCCACACAGGTGAATTTCTGGGATTTGTACATTCCAGCAGAGGGCAGGAGAGGCAGAAAAGGGGATGGCAGGGAACTGGGCTTGCTTTCTCCTTATAGGTGCACGCTGAGCACCCCCCGACCCCACCCCCTGCCTCTGACTGTGTTAACTTGTCACTGACTCTCCTGCTTTTGTTCTGGGCAAGGGAGTTTACTAGCAGGTCTAGCTGTTGGCACGTGCTGGCCAAGTGGTACCTATTCACCAAAATCTTTCCTGTCCAGGCCAAGCTCTTGTGCACACTTACTCCATTTGTAAAAGTGTTGTGGGAGGACTCTGAAGACCAAAGAGATGTGGTCAGAGACACACGCAAACATCATGACACCCAATTTATAGGTTTTTGACCTCAAGTCAAAACCTGGGGAACACCAGTTTCTTGGATTTCAAGGGGAAAATACCACCTCCATTTCCCCCATGGGCTAAAACTTAGACTGTTTAAGATGAAAGCACCCAAGACCGGGATAGATTGGCCAGCCAGTGAGGAAGAAACAGCAGATCCAATAAAATCGAATTAGACGTTTTAAAGTCCAGACACAATCTTTCCAAGATTGATATGTGTGTGTTTTATATTTATATACACACAGGCATAACATGCATACATACACAAACATATGTGTATATATACATATTTTTATGTACATTTATTTTAATATTGTTTTTATAAAGAAGTTCAACATTATACTCAATCATTAAGACATTTTGCATTTTTCTGAATCAATGAGTAATTAGGATTCTGTCTATTCATCTGGTATCCTCAGGCTAGAACCACAAACATGTTCTGGGGATTCTTTTGAATGCCCTGAAATGCATCAGGTACCTTTTAAAATGCTCTGTGGACCCACTTGGATGTGATTTGAAGGGGGGAAAATGTAAGTAATGCTTACATTGGAGATGTGGAAATTGCTCCTGAAATCACTCTGATGTATGTAAAATTGAATCTATTTTTGTGACATTAGGAAAGTGACTGGCTTCTGCATCAGTGTCTTTAGGAGGCCCTGAGATTATTCACAAATGTTGAGGAAGCATTGAGCAGAGAATAGGTGTCACATTGGAAAAGATTACAGAAAAACCTGCCCTGAGCAATTATTTCATTATGGAACAGGTGGTCCCTGACCTAATTCAACCTTGGCACCCAACTGTATGAGTTTGTTTTCCCGAATTTTCAATTCCAAGTGACTGCTGAGTTCTACAGCATCCATTCCATCAAGCCTCCCAATTTTGTAGAGGGCTAGTGACCTCCAGGATACAGGGGTGATGGCTGGCTGTCAGGGGTGGGCTATTGCTCTGGAGAGCTTTGGCATTCTTGAAAAAGGAGTGCTTGTCAACAGTGTGCATCGTCTTCTGTTTAAAGGATTGCTGCCTTTTATTAAGTAATCTGATTTTGATCGTATTGCCCTGTTTACCTGCTTGTTCTTTTTCTGAGATCTTTGGCTCACTGGGATCATTTTCTGGGTCTTTCTTCTGGTGCTTTCTTTTTTATATTCCTGTTTAAATCTTGCTTATGTCTTTTGTTCATAGTCTAACCCTCTGCTTGTTTATTTTCAATCCAAATCAAAATGCTTCAAAACAAATCACTGTTGAATTCTGTGATACAAGGCTTAGCCATCTATCCTTCCTGTAATAACATTTGACAGACTCACTTGCCCATTGGGTACTATTAGTAACTCCATCTTCATTTTTTGCTTCTATTCTATTGAATGGTTTCATGTCTGGTGGGTGAAGACAGTTTATCTCTTAGGAGCATCCCATGCTGGGCCATCAAGCTATCTGTTCAGTAAAGAAGCAGGCGTGGTTGAGGGCTTGAAAGAGACATTCAGTGGCCATTTTCTTGTTGCTTAGTATATGCCTGTCCCATGCTGAGTCCCGAGCATAGTTTGGGGAGGGGTATAATTACAAAAATGAATAAAATGGGGCATCATCGCAAAAATAACAGGTGTTTCTACTTTTAAATTCTTCATAGTTTACAGAAGTTCTTTTGTAAAATCCTGGAGCTGTATATCCTTATTCCTGCACCATAAGAGAACTAGCACATTTATTCTTACCCCCATTCGACAGATGAAGAAACTGAGGTTCACAGACTCCATACCCCAAATCACACAGGCATTATTTGCAGCATCATAATAAGGATCCATCTCTCCTGACATCGGTTAGGTTTTATCCACTTAGTTCTACAAAAAATTTAGAAAAATATCCATAAAAGTACCTACAAAAAATAGCTGTATGAGAATTATATGATCAGAATCAGGAAAACACAAATGAGGACAGGAGGGTCAAGACCAGGTTATTGTAAACTATAGCTCCATTGTATGAAAATTTAGTCTAAATATGCAGGCTGGCAACTTTCAGATTCCAATTTGGCTCTGTGTTCTCTAGTAACAAAAACCCAAATAGGAAGATCATTTGTATTGGCAGCTACAATGTGCTAGACTGTATGCTTTATATAAATCCTACTCTTAAGCCTCCTAGGAACCCTATAAATTAGGTATTAGTCCCATTTCGTCAGTGAAGAAACTGAGTTTCAAAGAACTGGAGTAAATAAACCCAGTGCTGGAGAAGACTCTTGAAAGTCCCCTGGACTGCAGGGAGATCAAACCAGTCAATCCTAAAGGAAATCAACCCTGAATATTCATTGGAAGGACTGATGCTGAAGCTCCAGTACTTTGGCCGCCTGATTCAAAGAGCTGACTCATTGGAAAAGACCCTGATACTGGGAAAGATTGAGGGCAGGAGGAGAAGGGGACGACAGAGGATGAGATGATTGGATAGCATCATAGACTCAGTGGATGTGAGTTTTGAGCAAACTCCAAAAGATAGTAGGGCTTCGCTGATAGCTCAACTGGTAAAGAAGCCACCTGCAATTCAGGAGACCCTGGTTCAATTTCTGGGTCAGGAAGTTCCACTGGAGAAGGGATAGGCTACCCAGTCCAGTATTCTTGGTCTTCCCTGGTGGCTCAGGTGGTAAAGAATCTGCCTGCTATGTGGGAAGCCTGAGTCCGATCCCTGGGTTGGGAAGATCTCCTGCCGAAGGGAAAGGCTACCCACTCTAGTATTCTGGCCTGGAGAAAGATAGTAAAGGGCAAGAAAGCCTGGCATGCTGCAGTTCATGGGGTTGCAGGGAGTAGGACATGACTTAGTGACTGAACAACAGCAACACACATATGCATAGCATGGAGATGGGATCAGAAGCCAAAATCGAGTTATCTGACTCCAGAACCCAAGCTCCCTCTCCTACACTAGGAACGTAGCTATCACCACTCAACTGGTCTCACCATGTGAGGCTGCTAATGGCTGGAGAGAGGGAGAGTTCCACACCTCTCCTGATGCTCAATCAGCCTTTCTACCATGTGGGCAGAAGCTGCTACCACCATAGTGTCCTGCATGAAGCCAGTCAGATTCCCACCAAGTGCCAGGCTCTGTGATGAGCATGTCCAGATACGGATCTTATTCTATTCCCACAGTAATCCTCTCCAGTTGGTATGTTTATTATCAAACCCATTTTTCACGAGAGGAACAAGGTCTTCCTCAGGTCACACGACGAATAGATGGTGAGGTTTGGACATCAGATCGGATGTTCTACTTTTGAAACCAAAGCGTCCTGTCTTTCCTGCAACCTTAAGCTTTCTCTCCATCACAAAGTCGGAGAAGGAAATGGCAACCCACTCCAGTGTTCTTGCCTGGAAAATCCCAGGGATGGGGGAGCCTGGTGGGCTGCTGTCTATGGGGTCACACAGAGTTGGACACGACTGACGCAACTTAGCAGCAGCAGCAGCAGCAGCAACATCACAAAGTGGGTGAAAGAAAGAAAGGAGATCAATGTTAATAGCCTTTCTGGCTGATGGGACAGGGCCTCTGCTTGGTTTCTGTATGCACTTCAGAGCCCAAAATGCCTGTCGCAGAAAAGCAGCTGCCTAGTAGTCCAGGAAGGACCCATGAGAATTGCCCCACAAGAAGCTTCTTAGGAATTGGAGCCATAGACCAGATGGTCCCATTCCATCCTCGGGCATTCCTGAGCTGGTCCCCACCCAAGATAGATAACATAGAGAGAGAGCTCACAACCTGTTGTGGGAGACACATGATCCAACAATGAGCATCTCTGCATTATCTAAATATGTATGTATGAATGAATGATAGACCTGAAATTCATCTAAGATCTTCTAGCTCCAATCCTGTATCTGGTTCCAGCTCTTCTGGTACTGAATTCTATCTTCTTTTAAGCTGAAGTCTACTCTCTGTAACTTCCATCCATTCACTCCTGATTGTGCACAGAAGTATGGATTGGCCAGCAACCAGACGCTGGCCCATGCCTGCCCTCTGGTGTCACACAGGGTAATGAAATCAGTCTTTCCCTTCCTGCTGCTCCCAGCCCCAGCTATTGGACTGCTGCCAGCTGTGTGCCCTGCAGGTCCTTCCCTCAGGCTAAGCAGCCCCCACATCAGCTATCAGCCTTCCTCAGTACACATTTCTGTTTTCCAATCTGTTCAAAATCTTGATTGGCACATCTGTCTCCATTTAGTCCGTGTCTGTGGAGTGTGTGGTTTCCAAGTCTGTGCCGGGCCGAATTAACTGGGAGTTCAGAGAACTGTTACCACCCTTACTCTCTACACACCTGGGTTCAGAACGCCCTGCTCACGTTTGAATTAACCTCCAAATGCCCATCACGGATCTGCCTCCTGCAGAGCTTATGCAGGAGGGATTTGAGGGCCCCAAGTAAAGACTTTCTATTTCATCTGTGCTGTGCCTTCTTGTTGGATTTGACCCTGTTATCCCAGAGTACTAAGATATTTTTGATTCCTGGTTGTGTCAGCCAAGGAGCTCACTTAATCCTCCCGGTTTGGGGCCTCAAATTATAATAATTATTAGATTACTAATATTCAACATACCAGCTATTATCTATTGAGCATTAATTGTGAGCTCGTTTCCAGCTGAGCATTTTATGTGCATTATCTTGTCTCATTGGTGTGCTGGGAAGATTAAATAACTGTTATGATTATCCCTGATGATTTACAGGTGAGGAAACTGAGGTTTTAAATAATAAGGAGCTTGCCTAAGGCTTCATAGTTTTAAATAGCAGGCTTTTAAGCTCGAACTTAAACCTGGGTCCGTGAGACACCCCTAAGCCCATAGCCAAGATCATTCCTATATACCGCCTTCTGTAAGAGAAATGTTATTATCCCCATTTTATAGAGTTGTTGTTCATTTGCTCAGTCATGTCCGACTCTTTGCCACCCCATGGACTGTAGCACGCCAGGCTTCCCTGTCCTTCACCATCTCCTAGAGTTTGCTCAAACTCATGTCCATTGAATAAGTGATACCATCCAACCATCTCATCCTCTGTTATCCCCTTTTCCTCCTGCCCTCAATCTTTCCCAGCATCAGGGTCTTTTCCAATGACTCGGCTCTTTGAATCAGGTGGCCAAAGTACTGGAACTTCAGCATCAGTCCTTCCAGTGCATATTCAGGGTTGATTTCCTTTAGGATTGACTGGTTTGATCTCCTTGCCGTCCAAGGGACTTTCATTTTATAGAGAAGGAAACTAAAGTTTTCAGTTTCAGACAGACATTGAGACATTTGCTCCAAGTGTGGTCCCCAGATCAGCAGTATCAGCATCACCTGGAAACTTCTAGGAGGCAACTTCTTGCGCCCTTCCCCAGGCCTACTGAACCCAAAACTCTGCAGATAGGGCTCAGCAATCACTTGTGGCTTGTGGGGTCTTAATTCCCCCAACCAAGGATTGAACCTGGGCCCACAGCAATGAAAGTGCTGAGTTCTAATCACTGGATGGTCAGGGTATTCCCAGCAATCACTCTTTTTAATATTTATTTATTTTATTATTATTATTTTTAAAAGCCTACTAGGTAATACTGAGGCATCTTAAAGTCTGAGAATCTCTGGCTAGTAGTAAAGCCCAGGACTATCAGATTCCAAAGCCCTAGTTTTTATGTGTGCCAGATTGACTCTGATAGTACAGTTGCAGGCACACCGAGAGAGAAAAGCTAATTTCCCCTTTCTCAAGGTGGATCCACCAAGAAGAGGAGCTACCTGGAGATGCTGGACCTGAAGGCTGCTAAAGCCTGTATATAGCAGTGACGGCTCCTAAACCCAGGGGTCCCTTTGAAACCATCTCTGGAACTTTCTCTCCTTTTGTCTGAACGGCTAACAACCTGAGAGTCAGACTAGAAGAAGTGGAAATTTACAAGGAAAAGCAATCATGAGTCACACGTTGAAACTAAAAGCTCAACAGAACATCGTGAAAAGGAATAAAAAGAAAAACACAAAATTCTGTCTGCAGGGACAATTATATTTTCTGGTTGCTCCAGGATTAAACTGAATCCAGAAGAATTGAATGTTACAAGCTTGCCATCTCCAGGTTTATTGAATATCTTATTGCGATTATTGAATATTTTGCAATCATCCTCTTGGCTGACAGATTAAAGGACACACTTATTAAGTTCCTGGCAACCCAGAGTTGACTGGAATTGTTCATTCCTTGGAAATGGAAATTTAAATGCCTTAAGAAAGTAAACAAATTCTTTCACATACATTAAGGAATTAAACTGTCAGAGAAGGATATTAGACTCAAAAGGGGACATAATAGACCATCAAAACTAAGAATTATCTTAGACACCATCTGTCCCTGCCTTCTCATCTTAAAGATGAAGAACTGAGTCTCAGAGAGTTTTCTCAAGGTTACCCATTGAGTCAGTAGTAAAACCTGGGCTAGAGTTGGGAGCTGTAACCACTCTGGTCCTTGTCCCCTGGTCCCCTTCAGAGAAGGGAAGTATGATCAAGAACGGTTTGTCTTTTGATTTCTGTAGACCCCCAATCTGATTTCTGCACAAATCGAACCTTCTCAGATTGAATTATACTTTTCATCTCCTGGTTATGGGAATAGCTGAGGTGTTCCTTTAAATATTCATTGACTGCCAACTATATGCCAAGCAGGGTAGGGATTGTAAAGATAAATAAGACATGGTCTGTGCCTTCAAGGATATTACTGTCCTCCAAGAGGAGACCTGTAAGTGGATTAGTTTCAATAAATGTGATAAGTGATAGAGAAAAGGCATGTATAGAGCCCTAGGAACACTGATCAGAGACTCAGCAGGTGATTAATTCTGCCTAAGTGAGTTAGGCAGTACTGTCTGTGAGGGAATGGATTTTGATTTGAAGGAAGTGCAAGAAAAAGATCCTCCCAGATAGAAGGGAAAAAGGCTTGTAAAGGATATGGTGAGCTAGAGGAAGGGGCCTTGAGGTATAGGGTGCTTTGTTTTGAGATCATTTTGGCCAGAAATACAGCTGGAACAGTAGCAGGAACCTGCTTGAGAAGGGACTTACATTTCCTGATTTAAATTTACTGACTTAAATTCACTTTCCAAGAAGGGTCCCAGTTTGGAAATTAGGATGATCCCAGTGTTAGGTGCTCTGGCATATTGTTGGAACCTGGCCTCATATTCTCTTCAATTTGTATAGATTCTGCTTTCCTGAGCTGGCCAGCCATTCTTCCTCAGGAAGAGGAAGAGATTCAGGAAAGCTGCAAAGCCGAAGTTGCTTTTGACAATTTATGCTAGGCCACTACATCTTGAGAAGAAAATAGAATTGTTCTCTACACCTCACAGGTGGTCCTGAATCACAACAGGGCACTTAGGAAGTGCTTGTTAAAGTAATCAGGGATAAAGAAGTGATGTTGAAAATGTAAATATATAGTTGCTAGGGAGCAGAATGATCTGAGCTTAGAGACCAGACTTTTTTTTCTTTTCCCTCAGCTCCAAGCTACAGCCTCGACAAGTTGAAAAGATTGACAATAATTCTACTATCTAACGTTTTTTGAGTAATTCCTGAACAAAGTACTTTATACGTGTCATTTCCTTTCCTATTCTCAGCAGTTCTATGAGGCAGATCAGGGAAACTAAGGTTCAGAGATTTTAAGTAATTTGCTAAAGGGCACGCAACTTCCAGTAAACCAGACCCAGGATTGAACCTGGATTTATATGATTTACCTACGAGCAGCCTGTCCTTGAATATTTTCTTTGCCTGACTTTTGTTGTTGTTTAGTTGCTCAGTCATGTCCAACTCTTTGTGACCCCACGAACTGCAGCATGTCAGGCCTCCCTGTCCTTCACCATCTCCTGGAATTTGCCCAAGTTCTTGTCCATTGAGTCGATGATGTCATCCAACCATCTCATCCTTTGCCGCCCTCCTCTCCTTATGCCTTCAATCTTTCCCAGAAGCAGGGTCTTTTCCAGTGAGTCGGCCCTTAGCATCAGGTGACCAAAGTATTGGAGCTTCAGCTTCAGCATCAGTCCTTCCAATGAATATTCAGGGTTGATTTCCTTTAGGATTGACTGGTTTGATCTCCTTGCTGTCCAGGGGACTCTCAAGAGTCTTCTCCAGCACCACATTTGGAAAACATCAATTCTTCAGCACTCAGCCTTCTTTGTGGTCCAACTCTCACACCCCTACATGACTACCAGAAAGACCATATGGCTGTAGCTTTGACTATATGGACCTTTATCAACAAAGAGATGTCTTTGCTTTTTAACACACTATCTAGATTTGTCATGGCTTTCCTTCCAAGAAGCAAGCATCTCGACTTTTACCCTCCTAGATTTTCTTCTTCCTCTCCAGCCATTTCTTCTTATGCTTCTTTCTTGGTTCTTCTTCTATCCATTCAAACATCCCAGGACTTAGTCCAGAATCTTCTCTTTTTCTTCTTATGCTCAGTCTAAGTGGATGGTGATGACATTAAATGAGATAATGAGCATAATAAGAGGCCAGAGTTGAAGCAAAAGAAGAATTCAGATCTAGACAGGTAGGTTTGAAGTGTTATTGAGTCACTGAAGAAATGTCAAGTTGGCAGTTGGATTTTTGGGCTTGGAGCTCAGCAGGGGAGTCTGGCCAGGACATATAGATGTTGCTACATTATATATACAAAGTGATTGAAGACTTCCGTGAATAAGGAAACTGAGGCACATCGAGATGGAACACATTACCAGGTGTCACTTAGCAAGTTAATGGAAGAATAAGAACATTGAACCAGGACTTAGCTATTAGAACTGGCTACAGAAAAGCAGTCAGTTAAAGCTGAGGGCAAAACAAGGGTCTATGAAAGGGGCTATGTGACTTGTCCAAGTACAGACCTTCTGGTCGTCCGCCTAGATCCTGTGATGGAATTTAGAATGTGTGACGAAGTTAATAGATTAGATGGCCTCCTGGTTGTCTACTCAGCCAGGATTATGATAGGATCTCAGTATTCAAAGCATACTTTTCTGAATCAAAATAGAAAATTTTAAATTTCTAAAGTCTGATTTATATATCGGTGGTTAGGAGTGGACCTATATACCTTGGAAATTCAGTGAAGGGGCCATAATGTTAACATAATCACAAAAGTTGAGGAGCCCATGTCAAGTTCTTGCCCAGGTGGTCGGTTGCCCCATTGCCCAGAGAGGGAACATCTTTGCAAAGCAAAATTCAAGGAAATTGGAAGACCAGAAATGCCAAGGACAGGCAAAATCCCTTTGTCCCCTACATTACCATCTCCATCATTTTCCAGATAGTCTTCTACATACTTCTGAAGGAATATGCCATGATGTTTAGTTAAGCTGACTCAGTAAGATGCTCTTGACTGGATTGAGAGGAACTACCTAAGCCACCAGATATCTATTATATCTCTAACTCACACCTATCTGTAGAGTGGACAGATGTGAAGTGAAAAGATCCCCCAATCACAATGCTAAGTGTTGGTAACACAGACAAGAAAAAGACAGCTCTACTCCCCCAAGTCCCACGATATTTTAGGGAACACAGACACAGCGATACGGCATGATACCTCTAATAGAGGAATGTGCAGAAGCTACAAAGAAAATGGCGTCTGGTGAAGGGAGGCTATTCTGGCCCATTAACCATGTAATTCATCTCTCTTCGGGTGATTTACTCTTCACTTTGCCAGCCATGTGAATTGACTCCCTAATTATGTGGAGGCTGGAAATGAAAGTAAAATTTCAATCCCTTGGCAGTAAAACAAGAGGAAATGTGTTAAACATGATATCAAAGATACATTTAGCAGAGATACGGTATAGAGTAATCTTGACACGTTCCTTTCCCTTACCCTCCACGTCTAGTTCAACACCGTATTTTGATTAGTCTGCATCTTCGATATATCTGGAACCCATCCACATCCTCTGTCCCCATCCTTGTCTAAGTTATCCTCATCTCCGACCTCAGTAAGATCCCAAGCACCTAAATAATCCTTGTATTCATCCTTGTCATCCTCTCATTCATTTTCTTAAAGGCAAATGTGAATATGTTGCTTCATATCTCCTTGGTTTAAAACAATTCTGTGGCTTCTGATTTTTCTTAAGCTGAAAACCAAACTCCCCATTCAGATCTTATATACAAATCTTGCCCTTCTCATTTCTTCCAAGTTCTGCATTTCACTCTCCCTCTTTCTGTGAACTCCAGCCACGCTGCCTTCGCTAAGTGCTCCACCTTTTCTGCACCCGTTCCACTTCAGGGCCTTTGCTGTGTCTACCCCAGGGTGGACAAACTGCAGCTCACAGGCCAAATCCAGTCTACTCTTTGTTTTTATAAGTGAAGTCGCTCAGTCGTGTCTGACTCTTTGTGACCCCATGGACTGTAGCCTATCAGGCTCCCCTCTCCATGGGATTTTCCAGGCAAGAGGGCTGGAGTGGATTGCCATTTCCTTCTCCAGGGGATCTTCCCAACCCAGGAATCGAATGCAGGTCTTCTGCATTGCAGGCAGACACTTTACCATCTGAGCCAATAAAGCTTTATTGGAAAAGAGCCATGCTTATTTGTTTATATCTGAGATAAGATGTGCATAGGTGTTTTTGTGCTGCCATCGGTAGTGTTGAGTATTTCCTATTGAGACCATCGAGCCCACAAAACCTAAATATTTACTCTCTGGCCCTTAAGAGCAATGTTTCACGACTCCCCATTTAGACAACTGGCTATTCCTACACTCTTCCTCTAACTGACTCCTTTAGATCCCGATTCAAGAATTTCTTCCTTTTCTCCCCAAACCAGACTGGATTCCTCTGTTAGGTGCTCTCACAGAATTCTGTTTCCTCAGTACAGACCTCATCTTCCCAGCATGTTTAAGGTACATCTCTTCTGACAGTTGGAAGGATCCAAGAGGGGAGGACCATTTCTGTTTGTTTACTACTGTATCCCCACCCCAGTACGTGGCATGGTGTGTGACACAGAATAGATACACGGAAATTCTTATTTAGTTGAATAGATGGATAAATGGATGGATGTATAGACAGATGGGACTCAAACATAGCAATGCTAAGAATAAAAAGGAATATCTAGAAAGCCTGATATAGCTGACACTATACACTGTTGACCTACTTTTTGCATTCAGAATTGAGTGCAGCAGAGAAGGGAATCAAAGAATGTTTCTTTGCCAGACAGTTGATATCCAGATCTTAGCATGTCTTCACCCCTTGCCACCAACCTGTAGTCTGCCAACACTGAAGGGAATTTTTCAAGTCTCTTTTCTGCAAAATTGGGAGCTGCTACTCAGAATATCCACAATAGACAACTGTCGGCTGGTCTGGTAATGTGATACAATCATTCCTCTATTCATAGGAGAAGGGAAGGATAACAGCCAGTAGTCTTCAGACCAGACACAAATAGAGGCAGAGACTTGGAAAGGCTTCTTATATGGCTCTGTCAGTGGAAGAAAAGTCAGGAGGGAGGTATAACAGATGGTACTTATTCACTGGCTGGATGGCCTCACAGGTAGCCATGAGAACATCAGTTATCTGGGAATGTTCTGGGAGACGATGGGCATCCATTACATGGATCCAATCTCTATAGTCCAGGAGATCTGGCTTCTTCACGTGATTTGTCTTGGGAGCTGAGATGTTTCATTAGTTACTGAAACTCACTTGCTAAGTAAAAAGGAAGAAATTTGAACTGTGTTGGTTTTTCAGATGAGTAGAAGCCAAAATGAGCTGATAGAATATCAGTGGGACCTGGGATTAGGCTTCTTGGAATGCTTCAAGATGATCCAGGAAAGTCTTAGGAAGGAGATGAATCTTAAAGAATAAGCAATCAGAGGTTGTCAAGGCAGAAAAGAAGCGTGTTATTGCTGTCTGTGCTTTGTTATGAGACATCATGTCAACACTTAATGGCATAAAACAACCGCCATTATATTTTTGCTCTCAATTCTGTGGTCCAGGAGTTGGGGGAGGGACCAATAGGAATATCTTGAAAATGAGCAGACTCAGATGGAATGACTTGAATGGCTGGAAATAATGAGGATGACTCTCCAAGGGCCATATGTCTGGGTCTTCACTTCCTCCTCAAGTGGCATCTGCTGGGGATGAGCCCAAATGGCTCCTTTATTTGTATGTCTGACCCCTTGGTTGAAATGACTAGAACATCTGGCGATGGCTGGCTCCTCTTTCTATGCATCTAACTTGGTCTTCTTTGTAGCATGGAAGATTCATGGTAGTCAGACTTACTGCAAGATGGTTGACTTCCCCCAGAGCAAGTGTTCCGAGAAAGCCAGGAGGAATGCCAGTCCTCTTAAAACTAGGTTGAGAACTGGCCAGCATTATTTCTGCTCCATATTAATGTTAAAAGTAGCCACAGGTGAGCAGTACAGAAGCAGGTTCCACCTGTCCATAGGGGAAATGGCACGTGCCTATAAGAAGGGAAGGAATGAATGGTGGTCATCTTGGAGATAAACTACCATGTTGTCCTAAAAGAGAATATATGTACCTGGACACAAAGGTGTGAGAGGTCTATTTGGCTGATAAAATGAGGACTAGGAGTACCAATACTTTCCACATCCCCAGTTTCCACTTAGGCTGCAGTGATAACTCTTCCATTACTAGCACCTGGTTGTCAAGGTCTCTAAAGATCTTCAGAATCTTTAAAGAGCTTTTGCTCTCATGCACAATTTCTTGTGAGTATAAATGTATTCCCTAAAAGACATAGTCCAAAAGACATCAATAAAATTAACTCTTCCCTAGAACTTGAGAATGTGAATGACAAGAGACGGATGTTGGTGTCTTTGTCCAAAGTGCTGTTTCTCCTTGAGATCAGGCTGACCCTGATCCCTTTCTCAGGAAGTCCTTTCCCTAGGACTTGTAATCATGCGTGGTTTGCCGTCCCTGGAGTATTTGGATTATTAACTCCCTGGGGTTACATGGTGGGAAATGAACCTAGAAAGATAATCAAGGACTGTGTCTTAAAGATTGTGAAAAACTAGAGAGTTTGGAAATTGTAATGTTTTCTGCAAGGAGCTTCCACAGATTTTGAGATGTGGAGAAGCAGAATTGAGTCCAGTTTCAAAAAGAGCATCCTAGTAATAGTGAGGAGAATGTATTGGACTGGGCTGGGAGTTAATAAGACTAACAAAAAGTAAATATTGTGTCTGTATATATCAGATTCAAGGAAAGTGACTTAGCACAAAACTCTGGTGCACATGGACATTTTGTTTTACACACACATCCACACCCACACATACACACTGTTTACAGAATTAATAGTCACTACAAACAGATTGGTGTGGCCAGCTCTTTGTAACAAAGCAGGTGATAGAGGCTGTCCTAGAACATTCCATTCTTGGGACTGTTTTTAAGCCTAGCAGTATTGATTAAATTTCCATCCTTGCTCTATATTTTCTTTTTCAGTCAATATTTTGATGATTTGGTGCCTGAAAATACTTGGACATGTTTGATTTTTGAAATTAGTATCCTTATTCAGTTAATGTCTCATTGGGCCAGTTCAGTTTTTCCAAGGTGAACACCCCTTTCATCTTCAGGGTCTTTGATCTGAGTTGACTGAAATTCCCTCTGATCTATAGATGTGACAGAGGATCAGAAAGTAAGCGAGTCCTTCCACACTAGCAGAGTCACTTCTGCTTCTGCTACAGTGAAGACGCGTGTGGTCCTCCAGTGAGTGTTCAGCCAGCTGTGCTCTAGCAAATGCATGTACTTGTAAAGCTGGTCCCTGGGCACTCTTATTAATAACTGTTCTTTCACTGTCCCCGCACTCTCCTTGCAAATTGACCCTTCAGCAGAGGTTTACCTAGTAATTCAATATTGTTAATATGCTTTACTTATAAAATAGCTACTTGCCAAGCCTGTTCTGCAATGTAAAAATAAAAGTCTCACCATGCCACTGTCCATCTAAAAATCTATCATTGGCTCCCTCTTGCTCTCAAAATGTAGTTAAAATGCATCTCATCGCTGATGCTAAAGCTGAAACTTCAATACTTTGGCCACTCTGATGCAAAGAACTGACTCATTGGAAAAGACCCTGATGCTGGGAAAGATTGAGGGCAGGAGGAGAAGGGGATGATAGAGGATGAGATAGTTGGATGGCATCACCAACTCAATGGACATGAGTTTGATCAAGCTCCTGGGAGCTGGTGATGGTCAGGGAAGTCTGGCGTGTTGCTATCTACGGGGTTGCAAAGAGTCAGACACAACTGAGCAGCTGAACTGATGGCCTGTAAGAATCAGAATGATCTGATTCCTGTCTACATCTTTGGTCTTATCTCTCACTTCTCTTGACTCCTCAATATAGTTCAGTCTTATTGGCTTTCCTTCTATTCTTGGGAAACACTAAGTATTTTCTCAACAGCATGGCTTCCACAATTCCATTCCCCCTCCTACAACATTCTTTCTATCATTCATTGTTTACTCTTATTAATAATTTAGATGATTCTCTGCCATCTTTTTGGAGAAGGCGATGGCACCCGACTCAGTACCCTTGCCTGGAAAATCCTATGGATGGAGGAGCCTGGTAGGCTGCAGTCCATGGGGTCGCTAAGAGTCGGACACGACTGAGCGACTTCACTTTCACTTTTCACTTTCATGCATTGGGGAAGGAAATGGCAACCCACTCCAGTGTTCTTGCCTGGAGAATCCCAGGGACGGGGGAGCCTGGTGGGCTGCCGTCTATGGCGTCGCACAGAGTTGGACACGACTGAAGTGACTTAGCAGCTGCCATCTTTTAGAGGGCTCCCCAATCTCTAAACAATGACCATTTTTTCTAGTCCCCCTTATTACAAGTGTGATGCATTCAAATATTTATTTAAGAGGTTTTGTTGTTTGATTCTTTGCTAATTTGTAAGCTCCAGACTACAGAGACTACTTCTGTATTGGCTAGCACTGCAACCCTGGAGACTAGCATTAGGAGCCTGATATATGGCAGATGCTTGATGAGTATTTGTTGAATAATCATTATGTTAATTTTGTGATCAAGATGGATCACAACAATTCGCTTTTAACTATGCTGTATTCAACTGGCTATTCTTGTCCATTGCATGAAAAACGAGGTCCTGCAGGCATGGAGATGACTAAGGTTGCTCTTAAGGTTTGATTCCATGGTAGAGGTGGGGAGATGGGAGGAGATCATTGCACTAGTCTGGGAGAGGTGGATGGGGTGCTCTTTGCAACTCTATTTCTTAGGAAGTCCTGATCCTAGTATCTTTGTCCTCATGATTTGTGTGTGTGTGTGTGTGTGTGTGTTTTAATTTACTTATTTTTAATTGGAGATGATTGCTTTGTCATTTTATGTTGGTTTCTGCCTTACATCAACATGAATCCACCATAGAGGGAGGGGACATACAGATACCTCGTGTCTTCATCATCAATTCTAAAGACCTCATCCCCAGTAATGGCATCCTTGGATTCCGTCATCCAGTGGAGGCCTGGGAGACAGAAGGAACATTCTTCAGAACTGCTCTGTGGCTCCTGCTACCCCTACCCCTGTGACCTGTCCTGTCTCCTCCAGAGGCCTCTGTGCTTCTAACTTTTTTTTTCCTCCTTCACCTCTTTTCCCAGTCACTGCTTATTCACTTATGGATATTCCCAATATCTGGGAAAATCTAAAAAGTCAATTTACTCTTATATTTAAGGAATGTGCCTCATTGTCTTTAAAGAAGAAAGCAGAAGAAACTAACATTTATTTGGTCCTAACTGTGTACCCGGGGCTATGCAGGATGTTGTGATATGTTATATCTTTTGATTCTGACAATATCTGAACTGACAGTTATTATTGGCAGCAGGCTTCTTTGACAACTATAGAGACTGGGGTTTAGAGATATTAAAGTGTAACTTGTTCAAGGTCACATATGTAGTAAGAATCAGGGATTCAAACCTAATATTTCTTTTACATATGATTCAACTACTATACGGTACTCCCTCCCAAATACTGTGAGATAACGCAGACACTTCTGAGGCCACTGGGGAGATGGCATGTTCTGATGACGTCTTTAGCATTGCTCTCTTCAGTGGCTAGAACATAGTGAGAACCCTCCTGCATGTGTTCATTCAACACTGTTTGCTGAGCGCCACATACACTGTTTGTATGTGCTAGATACATTTCAGGCTCTCATACCCCATCAGTGAATGAAGTGGGGAAGAGTTCCTTGTCCTCATAAAGCTAGCAAGATATTGGTGGTAGGGAGTAGAAAAAGAGAGACAAGAAGTATAGAATGGACAGTAAAAAGATAAGTGAATTTTATGGCATTGTAGAAACTGACAAGTGCTATGAAAAAAAGATGGAATAAGATAAGTGGTGTTTGGAGTTAAAAGCGGAGAGCATTGCAGCTTTACAGAAGATCATATTTGATCAAAGACTTGAAGAAGACAGAATGTCAGAAGTGTTCCTGTGGGAGGTTCCCAAGGCAAGAGTGTGCCTGTTGTTTTTAAGGAAAAGGAAGACCCTATTCTAGCTGCAAAGGTTCAGAGTTGTTGTTGCTGTTGTTCACTCACTAAGTCGTGTCTGACTCTTTGCAACCCCTTGGACTGCAGCACGCCAGGCTCCACTATCTCCCGGAGTTTGCTCAAACTCATGTCCATTGGATCAGTGATGCTATTCAACCCTCTTATCTTCTGTCTACCCCGTCTCCTCCTGCCCTCAATTTTTCCCAGCATCGAGGTCTTTTCCAGTGAAACAGCTCTTCACATCACGTAGCCAAAGTACTGGAGCTTCAGCATCAGTCCTGAGTAGTCAAGGTTTATTTCCTTTAGGATTGACTGATGTGATCTCCTGCAGTTCAAGGGACTCCCAAGACTCTTCTCCAGCACCACAATTGGAAAGCATCAGTTCTTCACCTTCTTTATGGTGCAACTCTCACATCCATATATGACTACTGGAAAAACCATAGCTTTGACTATACGGACCTTTGTCAACAAAGGGTCCAGAGAACAAGGTTTTAATGATGAGCAATCTATACTGTTCTTTGTTGGAGAGAAGTTGGAAGTCCAAGCTAATGGGGCCCACAAAAACCATAGACTTACCTCAATCCAGATCTTTCAGAAGACATCATGGTAAATGAGTTAATCCAACCTGCTTCCAGAGGACTACAAGGATCCTTGTACCTATGAAGCCACTGCTTTCCAAGTCTCTCTGGTGCTGAGTCTGACCTTCATTAGCCCATGAGGTCTGGCATTGAAGCCTTCCTCCACTTTCCCATTCTCACTTCTGCTATGACTCCAGTCTGGCTATACTGGACTTTGCAGATTCTCTTTTAACCTAGTCACTCATGCTATGACCATGGTGATTTTCCTCCCCTCCCCACCCCCCAGTCTCATACGTCCACCTCAGTCAGACATATTCGCTTGGTCCCTGCTTGGCAAGGAGCCCAGTGTAATGTCGTTAAGGGGGTTAGCTTCACAGTCACTTCTGTCATTGTTTTCTAAAAGCACCATTGCTTTTTCAACTGACCCCACACATGGTGAGCATTTAGTCACCATTTCAAGTCATTTATTTAGCGTGAAAATTTGTTAGACCATTGTTTAGCAAATTCATTGCATTGAACTTTTTACTTAGCAGAATCACTTAATTAGTATTTTATTACTGGAATCGACTGTCAATTATGTGGCTAATTCATTTACTTAGGGAGTGAATGTTTTATCTGGGTAATGCAATTCAGAGTGCACTGTTAACTCTTTAATGATTAAATATTGTTGTCAGTGGCAATTTATGTTATAAGGAACATTAAATCATTTATTTCCCTTGAAGTATCCAGGTGTTGGAGAAATGTGTAGAGAGAATAGTTTAGAACCACTTATGAATTAAAGGACTTTCATTAACTGACTGCTAATGAAAGCTAAATAAAAGTAGCTGGAGAATTTTGATTGGACCCCTTGAAATAAATTGTTATAATATGTATACTTACATGTCTATATTGCTGTAACACATGTAAATGCTCTTGTACTGACATGATTCCTTGGGCTTTCACAAAACCACTGTAGAGTGACGTTGGGGTTTGTATGTGGCAGTCTCTCAAATGACTGCAATGATTCCTGCCTGCTTTCATATATCCTGGTATTATCCCTTCCATTGAACACAGACTGTTTTACTGACTGACTTCTAATGAATAGAATGTAACAAAGTATGGACATGTCACTTTCAAGATTAGGTTATAAAAAGACTGGGGCTTCCTTCTAGCCTAGTCTGCTCGCTTTCTCTCTCTCACTTGCTCTGTGGGAAATCAGCTGCCAGGTTGTGAGTTGCCCTACGGAGAGACCCACTGGGCATGGAACTGAGGACCTTACTCCAGTAACCCATGAGAAAGTGAATCTGCTTGCAACCACATGGGTGAACTTGAAATCAGATTCTTCCCCTCAGATGAGTCTTCAGATGCAACCATAGTCACACCAGGCAGCTGGAATACAGCTTCATCAAAGACCTAGAGCCAGAGGTACCCATGAAATCTGCACTCAGATTTCTGACCGACAGAAACTATGAGTAGGTGTTCGTTGTTTTAAGTTGCTGAGTTTGGGAGTGGTTTGTAATGTAGTGATAATTAATAGCTTCCCAGGTGGCTCAGTGGTAAAGAATCTACCTGCTAATGCAGGAGATGCAGGTTCACTCCCTGGGTTGGGAAGATCCCCTGGAGAAGGAAATAGCAACCCGTTCCAGTATTCTTGCCTGAAAAATCTCATGGACAAAGGAGCCTGGCGGGCTACAGTCCACAGGGTCTCAAAGAGTCGAACACAGATAAATGACTGGGTACACACGCATAATAGATAATTATTACATGACTTAACATGTGAGATGTTATAAGAATTTACCAAAAACTTTTTGGTTCATAAGTAGTAGAGCCAGGATTTAGCCTTGGTTCTTCTGATGTATTTCTATAGGAACTGTGGTTAAGACCTCTCACTGCACCTGTCAGGAGTCCTTAAAGCTTTGACATCTAATGAGCGCTGCTACTCCAAGGCAGTTTCTCTATAACAGTGATTCCCTTGTGACCTGCACACTGTTATTCCCATGAGAAGAAGCCACTAGAATTCTGGAGAAGCTTGTGAGCAGCAAGCTCGTAGGACTGATCTTCTTTACTATGTTTTAATCAGGAATTGAGTCAAAATTTCCCTTTGTAACATCAGTCACTGCCCAACCTGCATTAAATGATTGCATATGCAGTTCCCAAACATGACTGGTCCCAAACTAAAGCTACTAAATCCTTGGGTCTAAAGAAGAAGTCTGTATTTAACATGTTTCCTGAGTGACTCTTAGGTAACATCAAGATTTGAGATCCCCTACATAACACAAAATAGATTCCCATTCCAGTGAGCAGATTGTATAATTCAACTGAGCATCTGCCATGCTAACCTTTGATGTACACACTCAGCTTTATTCTTATGAGAATGTTAGGTATCTGTCCTTCCCAGAGTAAAGGCCATCAGTTTTGGTTGCTTGAATGTTTTTGTCTAGTTGGTTTTGAACAACACTAAGCTGTACTACTTCATTCGTTCACTAAAAGCAGAAAGGACAGTGCTTGCTTTTTTGAGTAACTCTAGGACCATTAATGAACCAATTATATTTCTTAACTGGAAGTTCCCTTAGAAACCATCTAATCTCTCACTACTCAAAGCACAGATCCATGAACCAACAGCATCACCATCACTGGGGAGCTTGTTACAAGTGCAGTTCTTGGATCACTGAATTAGAATATGCATTCTTTACTCTCTGGCATGTATATTAAAATCTGGGAAGCAGTGGTCTAATTTAACGGCATAATTTTAAAGCTAAGATCCAGAAAGGTGAAAGTCATTATGCAAGACAATTTAGTGGCAAAACCAGGATGGTCAGTCTTGCAACTCCACAACTGTGCTGCTGCCCCTCTATTTGTGTTCAGTTGTCCCTGTACCTTATTATATCCACACACACTGCTTAAGGATCCAGGGGCATGGTTTGAAATGGAGAAATCGGGCACCTTTCCACCCAGGATAATGGCAAACTTGTTTCAAACAGCTGTTGCACATGTAAATTTCCTCTCCCAGACAAGTTTAGTCATTTCATTTTCTCTTTGTTATACGTCAACAAAAGACAGAGTCACCTGTCAGGCTGAAGATTGTAAAACCTGACAAAATTGAGTTTTTCTAGTTTGGCTAAGTATTACTCAGCAAGTATTTTGCATACCTTTGTCTTATGATGATTTTGATGAATGAAAGAGAGGAAATAAGACAAGCCGATGTTTTCAGTGTGATGCATTATTTACCTTTTTTTTCTCCATCAAACACCTTCCTGTGAAGATGAGGGTCTTGGAATGCAAGGAAAGATACAGAACACAAAATGTTCAGCTGTTTAGTGTGAGCACAACTCTCGAGCTAGAGAGAAACACCATCGTGTCCCACCCAAGCAGGAGTCACATCAATGCTGCAGCCTTCAGCCTTAGATAAACTCACCCTTCCCCTACACAGTCTGTCATCCCCCCTGTATGAACCTCTCTCAATAGCCACTGCAAAATCCCTCTTTCCTGCTTGCAATAGTATCAAAACCATACAATTTACTTTTCTTTATTATTTCTGCTTCAAGTAACTTACTAAGCAGGACATGTTCTATGTTCTTCGGAATATTCTATCTATTATATATTGACATGACCAACCATATACAGAACTTTCTGCTGATGGTATTAAATAACCTCACAATGGTGATAATCTTTCAACATTGAGGAAACGCACATTTTCTTCTTAACATACTTCGTTCTCTTCTGCTAAGTGTACACTTCACAGGAAGCCATTCCTTATCAGCCAAATGTGTACCATGCTGTATCATCTGTTTACAAAGGTTTTTTAGGCACATATACCAAAACTTAAGTGCCTCTGAAAGTAAAAGTGGATGGTGAATATGCAGTGATTAAACACTGGACTTGGGCTTCCCTGGTAAGCTCAGCTGGTAAAGAATCCACTTGCAATGCAGGAAACCCTGGTTAAATTCCTGAGTCAGGAAGATCCATTGAAGAAGAGATAGGCTACCCACTCCAGTATTCTTGGGCTTCCCTGGTGGCTCAACTGGTAAAGAATCCACTCGCAATGCAGGAGACCTGGGTTCAGTCCCTGGTTTGGGAAGATCCCAATTACCACTCCAGTATTCCGGTCTGGAGAATGTCATGGACTATTATAGTCCATGGGGTCACAGAGTCGGACATGACTGAGCAACTTTCTCTTTAGGTATGATGGAAAAAGAGTTTGTGTTTCCAATGAGCTGAAACACATTAAAAGTCCAGAGTGACATCCTTTCTCCTTTGTGGTTCGGCAGGACATTTGCAAGACCCCACACAGCCCCACGGCGGTGTTCCTCTCATATCCTAGTTTGCTCACTGAGCAGTTAAGACCAAAAAGCATCTTCTTGTTGCTACAGGTCTTGTGCTTCTGGCACAGCAAGTAATCTGCATTTTTGTTTGAATTAAGTTCATAAAACCTACTCTGTGAACCCTGGCTGATATCAGCACTTTTGCTGTTTTGACGTTTCCCCACTGATTTTCATGCAATTGTGACAAAATGGGGGGAAAAAAAGAATGACTTTCATAGTTTCTTTTTAATAGTGAAATCCTTTCTTCAAACACAACCATACCTAGAAATAAGTTTTATAAAACAGATTAAAAAAAAAAAATTTCCCTCTGACTGGAGCAGAGGTGAGGGGACACTCATGTGTTTGCTGAGTCTTGCTCACGTGCATACACACATACACACACGCGCACATGTGCACATATGTACAAAACCCCTCCTGAGGGTCCAGTTCACTCCTGACCCACAGGAGAGACTCTAAACAGAGGTCTCCCTTCCTAACTCTGGCTCAGCTCTTAGGTCCCTAAGCCACAGACTAATAATTCACTTATTCTTTCCCCAGAGACCACATGGGTGAACCTTTTCATTCTATGATTTACCCAAAGTAAAAATAATGATCCCCGCCACTGGTCACTTGAACAGCTAAAGACTGATTGTTGTCATTTTTGTTCAGTCGCTAAGTCCTGCCCAACTCTTTACAACCCCATGGGCTGCAGCACACCAGGCTTCCCTGTCCACCATCTCCTGGAATTTGCTCAAACTCATGTCCATTGAATCGGTGATGCCATCCAACCGTCTCACCCTCTGTCATCCCCTTCTCCTCCTGCCCTCAGTCTTTCCCAGCATCAGGGTCTTTTCCCGTGGGTCAGCTCTTGGCATCAAGTGGTCAAAGTTTTGGAGCTTAGCTTCAGCAGCAGTCATAAGAACAAGGCTAGTACTTGAATGGCTCTGCCTAAAATCAAGCAGTGCACAGAGTGCATGACCATGCATGGAAACCCTGTGGACCCCTGGACTGGAGGAGCATCAGGAAAGATGGAGCCCCAGCTTGTGGGGCTCTCATAGATCACAGGGTATCACCAAGAGACACTTTGCTGCAACGGTCACCCTGCGTCCAGGAGTCAGCCCTCAGCCTAGAGACGAGAGAAACTCAGAGGCCAGTGTTTGGTCATGTGAGGGATCCTTGGGCTGGAAGTGCTTCTGCATCTTGGCTCTGCCACCATGGGAATCAATACCTGTGACTAAATTACATGCAACTATAAACATACATGCACAAGTTCATGTAGAATTGGGAAATCTGAGTAAGGTCAGTGGAGTGTATTCATGTCAATGTCCTGATCACGATGCTGCGTGTCAGTTATGTAGGACAGTAACACTGGGGAAGACTGAGTGGAGGGTATAAGGGACCTCACTAAGTTATTTCTTACAACCGCATGTGAAGCTACAGTTATCCCAAAATAAAGCTTTCTGTTAAGAAAAAGCTGGTGCTCTGGTAAAGGACCAGTAGGTAACCTCAGACCCTGGCCAGGCTCATCCGAGTCTTCAGATGTATTGCATGGTTTTCCTAGGCATTTACTCACTTGCCAGACCAAGTGTGTGATAAAAGTGTTCCACCCATTTCTGATGATTGTAAAGTGGTTTATGTGTGTCATTTTTGCTTAATCATTTTTGGCAGAGGCTTGTCTAATTTTCGGTGTTTTCAAAGGAAAGAGCCACTTTTTATATTTCTTCAGCTTCTCTGTTGTGTCCTTAACTTCCATTATGTCCCATTAACATCTGTTCTTATATTTATTTACTTACTACTTCCACTAACTGTATTTTTCATCTCTAGAAGTTAGATTTGTATTGTGCAAAGCCACCCATCTTTTTCCCATGATGTGTTGCCTTAAGCTGTGGTTCATGATCCTTCCATTTTCTCCTTAGTCAGTCTAAGTGTATTTATTTTATTGTCTCTTAGACAGTTTTATTATTTTCAATTCTTGGTAGGCATATCTCTTTGTGTATCATGTCTGCTGACTTTCTCTCGTGGGGATAAGCTTCCTCACACGGCTTGTCATTCTTTGTATTTTATTTTTCCACTTTGAATTCATCTTTAGTGGAGGCTATTTTGTTCTGTGGGAATTAACATGTCTTGGATTGTGAAAACAGTCCTATAGGGTGGTTCTCATTTGCTTTTCAGGACAGGAAGATTTTCTGTGATATTGCAAGATTTTGTATGCTGACTGCTAGATTGGCAGTTGCTGTCTCACACACAGAGAACAGATGTGGGACTAGACACTGGTGTGATTGGGTCCAGAGCTTCCTTTGTATGTTGTCTCTATCTGAAAGCTGTACACCCTTCTTTTTATTGTTTGGTTTTTATTTTGTATTGGCATATAGCTTATTAACAGTATTGTAATAGTTTCAGGTAAACAGCAAAGTAACTCAGCCATACGTATACGGGTATCCATTCTCCCACAAACTCCCCTCCCATCCAGACTGCCACGTAACATTGAGCAAAGCTCCCTGGTATATACGCTTCCTTTTATTCTACTAACTGAAACCTTTAACTTAAGGGTGTTCACACACACACGCACAATTGACACAGATATGCAAACACGTGCTTAAAATTAGATCCTTCACTTAAGAACAAGATTAAAATAGTATATATTGGCTGTCCACTGCAAAAGGTAAAGAAGTTAATATATATACATTTTCTAGTGATTCATCAGTCACCATTTCCTGGTTTTCCTTAGTAACATTTCAGAAGTTAATCCAGTATTTTTAGTTTAGCTGTTTTTACATCGTTTCTCTTTAAGAATTCTTTTTTACAGTTCATTCTGTTTCAACTCACATTTATTTTGGTTTTCATACTCATATCTCTGTTTAACTGATTTTGTTGTATAACAAATTGGTTCTTTTATAACATGTTTGCCTCCAATCTTATGCGTTTTTTATTTTATTTTTTTAACTAAAAGATTTTTTTCCCCTTACCTCCCCACACCTCTAGAAAAGAATCAGAGCCAGTATAATTCCTGAGTCTTTGTGCATCAGGGAACATCTTTCTGTAGCCTCATAAATGAAAAACAACTTTATCAGTGTATGATTTTGGAGTCACAGCATTTTTCCCTCAACAATTTTATTCCAGTGATTTTGGGCATTTAAATTTAGGCAACAAAAAATATGGTTAGCATTTTTTCTTTTTCTTTATAGATAGCCTTTTCTTCCAGCCTAGATGTTTATCTGCATTTTTGCGCATCAATAATGTTTAATAATATTATCAGGAGATTTGTTCTATTTTTAAGTAGTACAATGGAGAGCTCTTCACATTTGAAAATTTGGGGTTTTTATTCTGCCAAAGAGCTATTTTTACATTGTATCCTTTATTATCACATCTATTTCATGTCTTCTGTTCTCTTCTTTGATAACAGCAATTATCTGTCTTTATGCGTCTGTTTTCTTCTCTCTGAAAATGTCTTTTTGGTGTCTTCACACATGAACACACATGAGCAGATGATAGATACCAGGAAAATAGGAGTCTTGCTGTTCTCATTCCCTTGTATATTCACTGCAAAGTTCTCTAATTCTTCCCAGTGTCTGCCTGTTGCTTATTCTCAATACAGATTCCAGTGTCCTTTCTGGTTTTGTTAATACGTTTTGGTTTCATCTTTCTTTGCCTTGCTCGATCCATATTTTGAAACATCTGTCCTCATAGTTAATCTTTTACTACCTTTATTGTTCCATGTTTTCTTGAATTCCATACCAACTCAAATGTCTTTCTATTTTCTATTGTGTAAGTTACAGAAAAAAACCAAATGGGCTTAAACAGTAGGTTAATGTACTATCTTACAAAAGAGGAAGTCAGGACTTAGAGGAGGTTCCATGGCTTGGTGGAATGATATGAACAAGAATGTCATTAAGGCTCCAATTCCTTTCAAGTTCTCCACTTTGCCATCTCATATTGGCACTGTCCTCAGCCTGGATCCCCTCTAGGAGGTAAGATTGCTTTAGCAGTTCCAAGCATCAAGCCCACACATGGTAGTATCCAGTAGGAGACGGAAGTTGCTGGAGTGTCCTTCTTAGAAGCAAGGAAATCTTCCCTAGAAGAAAGTAGAACTCCCCTAATAAAACATCCCTCCTAGCTCACTGAAAATGTTCGAGAGTCAGCAGAGATGATAGAAACACCCAAATGGCTTGAGGAAATCAGGATTTGCCCCTAGGTCTTGGAATAGGGCCATCCTCCTCTGAGTCACATGGAAAATGTGTGGGCACCCGAGCTTATTTGGGAGTTCTGCCAGAAAGGAAGAGTTTGGGGGATGACTGTTGAGTCAGTAGTCACCACAGAGTACTCTTTTCTCTTGAAAACGTTATTTTTCTCAGCATCCAGAGTGTTATTTTTCTTCTTTTTCACATCGTGGGTTTTTCTAAGACTCCGTGCTGTTTTGTTTCTGTTTTCTTAACTCTGAAGGAGAAGCGGTCTCTCCAGGACCCGTGTTTGCGAATAAGCAGAGAAGGCAGGTTCTTACTGTCGCTTTTGCTGTTCAGCCGATCGGAATCCTCTTCTTGTGGCTGAAGCAGAATAAGTAATGCATGTCCACAGTTCCGTCTTCTGTGTGATGTGTCTTCCACCATCCTTCCATCTCATGAGAGCTATGGAAGAAGAAATTCATCCTCTCCCCACAAAGAGAAAGATTGATTTCTTTAAGCAAAGGAATCCAGAAGCACGTTCCCATGACTCTTCCCATGACAGCTTTTTTTTTTTTTTCTTAATACTGAACTTGCATTCTGGGGTACAGAGGTGTTTATCTACCCTCTTTTGTCTGTATTTTTTTTTGGCTGTGCCAGGTCTTAAGCCATGCGGGATGTTAGCTCCCCAACCAGGGATCAATCCTGCATCCCTGCCTTTCAAGGCAGATTCTTAACCACTGAACCATCAGGGAAGTCCCACCTTCTTTTGTCTTTGCCAATAAAAGGGACTGAGGAAGAGGAAGGACTTGGAGATGCATGATCCCTGTATTGGCTTACTAGATTCTCTGAGCCCAGGAAAGAAAATGGGAAAAGATGAAACGTTTCTGTCCTTTGAGCCAATGTTACCTCAATAACAAAGTATAGAAGTGTCAATTGCCAACTATATTATGACCATTTCAGCTCTTTAGAATGTGGCACAGTGAGGTAGCACTGCATTTACTATTAGTTTTACAAGTTCAACCCTGGACAGTTGGTCAGATTTAAGACTGGGAGACAAGGTAATTCTGTCTGCCATTACATTGGGTAAGAACACATTCCCGAGGGAGATATGAGATGGGGGTATGGTGTGAACATAACACTTTCTCAAAGGTCACAAATCTGTGCACACCTATCCTGTTTAGTCACTTGAAGTGAAGTGAATTGAAAGTCTCTAAGTCATGTCCAACTCTTTGCAACCCCATGGACTATAGAGTCCCTGGAATTCTCCAGGCAAGAATACTAGAGTAGGTTGCCATTCCCTTCTTCAGGGGATCTCCCCAACCCAGGGATCGAACCTGGGTCTCCTGCATTGCATGCAGATTCTTTACCAGCTGAGCCACAAAGGAAGCCCCTATCCTAGTTTAAGTCAAAAGTAGCATATTATGCCTATGATTTTATATTTCACTATCATTCATAATGAGATAAAGTAAAACTGATTCAAAGTTGATTTAAAGAAAAATTTTGAAAGCATAACTATGTAGATATGCACTATTCAATGAAGTTGCCCCTGGCCACAGGTGGCTATTTACATTTAAATTAATTGAAATTAAGTTAAAAATTCAGATCTTCAGTCACATTAGCCATATTTGAAGTGCGTGCTAGTCATAGGGGCTTCCTAGGTGGCACGATGAGTGGTGAAGAATCCATCTACCAATGCAGGAAGTGGCTGCCATATTGAATGTGCAGATGTAGAGCACGTCCATCCTTATATGCCATTCCGCTGGACAGTGCTCTGCTAGAGCCGTATGGGTAGGTGCCTTTTGGAGTTCACTCTAGCTCTAAGTCATCTCTCTTTGGAACTTGATTTGACTCTGGATGTCTGTGTATACCCACCCTGCCCAGTACTGTGGCCACTGACCATATGTGTTGTTGAGCACTAGAAATACAGCTGAGTTGAAATGCTTTATAAGATCACTTTGGATTTCAAAGCCTTAGTATGAGTAAAGAATGTCAAATATATCATTAATAATTTTATACCAGTTTTGCATTGAAATGTCATTTTGATGCATTGGATTCAACAAAATTTCTTACTGAAATTCATTTCACTTGTTGTTTGTTTTTTTTTACCTTATTTAATGTTGCTATAAGGAAAGCAATTTACATACGTGGCCCATGCTGTATTTCCACTGGCCCTCTTTACCCTTCTATGTAACTCCAGAATGTTCTCCCTCTCCCTGTATCTTTCTCTAGATCTGCGGTTCCCAGTCCAGGAGCTATAAGCCACATGTGGGATTTTAAATTTAAGTGAATTAAAATTAAGCAAAATGTGAAATACAGTTTGCCCATCACATTAGCCGCATTTCCCATGCACAGTAGTCACATTTGATAAGTGGCTACCATATTGCACAGCAGAGATACAGACTATCTCCGTCACCATGGAAATGGACAGAGCTGATACAGGCTGTACACAGTGACAGCAAAATCCACAGAAACGGATGTGCTGCTTAAAGCCTGAGGAATGTTTCCACGGAGCCTGACTCTGGAGCATGTTACCTTCCACCTCCCAGAGCCCATCGCCTCTCACTTTTGTCAGAAGTGTTTACGCACCTTCTCTCCTACAAGTGGCAACTCCTCTTCCTCTGAACATGCTTTCCTCCACCCTCCTGTCTGTACTTGTATCTCACACTGCGCTTTGACAATGTGGGTACTCAGTTCATATTTGTTAGCTGGTTGGAGTGGCTATTCCTAGCAAGTGATTAGAAATATGTAGCTGACATTAGTGGAAGATCTGTAATGACTGGAAGCAGGAGAATAAAAAAGAAAGAGAAGGTTCCCAAGGAAGAAGAGACAGGAAAGAGGAAATCAGAGGGAGCATGGTAACCCGGCAGCTCATACACGTCACCATAAGCCCTCTGCTCGCCATGCAAGTGCCTCATAGGCAGCAGCGAGACTCGTTGAGGTGGTCGGGGGTGGGGAGGGAATTCAAGCCCTAGACAACAGCTATAGAAAAAGTACAGAAGAATCCAAAATATTATTATGTGATAAATAAACATGCAAGATCCATAAATGAGAAGTTGAAATGCCATGAAAGGGTCTGATGAGGAGAAAAATGAAAACTGTTCTCTCCCTGGGCCAGCTGGTTCGAGTTACATTTTATGAGCAGCATGTGGATTCCAGCGCCCTTGTTGAATTAGCAACAGAATCACACATTAGTTTTAAGGCTCCCTCTCGAATAGGAACATCATAATGCTTTTTAATTGGGGCTGATAAAAACGTAGCGTTACTTGTAGGTTCCTGAGAGAAGTGAGTTGTGAAATTGGGTTTTCATTAAACCTAATGATGGAAAATTAAGTATAGTGCGTCTGGTGAAATGGGGTGTGATAAAAGGCATCACTTCTGCATTATCAGAGGTTAATAAGGGAATAGGTGAAGTAAGATACATTGGAAAAGGGAGTCCAACTAGTTGAATTAATAAACCTTGAAAGTCCCTTGGTTCAGAGTCTTCACAGCATCATTAGCACCAGCACTGACATTATTACAAATGTTACAGCAATACAAGTTGCTAAATTTCAGACATGTTTATTTTCCATTCCAGCGTTGGTTTTGCTGACACTGAGTTTACAGTCTGTCTAGCAATGTGTTTAGAGGAAAACATCCATATTGGTAGCTGTTTGGTTTTGGAAATACTTGGCATCTCACAAAACTCATCAGGTGCTTGATCCTAAGAAGCCTATCTCTGCCAGGCAGCTGGTCTCCCAGGCCGCTCAGGCCCATGGGTCTCTGAAGATATCTGTCCCCGTATATGATGGTGGCTTAGGTAGGAGACACTCCCAGGGCTCCAGGCACTGACTCTGATTCATCCTGTCCTGGAAAACCATGAAGTACAGCATCTGGAGAAGCAAACCCAAGTGTTCCTTTCTTCTCCAGCCCCATGGGTGATATTCACCAGAAGGATGCCACATATCCATGGCAGCTGGGATACCAACAAGGCATGTGTGCTAAGGCACTTCCATCATGTCCGACTCTTTGCGACCCTATGGACTATAGCCCGCCAAACTCCTCTGTCCATGGGGATTCTCCAGGCCAGAATCCTGGAGTGGGTTGCCATGCCCTCCTCCAGGGGATCTTCCCAACCCAGGGATTGAACTCACATCTCTTATGTCTCCTGCATTGACAGCCTGATTCTTTATCACTGAGCTACAAGACATAATGTGTCTTTAAAAAGAAGGCATCTTCTTAAAATCCTTCCTACTGGCTTGAAGGTTCGTAGACATTCACACCTCTCTAGGCCTACCTCACACCATCTCTTACAACTTTGCCCCCATCACCTCGCCACCCTCCACTTCTGCTCCATCCCAGCCTCCTTGCTCTTACATAGATGTGCTTGGCTTTTCCCACTTCTCTTCTCGTGCTTCCACTGGGTCTCCTTGTCTGTCCACCTTACAGGGGTTCCAAACCCCTGGGCCACAGATTGGTACCAGTTCATGGCCTGTTAGGACCTGGGCTGTACAGCAGGGGTGAGCAGCCATCGAGTGAATGAAGCTTCCTCTCTATTTACAGCCGCTCCCCATCACTCTCATTACCACCTGAGCTCCACCTCCTGTCAGATCAGCTGGGCCATAATAAATGTAATGCAATTGAATCAGCCCAAATCCATCTTCTACCCTGGATCCGTGGAAAATTTGTCTTCCACAAAACTAGTCTCTCGTGCCAAAGAGCTTGGGGACCGCTGTACTAGACTGTCAAGGGTGAAACCTGTCTTCCGAGCATTTCCAGTGCCTGCCAGAGTCCCTGGCACAGGGTGAAGTCTCAGTAAACCTTAACTCCCAATTACAAGGGTGTGATGGAGAAGGGACACAGTGCCCACATTTGCCAGCTCTGTGTTGAAGCAGTGCCAGTGCAGATGAGTTACCTATGACCTCACATCAGAGGAGAAAAATAAGCTGTATTTTCCTCATGCTTGCCAGGAAACATGTGCTTACATCTCACCTTCTTACGTCATGTGCTTACATTTACATCTTCCTGGTGCATAAACCTGTAAGTTCTAGATCTTTCTGTTGGCAATCATTTCCTTACAAGGAACAGCTTTGCTCACGGCAATGCATAGGAGGAAAGTTCACTTTTACAGAATCAGTGTTTGATGGCTTATTGTGACATCGAGACAAACTGAAAGATGCATTCTGAAAAGACAGGTTGCAGAAAATGAGGAAATACATGCTAAACCTCCCAGGAAATGAGTGTGGCATAGACCTCGTGGGGTCTGCCTTGGTGCCTTGCAGTGTCTGAAAACATCTGGGTGAGACACATTAAATCTGGCAGTCCTCATCATGCACATCACAAACACAGTGGTCTGGGGCATAGACTGTCCACGTCTCTGGGAGGAGAGACCAAGCCTGAATGGTTCTGGATGAGATGCACTGGCCCTAGAAGATTGACAGTGTGTGGCTGGCAGGGAGTTCAGAGGGTAAGAATGTGGTTTTACTGGTACAAGGGGAGCAGAAGAATTCAAATTCCACCCTCAACAGGCATCAGTTTTGAGGGTGGACCAACTAATACCGGGCAGTGAACTCAATTCAGTGTGTCTAAAGATTGTTAGCAGGGGAGATTATAGATCTTATGCCAAGGAGAGGTGATGAAGGAGATCAGGTATACGGCCCAGGCCTGGGAGAAGTAGCTGAAGGAGGAGGTTCAGGCCTCTCTACTTGTGAGGTGTACAGCATCACTCCTGGATTAAGAGTGTTACTTGCTGGGGAAATCAGACAGTAGGCAGAAAATGATCACACTGCAGATGCCATAGCTGGAGAGAGCAGCTGAGAGGGTGAGGGTCCCTGCTTTTTACTGTGGATCCAAGACTGGCTCCAGTGCCTCCCAGGTTATAACCTGAAGGAAACAAACTGGTAGAGAAATCAGGTCGCAAGGATACAGTCAAATGGACCAGAAGCAGACAAGTAGCTCTGATCTCCAGGGACCACCAAGACATTCCAGGCAGGCTGCAGGAGGGTGCTCCCAGTATCCAGCCTGCCGGCTTCTCACTGGTTCTGGACTGGCCTGGATTGGCCACGACCACCCTGACAAGTCTGGAGGACGGACAGAGCTGACAGCCAGCCCGGAAGCTTGGCTTTACTCCCTAAAGATGCACCCTTGAAGTAGAAACAGACCGCAGGTTATTGCGTCACTGGTTGGTTGGTTGTTTATTTTCTTAAACCCGCCACTACAGCCAGGCCAGGGAAACCACCATCTCTGTTCTTTCTGAAGTTCCCTGATCAGCCGTCCTGAGTTAGCTCCCTCGGTCCTCCCCATGTCAAGCTGGGGGAGGGACAGAGGACAGAGGACAAAGCTCCTATAGGTGATGGCCTGTTCTGCTCCTTCTCTTTGAAGCAGATGGCAGCCGCGGGGAGCTGGCGCAGCCCACCCTCACGATCCAGACTCACCCCTACCGAGCCTGCGACCCCGTGGAGATGAGCTATCCCCGGGACCAGTTCCAGCCCGCCATCCGGGTGGCTGACCTGCTCCAGCACATCACGCAGATGAAGAGGGGCCAGGGCTACGGGTTCAAGGAGGAGTATGAGGTAAGAGACCACCCTGCAGGAAACTCCCTGGTGGGCGCAGAAGCCTCCTGGATGCTGGTCTCGCTACTCAAAGTATGGTCCCTGGTCCAGCAGCATCAGCAGTCCCGGCAGCATGTCAGAAATACACTGTCCCAGTTCCCACCCAGATCTGCTGCATCAGTTTGGAGTCACATCTTCCTTCAATAGGAAGAGAGAATGGCTTGAGCCCCCATCCTACACATTGAAGAAAAACCAGGAGATGTCCCCTGCCTTCCAGTGATTTCTAGGAGGTCTGCTTGCTCCTGGTCGCCTCTTGCCTCATGGCCATGCTGCTGTTGTGTTTTCAGCACCTCCCCCCCAGTCAATATCTCATCTGGTGACTGCCATCCCCCCTTTCTCTGTACCTCCTCTGCATCTTTGCCTTGGACATCCCTTACCTTGTTCCCCAGCCTGTCCCTATTGCCAGGGACTTGTGAGTAGCAGTTGTTACTGAGGTTTGTGAAATCACAGGATTGCAGTACAGGAAGCACCTGAATGCAAGTCCTTCTGAGGTTCTGGTCTCTATCCACTTCCTTCCCCAAAGTTCTTTTTAGTGTCCTCAAAATTTCCTTTTTTTCCTCCTCCTTTTTTTCTAGCAGCCAAAAAAGAACTCCCACACTCCCTTTACTTTTTTTATGTGGAACAATTTAGCTTTCTTTATCTCACTCCTTTTGTTTCACTCCTTGCCCATTAGGCCTCACCTTTTGCAAACAAAAAATCGAATGAAAAAAGGAGAAACTCATTAAGATGTTTTCTTGCCCTAAAGAGCATCTCATTCCCCTGGAGGAATTTTGCACCCTTCCTGTGCCAGTCAGAATACAGCTGCAAGCAGCTTTGGAAAGAGCATCTCTTTCTTCTCTTTTCCTCTCTCTCCCTCTCCTCCTCCTTTCCCAAAATATCTTTTGAGCATTTACTGTGTGCCAAGCTCTGGGTTATTTGCACTAGGTTTTCTTGTGGTGGTCGTGTGTTTTTTCTGTTTCACATGCAGCATGTGGCCCAAATATGCTAGGTTCAGTTCAGTGTGTGCAGTGAAAATGCGTTGACTCAGATGCTACGCATTTGCAATTCTTGGTACTGAGGACTAAGTTTAACTCTCAGACTGTATTCTGAGAAAGAGCTTACACAGCAGTATTTCAGAAGCTGTGTGAGGTCATGAAATTGTGCCAGACTATGGGGGAGGGGTCCAGATTCCAATGCAACAAACTGCATGGCCTCTGGTTTTGCAATCTGACTTTTAAAAGTCTTTATTAGTTGAATGAAGAGTTTGGATACGGTGATTACTAAGAGCCTGTCTGGTCCTAAAACTTTATGAGAGTGTAAAACATGGTAGCAAGGGGAACGTTTGACACATTTATGAGAACAAAAACGTTTATGTCAATGAATGTAAGTAATTACCAGCTCAGGAGAGCTAGCAGTTAATTTCAAATATGGTCTAAGTGAAACAGCATTCTTCACATATTCAATCTATAAATTTTGGGAGGATATTGGGTAAGAATTGCAGGAGATAGTCCCATCACCTCGCCTCCCTGGGCCTTATGTCCTAGGAGGTTGCTTGAATGATCTTTGTCTCAGGGGGCTGTGGGGTACAGCAGCTGGAAGCAGGACCTCAGTCCTTGTCTGCTTTGAAAAAAGAGTTCAGCAAAGAGACAAAGATTGTGAAGCAGGTAAAGCGTTTATTAGAAGTGACATACATGTGGAAGAATCCACAGGTGGATTCAGAGTTTTTCGCCCAATAGGAGTGGCTTAGCTCTCTTGTATGGGGGAATTTTCCAGGTCCTGTCAGCCAGTCACCTTGCTCATGTCCATATTTGGTCTGACTCAGGGCCCTCTCCAATGTGCATGCACATCTTTCAGCCAAGATGAATTTTCTAGTGTGAGGGTTGAATTTTCTAGTGTGAGGGTTTCTGGGAGGTTGGCAGGACATATTATGGGCTGGCACCCCCCTCCTTCCTCTGACCCCTGAGTATCTTTTCTGCTCACATGTGGTCTGGGATGTCTCCTTGACCACAAGAACAAGAAAAAATGTGATCAGCTTATCTTTTATTCAAGCAGGGCTCTGTTGTTACCTCTTGTTCTGAAGTGTCAGGGGGAGACTGTTGGAGCTGCTCAGCCTGGGGCCCGTCTATCTCCTGCCTCAATCCCGAGCCCTGAACTCGTGTGTGATGGGGGGAGGGGGACACACGTATGCGCTTGCACTCACTTGTGTAGATCTGTCTGCTGAGTGAATGTCAGGAGAGGGTGTGTTGTTTATAAAGCTATAGTCAATATCCTGAAGGTTGAATAAGTCATCAGTCATAATTTTTGTTTTAAATTTTCAAATAGCATTAAGGGATCGATCTGTGTGACTTATCTGAAAGGGGGCCAAGTAGTCAAAGCCTGAGAAACACTGTTCTAAGAACTTGCAATCTAAAATTTGAAAACAGAAATACAAATATATTTGACAATTTTGGTGCATTGACACCCAGAATGATGTCACTTTTAAAAGCATCCATCCCTGTGTGGTGGAATTTGGGTTGATATTTTTTTTCTTGGTGTGTGTGTTTGTGCTTTTTTATATTTTCCAAACTTTCTAGCATGGAAATTAACTGCTTTTATAGTGAAAGAGAAAACAATACATGTTGTTCCATCATTTGGACTTCAACCAGAAATAGCATTAAGTAGAATAGACTTGCCCTCAATCGTTTCAAATTATATTAATCAGTTAGCTTGAATGCTTAGCTTCTAGTTAACAGTATTTCCTGATTAACTGGAGGTTAATTGGAAAACATTACTTAATAGGAATCTTTCCACAGCGTCTTTCCACTAACGGAGACTGTAGCTGGATGTTGTTTTGATCGTCAAGGCTCCTGTGATGTCTGGAAGCTGCAGACTGAGCAAAGCATCACACATCTACCTGAAGGCCATTTCCTGTTGCAGACAGAAGATCCCCGGGCCTCCAGGCCTACTCTGGAGCCACACACCGTGTGCTCTGTTGCCTGTCACTCCCCTACTCTGCTCAGTTTTTTCATACAAATGAGTGGATTTGACAAATTGACATATAAGAGACCTCTCAGCTGTAGCAAGCTGTGTCTTATAAAATTCAGTTAAATTTTTCTGTCACTTACAAATTTGTTCATTAAATATTTACTGAGTATTTACTATTCCCGAGGACTGTTCTAGATATCTGGGATATGCCAGAGAACAAAAACGGACGAAGATGCTTGTCCTTGTGAAACTTGTGTTCTAGCAGAGGAACCTCAAAATAAACAATAGACTTAATAAGGTTGTTATTTTACAATAACTTATTGTAATGTGTTAGTAAATAATATAGTATGGTAGACAGTAAAAACATACTGTGTTACAAATTACCCCAAATCTTAGTGATGTAAAACAACCAATTTATCATGCATGTTGATTCAGTGAATCAGGAATTTGGACAGGATACAGCAGGGATAGTCTGTCTCTACACCGTGATGTCTGAAGCCTTGACTTGGAAGGCTCTATGGCTTAGGGCTGAAGTGGTCTGGAAGTGTCTTCACTCACATGGCTACCAGCTGATGTAGGCTGTCATCCGGGATCTCAGCTGGGATAGCCAGCTGGAACACCTACACTCAGCCTCTTCAGGTAGCCTGGCTTCTTCACAGCATGCTTGCCTCAAGATCCTTGAACTTCTTCCGTGGTGGTGCAGGGCTCCATTGGTGAGCCTGCTAGCGAACAAAGTGGCAAGTGTGTTACCCCTTGTGACCTACCCTTGGACACCACACAGAACATTCTTACCACCTTCTATTGGTTATAAGCAAGCAATAACTGCCTACATTCTACGGAAGACGAATTAGACTCCATCCCTTTTTTAAAAAATGTATGTTATTACTATTTATTTGGCTGCACCAGGTCTTTGTTGCGGCACATGGGGTCTTCCGCTTTCTTTGTGGCATGTGGGGTCTTTTAGTTGCAGCGTATGAGCTCTTAGTTTGTAGCACGTGGGATCTTGGTTCCCTGATCAGGGATTAAGCCCAGGCTGCCTGCATTGGGAGTGCAGAATCTTAGCCACTTGGACACTTAGCCACCAGGGAAGTCCCTAGACTCCATCTCTTGTTGAAGGGAGGGGCAGCTGCAAGATTCTAAAAGGTAATACAGAACAGGAGCAATTGGAAAATATAATCTGTGGCTTATACAATCTTCCACAAGTAAGTACCATGGGAAATGAAAGAGTACAAGGAAGGGAGAGGGTATATTCCAGGAACATGAAGTGAAAGAGGTTCCAACCCTAAAGAGACTGAAAGGGCCGTCTTTAATTATGAGATGTGGGCAGAGACTTTGTGAAAAATATCCAGAGTAAGAGTCCAGATCAAGGGAGTAATATATCTGGCATGTACATGGAGGTCATGGAGTAAGCAGAGTATGTGTGGAGAAAAAGTAATAGAAGGTGTAGTTGGAAAAATAAAAGGAGCCTGACCAAATAGTGCCTTATAAGCCATTATAAGGACTTTAGGCTTTTACTCTGAATGGGATAGAAAGCCACTGCAGAGCTTTGAGAAGACAAGTGATAATTTCCGGACATTATTTTGAAAGACTGATTCTAGTTACTATTTGAAGAATGGAAACAAAGGAAAGAACGTGTAAAAGTAGGGAAACCAGTTGAGAGGCCACTGCAGGAGCTCGGTGACTCACCTGGACTGTGGCAGCAGGGGTGGTGAGAAGTGGTTGCACTATGCATGTATTTTAAGAGCCAACAGACACATTATACATGGCAACTGAGAGAAACAGAGGAGTCGAGCGTAACTCCAGGGCTGTTATCAGAGACACTGGAAGGATGGAGTTGCCACCAGTGGAGATGGGAACCTGCAGGTGGAACAGTGAGGATAAGGAAGGAATGGGGAGTTCCTTTTTGAACTAAGCTGTCCAATAGATATCCTAGTGGAGATGAAGAGTGGGTAGCTGGATGTATGAGATTGGAATTTGGAAAAGAAGCCTGGACTTTGCAGAAAATCTGGGGAATCATTGACATAGAGATGATATGTGGCTGTTCAAAGTCAGTGAATATAGACAGAGATGAGGACCGAGGACTCAGTCTCACAGAATTTCAACTGTAAGATGTTAAAGCACTTTTCCTGGACCAAGCATTGTACTGGTCTCCAGGAACTGAGGAGACAAGGTACAGTCTTTGCCTTATGGGGAAAGTGAAAGTTGTTCAGTCATGTCTGACTCTTTGCGACCCCATGGACTCTACAAGCCATGGAACTCCCCAGGCCAGAATACTGGAGTGGGTAGCCTTTCCCTTTGCTAGGGGATCTTCCCAACCCAGGGATCGAACCCAGGTCTCCCGCACTGCAGGCAGATTCTTTACCAGCTGAGCCACAAGGGAAGCCCAAGAATACTGGAGTGGGTAGCCTATACCTTCTCCAGCAGATCTTGACCCAGGAATCAAACCGGGGTGTCCTGCATTGCAGGCAGATTCTTTACCAACTGAGCTCATAGAGCTTATTCTTAGAGATGGGCATATAAACTGACTAGTTCACTATTTAGTAAAATGGCACAATAGAAGCATCCTCAGAGCACTATCCAGTCCCATCACTTCATGGAAAATAGATGGGGAAACAATGAACACAGTGACAGACTTTATTTTCTTGGGCTCCAAAATCACTGCAGATGGTGACTGCAGCCATGAAATTAAAAGACGCTTGCTCCTTGGAAGAAAAGCTATGACAACCCTAGACAGCATATTAAAAAGCAGAGACATTTATTAATTGACAAAGGTCTGTCTAGTCAAAGCTATGGTTTTTCCAGTAGTCATGTATGGATGTGAGAGTTGGACCATAAAGAAAGCTAAGCACCATAGAATTGATGCTTTTGAACTGTGGTGTTGGAGAAGACTCTTGAGAGTCCCTTGGACTGCAAGGAGATCCAACCAGTCCATCCTAAAGGAAATCAGTCCTGAATATTCACTGAAAGGACTAATGGTAAAGCTGCAGCTTCAATCCTTTGGCCACCTGATGTGAAGAACTGACTCACTGGAAAAGACCCTGATGTGGGGAAAGATTGAAGGCAGGAGGAGAAGGGGATGGCAGAGGATGAGATAGTTGGATGGCATCACCAACTCTATGGACATGAGTTTGAGCAACCTCACAAAGAGTCACAAAGAGTCGGACATGACTGAGCGACTGAACTGAACGAAGTGCTATCAGAACCCGTGGAGGTGGCATGCATTGAGCCTAGCCTGAGAGGTTGGATGGCCAGTGGCTTTCTGGAAGACATGAAGTCTAAGTCAAAGCTGAAGAAGTAGGAGGGAGCATAGAAGGAGATGAGACTGGAATTGTTAACAGTAATGGGGTTGGGGAAAGGGGGTCTTGTCAGGCTGAGGAGTTTGAATTTTACTCCAGGAGTAATGGGGAGCTACTGAAAAAAGCAGGATTTTTTAAGTTGGATTCACATTTTGGATGCAACTCTTTGTCGCAGACCAGAGCAGGGGAACCAGAGACAAGTAGGCAGCTAGAACAGTAATTCAAGGAAAGTATGAAGTTGCCTGAACCAGGAGACTGGGCCCTGAGCCCAGTTAAGCCCACACACATTCTTTCATATAGAGCCATAAAATCATCTTGTTCTCTTGAGCATGTAAACTTGAATATATACTATATTTTAAGTTCAGTGACTTGAAATAATGCATGACTGGTCCTAAACTGAGAGTCAGAATGCCTAGGTTCAAGTCCTGTCTCTTTCATTAAGTATCTGGGTGACCTTGGGCCAATTACTCCTCCTCTCCAGGCCTCCCTTTTCATATTTATGCAATGAGAGTGCAGGCATTGGTCAAAGGGATCCAAAGAGTGCTCTGTCCGTGCAGGGTTGGGAGTCTCAGTAGGAACCAGTTGTCCAGGCCAGGTGGCTCCTCCATCCTACCTGTATCTCCACTAGACTTCACTCTCTGGGGCTCCCACCCTGCTAGTTATGTCTCAAGCCTTAGCTGCCATGACTGACCAGGGGGCCTTGTGTTCCTAAGTACTCAAGGAGGCCTAAGGCAAATTAACTGCACTTCCCATACAGATCAGAAGCTTCCAACATTGACTGCATGTTAGAATTACCCAGGGAAGTTTTAAGAACACCAACACCCAGGCCATCTTTCAGACTAATTACATCAGAATCTCTGAAAGTGGGATCCAGGGATCAATATTTTCTAAGCTCTCCAGATGACTCTAATGTACTTTCAAGGTAGAGTCGCTGGTCTCAGGAGACCCATGGAGTCCCCAGCACTTGCCTTTCTTGTGCCCACAGACCCCTTCCCTCACCCGCAGAACTGACTGCTGGTGACGTTCGTTGCCTGTGAAAGCATGTGGTGACCCCTCAGATCTACCCTGCTGTTGAAACACAGCCATATTAAAGTCAAGGGGCTTCTGCACATGATCTTGGATCTCAGAGTCTTCCTTCCTCCCCTTCCTATCACCCCCAGCCCAAATTCCCCCAGCTTCCCCCAGTTATAAAACAGAAACCCTAAGTGTACCATCAAATGTTAACAGATGTTGACTGGAGAGTTAGGTTTGTCTGTGAGTCCTAGAACCCCAGCCACCATCAGGGTCAGCTGAATATCAAGTTTGGGAAGGATGCTGGGAAAGAAGATGCGGTGACTTTGTGATGGAGAGAAGGAAGAGAATTGTGTTAATCCCTGTCCAATCCAGCCAGCCTGTTGTCATAATGAATAGAACAAGCCCAGTAGGGAAACCAGAAGGTATCTGGTTATTACAGCTCCATTAAGACTATTTAAGGCAACAAGGAACAGCTGTGAGGCATATGATACAGCCTAATGAACAGCAAACATTTGTTCATCTTCCAGCTCTGGGCAGACACGCTGTGTGCGTGGCTTGTGTGGGGTGAGGCCAGTGGCCAGTGTTGCCATCTTTGTTAGTCGTCTGTGGGTGGTGTTGGGCGGGCAGCTCTGATGGAGTGTAACCATGGAGATGGATGCTTCAAATCACCCCCAGGTGCCCTCTGCTCTGCTCAGAGCCACCCAAGCAAAGACAGAGCCGACCTTCTGCTTCTACAACTTTTTTTTTCCTCCCTTCTCTTGGTAAGAGAGTGACAAAACATCCCACTGTAGGTAACCTCTGGGTTCTGGTCCAGCTCTTCAATTTGCAAATAAGTGATTCTTGGGTAAGGACACAGGGAATTAGTGGCAGAAGCCCAAATCATGAAAGGGAATACCATGCTTGTTCTCCAGCTCTGGAAACTCATAACGACCAAAATAGAAAGACCTGATTCCACCTGCTTATTTCAGTCCATGTTCCATGGATTAAAATAAGGAGAAAGTGGGCCATTTCCAGAGGTGTCCCAAACACATCATGTGGTTTCAGACTTGGAAGTTTTCCCTGTTAAGAAAGGGCTCATGTTCAAGAGACTATTAACTGAAACTTTTCCTTTGAGCTTATTTTTATTTTTCCACTTGGTATTCTGTTTACAACATAGCAAATAGATATTTTCTATTTAATTGGAACCCTCCCCAGTCAAAGGAGCAATTTTGAGGTGCTACCATAGAAAACTATCTCAACTGAGAATCAAGCCCTGGTTCTCAATTTGCCCCTGACACGATGGGTAGACTTGTGTGAGACTCTTCCATCTCTGGGTCCATGTTTTATCTTCTGTGAAATGTTTATTATATATCATGGACTCCTGAAGCCTGATGATATATGCTTATGCTTCATTTGGCCAGAAACATTTATTGAGTACCTACTGAGTACCTTACACTGAGTAGAGTACTGGGGATAGTTAGAAAGATAAAAACAGTAAAGACCATACTTTAAAGGAAGGACATGGTCTTACCACACCATGTAATTATATAAAAGAACTCTAGTTAGCATGCTTTGAGAAAGGGCAGTCCAGGGTGAAAGCAGGTTTTGTTGTTTAGTTTTGCTTTTTGTCAGTTATTACTTCAAGAACAATTAGAAATTTTCTAAAAGATGAGACACTGAGTTGAAGAAAAGAAGAAGGCTGAGTTGAAAAAAAGTATGCATGACAAAGCAAACCACACATTTAGGGGCTCAGAAACATAAAGGGATTGAAATATTGCAAGTCACCTCTTACATGGGAAACAAAGATGCCTGTCTAGGAAATGAGAAAACTCAAAATGAAACTAGTTGGGGAGATAAATAGGAAGTTTTCACAGTTTTCCTGAACAGAATTAACCAAAAAAAAAAAAAAAACAATTAACATACCCTTTGCCAGTCCACCCCTTAATTCTAGCTGAACTCAAGTTTAGGGGAGAGCTGTTGATCCAGAGACACCTCCCAAAAGCTCACATGTGAAGATGGAGAAAATGTGTGGACAGGGCCAACAGGTTATAGCTTGGGATGGGATTCAGGGGTCTCTGAGATCACAGACGCAGGGATGGGAGGAATAGAGGTATCCTAGTATGAGCGTTCCCAGCAAACCATAGGCCTCTTGGAGGTAAAGCCAGCATCTTGCTCTTCTCTGTTCTCTGAAACATCTGGAAAATAGTATAGTAATCAGTTCAGTTCAGTCACTCAGTCATGTCCGACTCTTTGCAACCCCATGACTCGCAGCACGCCAGGCCTCCCTGTCCATCACCAACTCCCAGAGTTCACTCAGACTCACATCCATCGAGTCAGTGATGCCATCCAGCCATCTCATCCTCTGTTGTCCCCTTCTCCTCCTGCCCCCTATCCCTCCCAGCATCAGAGTCTTTTCCAATGAGTCAACTCTTCGCATGAGGTGGCCAAAGTACTGGAGTTTCAGCTTCAGCATCATTCCTTCCAAAGAAATCCCAGGGCTGATCTCTTTCAGAATGGACTGGTTGGATCTCCTTGCAGTCCAAGGGACTCTCAAGAGTCTTCTCCAACACCACAATTCAAAAGCATCAATTCTTCAGCGCTCAGCCTTATTCACATTCAGACTTTCACATCCATACATGACCACAGGAAAAACCATAGCCTTGACTAGACAGACCTTTGTTGGCAAAGTAATGTCTCTGCTTTTAAATATGCTAGCTAGGTTGGTCATAACTTTCCTTCCAAGGAGTAAGTGTCTTTTAATTTCATGGCTGCAGTCACCATCTGCAGTGATTTTGGAGCCCCCAAAAATAAAGTCTGACACTGTTTCCACTGTTTCCCCATCTATCTGCCATGAGGTGATGGGACCAAATGCCATGATCTTCATTTTCTGAATGTTGAGCTTTAAGCCAACTTTTTCACTCTCCACTTTCACTTTCATCAAGAGGCTTTTGAGTTCCTCTTCACTTTCTGCCATAAGGGTGGTGTCATCTGCATATCTGAGGTTATTGATATTTCTCCCAGCAATCTTGATTCCAGCTTGTGTTTCTTCCAGTCCAGCATTTCTCATGATGTACTCTGCATACAAGTTAAATAAGCAAGGTGACAATATACAGCCTTGACATACTCCTTTTCCTATTTGGAACCAGTCTGTTGTTCCATGTCCAGTTCTAACTGTTGCTTCCTGACCTGCATACAGATTTCTCAAGAGGCAGGTCAGGTGGTCTGGTATTCCCATCTCTTGAAGAATTTTCTACAGTTTCTTGTGATCCACACAGTCAAAGGCTTTGGTGTAATCAATAAAGCAGAAATAGATGTTTTTCTGGAACTCTGTTGCTTTTTCCATGATCCAGCGGATGTTGCCAATTTGATCTCTGGTTCCTCTGCCTTTTCGAAAACCAGCTTGAACATCAGGAAGTTCACAGTTCACATATTGCTGAAGCCTGGCTTGGAGAATTTTGAGCATTACTTTACTAGCATGTGAGATGAGTGCATTTGTGTGGCAGTTTGAGCATTCTTCGGCATTGCCTTTCTTTAGGATGGGAATGAAAACTGACCTTTTCCAGTCCTGTGGCCACTGCTGAGTTTTCCAACTTTGCTGGCATATTGAGTGCAACAGTTTCACAGCATCATCTTTCAGGATTTGAAATAGCTCAACTGGAATTCCATCACCTCCACTAGCTTTGTTCATAGTGATGCTTTCTAAGGCCCACTTGACTTCACATTCCAGAATGTCTGGCTCTAGATGAGTGATCATACCATCATGATTATCTGGGTCGTGAAGATCTTTTTGTACAGTTCTTCTGTGTATTCTTGCCACCTCTTCTTAATATCTTCTGCTTCTTTTAGGTCCATACCATTTCTTTCCTTTATTGAGCCCATCTTTGCATGAAATGTTCCCTTGGTATCTCTAATTTTCTTGAAGAGATCTCTAGTCTTTCCCATTCTGTTGTTTTCCTCTATTTCTTTGTATTGATAGCTGAGTATAGTAATACCAAATATTAATGTAATTGATTTACAAAGTACTGGTGAAAACAATTTGTGAATAAGAATAGTTCCATCCAGAACTTCCCTGGTGGTCCGGTGGTTAAGAATCTGCCTGCCAATGTAGGGGACACAGGTTCCATTCCTGATCCATGAAGATCCCACATGCCACGAGGCAACTAAGCCTGTGCACTGAACTGCTGAGCCCACACTCTAGACCCACGAGCTGTACTTGCTGAGCTCGCGCACCCTGGACCCCATGCTCAGCCACATAAGAAGCCCAAGATGGCTGGATTGCATCACCAACTCAACAGACATGAGTTTGAGTAAACTCCGGGAGTTCACGATGGTCAGGGAGGCCTGGTGTGCTGCAGTCCATGGGGTCTCAAAGAGTCAGACACAGCTGAGCAGCTGAACTGAGCTGAACTGAACACCATAAGTAAAGAGTAGACCTCACTCACCTCAGCTAGAGGTACCCGCCATGCAGCAACAGAGACCAGCACAGCCAAAAAAAAATAATAATTTTTTTTTTTAAGAAAAGAATAGTTCCATTCAGAAAGTTAAAAGGCAGTATTTCTTAAAGAAACTGACACAGAAAGACCCTTATATCCATGGGCTATCTCTGTAGGTGTGTAGAGTGTCCTTAGGGTCAATCTTCCCCAGGAATTTGCTGATTCCATCTACCTTCCTACCCAAAGCAGTGGTCCTTTTTTATTTATATGTATGATTTTATTTATGTATTTGTGTGTGACTTTGCTGGGTCTTCCTTGCTGCGTGGGCTTTGCTCTAGTTGTAGAGAGCAGGGGCTCCTCTTCATTGTCATGCACAGGCTTCTTATCGCTGTGGCTTCTTTTGCTGCAGAACCCAGGTTCTAGGGCACCTGGGCTTCAGTTGTTTTGGTTCCCAGGTTCTAGAGCACAGGCTCAGTAGTTGTGGTACACAGGCTTAGTTTCTCTACGGCGTATGGGATCATCCCAGACCAGGGATCAAACCCATGTCTCCTGCACTGGCAGGCAGATTCTTTATGACCAAGCCACCAGGGAAGCCCCCAGAACAGCAGTTCTTAAACGGTGCTATGTGTCAGAACCACCTGGAGTTAGTAAAGAACATAAGACACTGGTTCACTGATGCGGGACAGGGTGCAGGCCTCTGCATGCTACCAAATTCTCTAGACTGTCTGGATCCCTACTAAAGTGTGAGAACCACTGACCTAAAATTTGTCGTTTAAAGGAAATCGTGTCACTTTTAATGGGGCCTTTTAAAGAGAGCTCTTTGACTCTCTATGCAGACACATGTTCAACTCTTCTGCTTGTTCCAAGCTTCTGTCACAGACAAATACCCCTATCTTGTTGCCATCTGATTTTCAACTCAGCATCTCCTGCCGAACTCATAAATTACCGTCTACTTAGTGACACGGCACACAATAATATTTGCTCTCCTGATGCCACTCTGAGCAGACGTCATTAGTCATCCTCCCCTGCCTTCTCTGTCCACATTTATAATCTCTGAGGTGTGCTCTTTTCAGCAGAGGAGGAGGCATTTGTTGAAAGCATGGCCTCTGCCAGGGCCACTGCTAACTCAAAGAGCACCTTAGAGTGAAATAGCAAAAAATACACCTGTCTCAAGATACTTGACTTTATCACCTTCCAGAAAATGTTCATAATATGTACAGAAATCTCTCATGCCTACCAGATGCATGGTGTTCACTTAGGTGTGATGATTTTGAGTTATGTACAACCTGTACAACCATCCATGATGTCTCTTGCCATCCATCAGCTAACCATGGTCTTCAGTAAATATGGGTATTTATCAAACTCTTGGACCACAGTTGAGACCAGACCTTAGGCTTCCAATGACCGATGAAACTCCTTCTCACTCCCTGAATATGTGTCTTGCTGTACCTAGGGTGACCAACTTGTCCCAGTTTGTTTGGGGTGGTCCCTGGTTTTTTTTTTTATTTTTGCTTTTATTTATTTTTTTCCAAACTTTTTATTTTGTGTTGGGGTATAGCCAATTAGCACTGTTGTGATGGTTTCAAGTGAACAGCGAAGGGACTCAGCCATCCATATACATGTATCCATTCTCCCCCAAATTCCCCTGCCATCCAGGCTGCCACATAATGCTGAGTAGAGTTCCACGTGCTGTACAACAGATCCTCATTGGTTATCCATTTTAAATATAGCAGTGTGCCTGTGACCTCAGGATGGTCCTGGTTTTAAACAAAAGTCCTGCATCCTGGGAACCCCTTTCGTCTGAGGCAAACCAGGAAGGATGTTCAGGGAGCCTCCTGTCTTTGATCTGGTGACAATAAACTGTATGTTTCTGCTCAGTAGGAAGCAGGAGAATGAATTCTGGGAGTGAGCCCAGGAGGCTTGATAGCTTATCCTTGGGGCAGAAGAGTCTGAATACCTGTCATGTGCCAGCTACCTGTGAGCACTATCTCTGGTCGTCACTAATCATCGTAAAACTCCAAGGGTGTATTATGTTTAATTTATTAATACATGCTACAATATTTATTGGAGGGATGCAGTGTGTACAGTTCTATGAGTTTAAACAAATGCATGGAGTCATGTAAACACCCAAACAATCAGGATACAGAAGAGTTCCATCAGCAAAAGATTCACTTGCTGCCCCTGTGTAGTCAAGTCTTCCCCTCTGCCCCTCACCTGAAGGTTTCATTATTGACTTAACTGTCAGAAAAGTTCATTGAGATTTGGAGTGGTGAAATGATTGGCAGTAAAAATATGCAAACACTCTAGTCTGTCTGCCTTTTGCAAAGCTCTGCCTGTCCCTGTCTCATATGCATGGCCAGAGATTTTTTTTTTCACGCTATACATGAGGGAAAGACCCAGGTAAGATGGTTCCTCCTTGGTGAAGACTGTCCAGGGTCTTCCCTGCACCAGAAGAGTGGAATAATGGGGAGAGTCATGGGATCTCCTGCCCAGGGAAAACCTGGCAGGGTGGGCTCATCCTGGAGGAAGCAAGCCCTCAGCTGTGCCCTGGAATGTCAGCCAGGAACCGCCTAGTCAACAGCGCCTGGGCCTGGTTTTGCTGCATGCCAGGGCATATCATATCCAATTATCTCCAGGGATATAGCCAGGCTGAAGGGATTAAGGAGGGCATCATAGCTGTAAAAGAATCTGCTAGGGTTAGTGAATGAACAGGTGAAAGGAATGGATCAGGGCACTCTCAGCTGTGGATCGGAGGTGAGCTGCTCTTGGAAGCCCTGTGTCCTGATGTCTTACTGCTGGGGGCCTAACTCAAGGAGGCTTGAGCAGAGTGTCCAAAGAAGGGTGGCAAGTTTCAGAAAAGACTTTCATATTTCAATAGGATCAAACCAATAGGTAGGAAGAGGAATCAGCCAGGCAAGCATGAGGGCCAATTCTCAGTTCTAACAGGAAATTGAAGTGTGAATGGGGGAGACCATGGTAGCTTACAGAGTGCTATGATTCAGCAGAGTCGGGCAGTAGAAGCCTGAGACGTGTGGTCAGGGGATCCGAGCTCCCACTGGCTCCAGAGGACCTCAGCTCCATGACTGGGAGGGATGGTGGGTGGGTGGGTGGGTGGAATGCAACCAAAAGAAGAGTTGATCTGGGACAAGTAACAGGTGATAATCTTATCCTTCAGTCTATGAAGCCTGTCAAGAAGGATAAAGGGAGGGTTCAAGAGGCAAGTGCTCTTAGCCACTTGTCATGATGCTGGTACTGGTTAGCCTCCCTATTAAAAAAAAAAAAAATGTCCAAAGTATCCCCGTTGACTTAAAATATCTTGTATCTTTGGCTGTGGTTCACAAGACCTCAACTGAGCAACACACCATCCTCATGATATGTCACTTACGTTCTCTCAACTCTGGAGAGCCTCCCTTCAATTTCCAGAACACACCAACCTCATTCCATCTCAGGGCCACTGTACCCACTGTCATTCTGGAACATTCTTCCCCCAGCTCTTGTCACTGCTGGCTTCTGCTTATCATCTATTTTTCAGCTCAACCGTGAGACCTACTGGAGTTGAACAATCTAGACCTAGAAACTGTGGGACATCTCAGGAAGAGGATGTCAGAAAGGACTTCTAGGACGTGGGCTGTGTTAGGCGATGTGGGGCTTTGTTCTACTGGACACCATCAGGAAGTGGTAGGATTGGGTACCTTAGTAAATCTTATTAGAAGGGGCACAAGCTTGAGGCTAAAGCTGAAATTGGCACAAGGAGCAGCAGTCACTCATAGGAGCCAGGATAGGGGTGGGTTTTGGCATGGACAGTATTCCTGCCTTTGTTTATGTTAGAATAGGCTTCCTTGGTAGCTCAGATGGTAAAGAATCCACCTGTAGTACTGAAGACCTTGGTTCAATCCCCAAGTCAGGAAGATCCCCTGGAGAAGGGAGCGGTTGCCCACTCCAGTATTCTTGCCTGGAGAATTCCATGGAGAGAGGAGCCTATTGGGCTACAATCCATGAGGTCAGAAAGAGTCGGACACGACTGAGCAACTAAGCATAACCACAGAGTGGTCGTGTTTTTGCCTTGCTCCATCTGGGTCTCAGAGTTGCCGTGTCTGATGTTGGCATTCAGGGAAATTATGTTCAGCAGGAAAGCACCAAGGTCCAGCTGGGAGTGCCAGGCGAGCTCCCAGAAGTCAGGGGCTGCGCTTTTCCTTCTCAAATGTCACTTTTTCAGAGTCCTGCCCGATTCAGCCAGCCTAACTTGGTCCCTTATCCTGAGTCACTGTCTATCCCAGGACTTCGTTTGCTGCCTTTGTAGCACTTGTCATAAGTAAGAATTATCTTGTTTATTGTTTGCATCTTCATACAACTAGACAAAAAGCCCATGAGATCTCATCTGCTGTGTCCATTTTTATTATTTCTGGGACCTAGCACGGTCCTGGTACTCAGATTGTCACCAGGAAAGAAAGGAAAGAAGAAGGGGTAAAGGGAAGGTGAGCTCACCTGATATGTATTCTTGGGTCAGTCATTTCCTGTTTCCGGACTTCACTGTGCTGATCTGAATCCTTTTGAGGATTCAGTGGTTGCTACAGCTGCCTCCAGAGAGGCAGGCATCCCCAAATGTACCTTGTAGGACTGAAAAAACCTGACCACCTGAGAAAAGCAACACCAGAGGAGTTAGAAGCATTTCCACACTCAGGGAAAAGTGTAAAAATAGAGCTCAGCACTCTCAGGAGAAGTGGGTGAGAAAAGGAAAGTGGAGATTGATAATGGATGAATGTAATGAGATGGCAATTTTGGTTTCAAAAGAATGTGATTAGCTCCTAATGACTGCCACCATTCCTTGGTCAATCTACTGTAACTAGCCACTAATGCAAAAATAATGCCCCTCAGCTGGCTCACTTTGAAGATGGAGAGGAGTCTCCCTTTCATACTTTCACCCCCTCGTGTATTTTCCCTTCCTAAGATTATCCCCTATTAGACTGTAGCTCCCTAAAAATGGAAATGGGTGTGTGATCAAAGTCTGCAATTTAAGGAGTCATAACCACTCCCTCCTAGGCAGCTCCGTGGTGTTTCCTCTCTGCCTTTGTCAACATCATCCCAGCCCCCGGGCCCACCCATTCTCCTTCATCCCGCCCCCCCACTCCCAGGGGGACACAGAGGCTCTCAGAGCTGTGCCAGCAGTCTCTGTGGTCTCTACGGAGAAGTGCCACTCAGCACAACTCATCAGGACCATTTAGGGTTTTTCAGAGGAGATCGCCACACTGGGTTTATCCTGAAGAGCATGGCCTGGATAAGGACTGCCAAACTGTGCCATCCCGGGCCCCAGGTGGACACACGCCTGTGTTCACCCAGGGGGTGGACGGGGACATTCAAACCTCTGCAGTGTCGCAGTGCAGAGGGAGCATGCGAGGGGCCCCATGGATCAGGGCAAAGGCAAGGGACATGGAAACAGGGTAAATGAAAAGCCCCAGTGGGTCTGTCCAAAAGTGAAGCAAAAAGCTTTTGTGTGTAGTGAGCTCTCCACCACTGAGGGCATCCAAATAGCAGATGTTAGGGATCACTTTATCAGCTGCCTGGAAGCCCATTGTAGGAAGGAGCACAGACAACTTATTTTAAAGGTCACCTCCAGTTCTCAGATTCCAGGATCTTTGCCTTCTGTCTGCACAGCATCCACCTCACCCACTATTTTTTTCATCTATCCATCCATTCATTTATTCAAAGGCGGTGATTCAAGCACATATGAAATACAAAGCATTGGTTTATGAAGATACCATCGTGAATAAGATGCTACCACTTATCTAGAGTAAGTTACCTAGATAAGATATTCAAATCATCAGATGTAAACAGTCCGTATAATAACAGAAGTAACTGACTAGCTGGGACACAGTGGCATGGTGGGAAGGTAAGCAAGGAAGGTTTCACAAAAGAGAAGGTGCTTGAACCGGGTTTGGAAGGATATGTAAGAGTTTTACCAGGCAGACTCGGGTGGGAGAAAACTTCAAACAGAGGGAACAGCATGTATCTAGTCAGTCTCACAAGTTTATAACACCTGAAATTGTGGCATTGTGTTTAGTTGCTAATCATTGATATATTGATTTAAGCGTAAGCAATGAGATTGGAGGGGCAGCCGGGGTGAAATCATTAAGGATCTTGTATTTAAGAGTTTGGAATTTATCCTGAAGACAGTGACAGGGGGAATAACTGGGTCCTATTCACAGTTTGAAAGATTTCTCTGATTATACAAGAGAATGGATTGGAAGAGGCAAAACCAAGGCCAGAGGAGACTTGTGGGAAAGTGTTTCTCACTTTTGATAAATTTGGTACATTCACTATTGCAAGAATCATGGCCACACATTAGAATCACTTGGGGAGTTTTAAATACTACTGGCATCTGTGTCCCTTAGACGCTGATTTAGTGGTCTGGGGTAGGGCCACAGCTTTGGGAGTTTTAAAGCTTCCACAGACAATTCTAATGTTCAGCCATTACGAAACCTTAAGCTAACTGTAACCTGAGCCCTGGCACATAATACGTGGCCAGCAGATTTTTATTTTTCAAAAAAAAAAAAAGAGTATGAAAACATTCCCAGGGTGCTCTGCTTGGTTTCACACTACTTTGGGTGGATGTAATTAATTAGATAAACATCAGGAAGTCCATCGCTACGACTGAGACCAACACACCCCGCCCCTACAAAGACCCAGGAATATAGAGGCCTGGCAAGTTGCCTGAAAGAGCTGGGATGAGAGGATAAGGCCAAGGCTGGAATCTGGCTTCTGAAGAGTTCCATGCAAAAGCAGGAACCATTTGCATTCTACAGGTGGCCTGTGCTGGTGATGACAGGGATGCAGGGTGATGGTCAATTACAATGAGGAGTAAGCAGAGGATGAAGAGAAGGAAAAGGAGACGCAAGTCCTCCACTTGCAGAATGAGCACTCTCTTATCTCCCTAACACTTTTTTCACACGCAGATTTAGCGTAGAGCCTCGTGCCTGTTTGCTTCTCCAGGATACAAGTCGAAGGGTTTCTGACACCCAGAGAACTACATTCTGATCAAGTAATAGCTGGGAAGGTGCCCTGTTATCCCAGTCTAAAACCCTGGGCAAAACTAAGTTGGAGAACATGGCTTAGCCCGGGCAAGCACCTGTCACCCCATCTCCATTCACTCTGGAATGGCTTGGTAACAGAATGGACACCCATTCTATCTACCCAGCCACCGCCTAGCTGAGGAACATGATCATGCTTCTAGAATAAAGCTCAGTAAACTACAGCCACAGGCTGAATCCAGCCCAGCACTTGTGTTTGTAAATCAGGTTTTAGTGGAACGCAGCCACGCCCCTGTGTCTGCACTGTGTCTACGACTGCGTTCACTTTCGCTCCACAACACCGGAGTTGAGTTTGAGTCGTTGGAACAGAGACTCCCTGACTTACCAATCCCATACCGCCTATTATCTGACCCGCTATAGAAAAAGCTTGCCAACTCCTGCACCATGAAAAGACCCACCTAGGCTGGCTTGAAATAGACATAGGAGACTGGAAGCGGAAAAGGGGGCATCCTGAATGGTCTGGGCTTGGAAGAGATAGTGGTCCTGCCTGCCTGTAAAACATCGCCTGCTGAATGGCTGAATTTCTGACCAATCGGGTCACAGACTCCTCCTTGCTCAGAATGTAGACCTGGTAAGAAATAGGTAGGCACAGTGAATGCTGGTGTATTCAGATGGCTGGGAGCTCCTCTCTCCTGCCCTGCTGACAGGGAGCTGTGTAGGCTGAAGAGGTGACAAATCCAGTCTCAGAAGCAGTGCAGGGGCCAACCGAGCGGGACAGCTAGCTTGTTCTTCCAGAGGCAGGAGAAGGGCAGTAATCAAGAGGTGGTCTGACATTCACGCTTCTGAAGCTGCTCCCGCTCCCTGAAACGCCCCTCTTTCTTCTCTGTGAAATAAGTGGCTGCTCCTTCCCCAGTGTTTCCATGATACTTGGCTGGTAACTCTGTTAAGTCACTTCACACGGTTCATTCCTTGTCTGTCTTCTCTCTCTCTCTTTCTCTTTTTAATTAATTAATTTATGTATTTATTTTTGCCTGCACTGGATCTTCATTGCTGCACGAGGGTTTTCTCTAGTTGCGGCAAGCAGGGGCTCCTTTCTGCTTGTGGTGCACGAGCTCCTCGTTGCCGCGGCATCTCTTGGTACAGGGCACACGCTCCAGAGCACAGGCTCAGTAGTTGTGGTATACAGGCTTAGCTGCCCTGTGGCATGTGGAATCTTCCCAGACCAGGGATAAAACCCATGTCCCTTATGTTGGCAGGGAGATTCTTAACCACTGGGCCACCAGGGATGTCCCTATTTTCTCTTAAACTGATGAGTCTCATCTCTTCCTTCCTTCTTACTCTGACCTTCTGTATCCAACTTCATAGTCAGAATCTCAGGTTGGATGTTGACTAATCATCTCAAACTTGGCGGCTGCTGCCACTGTTCTTATTATTTTGAACATGTTCAGAAGCGAGTGCTAGGCATGGTTCTAAGTACTTTATATACCCAGAACACAACACTTAATTCCTGCTTCCCCATCTGTTTCTTCTCCATTGCAGTAAAAGATGTGACTCTCCACTCAGTTCTGCCAACCCACCGCCTGTAAGTCAGCCTTCACCTGTCTCTCTCCATCATAACCCATGTCTGAAGTAGACGTGTTGGTGCCCTGCCTGCCTCCCTTCCACTCACTGGTCCCATGTATGCCTATCCAGTGCCCGCCTCTTGTGTCTTTATGCCTCAGGACTTTCTGAAGACAAAAAGCATATGCGCACCTTGCCTACTGCGCATGACAGAAGCGCCAAGGGATTTCCTAAGAGCTGACCTCAACAGTGACTTACGGGAACCGGTGGATGAACACCCCAACTTCCTTCTCCCACTGGGAGGACAACTCTGAGGCATGAGATGGGCCCATGAGATTAAGCCCAGTTGCAGTGGTTACTTGTTCATGGATCTACCCTCTATTGATTTTCTTCCGTTGATTGTCTGACTCTTCCCCCAGCTGCCCCACTGTGTTCCTTAGGCTTACCTCCCAAATAAATCTTGTACTAGAATCCTTGTTTCTGAGTCTGCCTCTGGGGGGAAACAAAAACCTGCAATATCCAACTGAACATCCTAAAAGTAATCCCTTCTCACTGCATCCACTGCTCAGCACCTTGGTCCAGGGTACCGTCATCTCTTGCCTGCACTATTGCAAAACCTTCCTAACTGATCTCCCTGGTTCCTCCCTGGGCCTCCTAGAGTCTGCGTTCCATACACGAGCCAGAATATGCTTTATGAAACAGATAGCAGATCAGCTAACTTCCCTGCCCAAAACCCTCCAGTGGTTTCTCATCACACCCAGAATACCACTCCGCTTGTTACCAGCAACCACAATGCCTCATGGAGCCTGAACTCGTCCCGCCGCTCCAGATGGCTTTCGTCACTGCTTTCTCCACCTCATCCTTGACTTCGGTTACCACCTTTGCATCCACTGTTCTCTCTGCCTGGACCACTCCCCACTTCTCTTGGCATTGCTGCCTTTTTCATATCAGGAAGGAATTAGTTTAAATGTCACCTTCTCAGAGAAGCCATTCCAGACTGTGCAACCTGAAATAATTCTCATTCCCCCATCACTGAACCTCTACCCTGCTTTATTTTCTTCATAGCAGTTCTACTATTTAAAATTATATATGTTTTCTTGTTCCTTTGCTATGTCTCCCAGTCAACTGAAAGCTCAAAAGAGGCTCTATTTCTTTGTATTCTGAGTACCTACAATAGCGCCCTACACATATTAGGGATTCAGATACTCATCAAGTGAATGAATAAGCAAATGACTCTCCTCCTGGACCAGATTTGATCTCATCTCACACACAAAAGATATCAATAACATTTGAGTCAGCGAACAGGTGAATAAGTCAGCGGGGCCAAGTCTGTATTTTTCCCCAGGCCCCATCCAAGAGCATACAGGCTTTTACACTGCATGACCCATCACAGTGGGTCTCCCCACTGGCTCACCTATACCCAGATAAGGCTCCTACCTCAAGCCATTCTAATAACTCTGTCCTTTCTGTTTAGGCCTTACCAGAGGGACAGACAGCTTCGTGGGACACAGCTAAAGAGGACGAAAACCGCAACAAGAATCGATACGGCAACATCATATCCTGTAGGTGACCTTCTGGGAGGACCGCGGGCTTTGGGGATGTAGACTTAAGGAGGCCATCACTGTTATTTACCTGGAATTTGTTACCAGATAATCCTTGATGTTTCCAACTTCGGGTCCTCATGCCAGGCATGGAGCTCTGGCTCGGACTCCCTGTCATCCCTGGGCTGGATGGCTGATCTCAGCCAGAGGCGTTGGGCAGGGAGCTAGCTCCAGGCACAGTGGATTCAGGAAACCTCTCAGGCTTGTGTCTCGTCTGGTGTTATCAACTCAAGAATTCTTCAGGTCAGGGAGGAAGCGCAGACGCAAGGGTGTTCCTAGCAGGCCCCCACTATGCAGAATCCCACCATGGCAGCAACGCTGGGTGGAGAGCAAGGTCTACCCTTGAGGGATGGGCTGAGAACCCCTCGGTGAGAGATGCTGCTACTCCAGGAAGGTAGAGTCCTAAGCAAGGACTGATGCTTAGAAGGAAACTCTGAGCCTAAGCCTGAGGGTTTGGGAAGCAGCCAGCTCAGGATTCAGAGGAGCCCAGGGCTACCCCGTTCACACAGAGGCAGGGCTTAGGGCATCATGACTCCCTCCAGACCCCACGGCTGCTGGGGACAGAGCTCGGTAGTAATGTGAGTACCTGCCACTCAGGGTCTATGTCGGTGCGGGCGTTGCGTGACACTGAGCCTGCAGGAAGGAAGCTGGTTTTGTGTGGACCTGGGGGAGGCCCGAAAGGACATTGCCTTCTGCTCAGCAGTGAGCTCTAGCATCCCTGGAGGCACCCCGTCATAGTGCGTGATTTGATGAAGACAGTGGCACGGAGTAGCTCAAGCCCACAGAGTAGTTGAAGCCTTGGGCTTCTCTTCCAGCTATGGGGCCTTGGGCTGGTTACCTGACCTCTCTAAGCTTCAGTTTTCTTGCCTTTAAAACGAGGAGAAGAATAAAGATAGAATGGTTGGGGACCGGGGAAGGTACATAAAACCCTTGGCACGGTACCTGGCACCATTACTCCAGCCACAGAGTTACTCTCTCAGCGTCACTGATGAGCAGTGTGGATACACCAGCCCTTCTTATCATAAGCAAAACGCACTGAACATCCACGTGGGGATATGGAACAAGCTGGATTGGGGCAGGGAGGCATGATCAGATGTCTGTTTTGGAAAGATCACCAGGGCAGCACTTTGGGAGGGTGCATGAGATTGGGGGAGGCTGGAGGCAGAGAGACCAGCGAGGAGGCTACTGCAGTGGTCCTAGCAAGGGACAGTGAGCCCTTAACAGGGGCAATGACAGTACTTGGATGGGACCCTGCTTGATATTCAGTGCTGGGAGGAGAGGGAGAGACAGGTATGATCAATGTTGTCCACAGCCTTCTACACAACAGAATACAGAGAACAAAGTTTCCTCATACAAAATGTGGAGCATATACTATGATTAGAACAGGAGTCTACAACAGCCCCTCTCCTATGGTGCAGCCAATCTGGACCTTCTGACATCTCATCAGTTGGGTAATAACCATCCCTTGGTCTCCATTCTCAGAGTAACCCAGTTCAGCCAAAAAAAAAAGAAAAGAAAAAAAAAATCCTGAATAACAAGTTATTTCTAGTACGGTTCAGTATTTTGTTTTCTTTGACTGTCTAGACATTGCCTAAGAAAAAGCTGGGAGGAAGAAAGCATAAGATACAGGCAGCTTGTGAAGGAAGAAAGAGGCAGAAGTTTTAGCTTAGCTGTTTCCTGTGCTGATTCAGAAATCGACTGTGAATGGGAGCACTAATCAGAAAAGCATTTATAATTTGTCTCTTGGAAGAGAGTAAGGCAGACAGCAACATTTCCTGCAAATGAAGTGTTGGAAAGAGACGTTCAAGTGCTCAGGAATGTGTATTAAGACCTAAGATGTGTGATTCTGCTCTGAGCCAGGCCCTCTGCTGCCAGGGAGCTCATATGCTCGGCCCAGGTTCTGCTGGCTCTGACCGTTCTGTGCTCTAGTACAGTTCCATGTACAGCTCTAGTACACAGTATGTTCCATGCGTACTGTGCCTTAAAACATTTGGTCATTTGTGCATTCCTCCTACTAGATGGTGAGTTCAGATGGAGTCCACTGAATTATAGGCTGTAAGGCTTTGTGTGCTCACTCTAAGCCTCAGTCTTCTCTCTGTAAAATGGGTATAATAATGAAGTATTATAATGGAAAATAATGATAGAAAAAATTAATGACTAGAGCACAGTAAAGAGACCTGCCTCCCTGGGAGACAAGGGTATCCAGGTTAGGCCAGGTTTCTTTGGAAGGAATGATGCTAAAGCTGAAACTCCAGTACTTTGGCCACCTCATGCGAAGAGTTGACTCATTGGAAAAGACTCTGATGCTGGGGGGGATTGGGGGCAGGAGGAGAAAGGGATGACAGATGGCTGGATGGCATCACTGACTCAATGGACGTGAGTCTCAGTGAACTCCGGGAGTTGGTGATGGACAGGGAGGCCTGGCGTGCTGCGATTCATGGGCTCACAAAGAGTCGGACACGACTGAGCGACTGATCTGATCTGATCTGATCTGATCTGATGGTCCAAAGCCTCAGGGGCCAAGGTTGGGAAGTTTTGTATCTTTCCGGACCTCCTGGTGCTCACCCTCTGTGCTCAGCATGCTTGACCAAGCCATCATCTGCTCTCATTTGGCCTAAGCCTTCCTTCTTTCTGGTGGTTCCACATCTACTTTGGCCCCCAACCTTATGCCTCTCTCTAACAGAAGCCAGAGGGACCTCCTCAAAATACGAGTCAGATCACGTCCTTGTCCTGCAGAAAACCCTTCAGATGGCTCCCTTCAGTATTGAGCCCTGCATATCCAAAGGCCTCAGCCCTCTCTCCTCCTCATTTCTCACTCTCACTGTGGTGTTCTCTCCACCGCAGTCTCCTCAGTTAAGCCCCACTGCCCTTTATTCCGAACCTTGAACTTTCCCCACTCATCATGACACAGGGCCTTTGCACGTTCTCTTTGCTCTATCAACATGCCCTTCTCTCCTCTCTTTGCCAAGTTCTCCTTGTTCTTCAGATCTTTGCTCAGGTGCCACTTCCTCGGGGAATTCTTCTGACCATTATAACTCAGCCAAAACCCCATTATTCACTCCAAGAACACAATGCATGTCTTCTCTTAATTCTCCGTGCTGTTGTGATTTGCGAGCACATGGATGGCCATCTCTTGGCTGCCTGGTCTCCTCACTGGAACAGATGTCCTGGGATAGCAGGGCCAGAGCCATCTTGCACTTCTGTGGCCCCACACCTGACTTGTGGCTGGTGCTCGGTAGACAGGACTGAATGTTGGAACTCACAGACTCCCTGCTGCTGCTGCTAAGTCATTTCAGTCGTGTCCGACTCTGTGCGACCCCATAGACGGCAGCCCACCGGCTCCCCTGTCCCTGGGATTCTCCAGACAAGAACGCTGGAGTGGGTTGCCATTTCCTTCTCCAATGCATGAAAGTGAAAGTGGAAGTGAAGTCGTGTCCGACTCTTTGCAGCCCCATGGATTGCAGCCCACCAGGCTCCTCCGCCCATGGGATTTTCCAGGCAAGCGTACTGGAGTGGGGTGCCATTGCCTTCTCCAACAGACTCGCTATAAGACCCCAAAGGGCTTGAGCCATGGGTCTCTCCCTTCTGGCTCCCCTCTCCCCCGCTCAAAATAGAGAGCACCCAGAAAGGATGGATGGAGGAGGGCTGGATCCGGATGACTCTAGGAGCAGTGATATTCCAGCAATGAAGACATAATGAGCCTATGTGAAGAGGGTAGAGAGACGGGAGAAGGGAAGGAGAGAGCACACTCATGTCCCCTCCAGGATCCCACGTCTGAGAAGGCAGGATCCCAGGAGTGAGAACAACAGTGAAGGGGATTCACCTCCATGGAAAGGGGATAGAAGATGCTGGCAGCGTCCCGTCCACACCCACAGCCGCGCTGCTTCCTTGTAATGAAGCCTATAACTCACACTCTCTTAATTGGGATCACACACCTGGTCTCAGGACTTAATGAAGCTCAGGTTCTTGATGTCTCATCACAAAGAATTCAGGGAGAGACAAAGTGATAGGTAAAAAAGTGGATTTATTTAGAAACAAACACACTTCACAAAGTACGGGCCATCTCAGAAGGCAAAAGCGGTAGGAAAATATGGCGTGGTTAGTTTTAGTGGGCTGGATAATTTCATCGGCCAATGAGTAGGAGGATTATTCCAACTGTTTTGGGGGAGGGGCAGAGATTTCCAGGCATTGGGCCACCACCCACTTTTTGGTCTTTATGCCTGGCCTTGGAACTGTCATGGCACCTGTGCGTGTGTCATTTAGCTTGCTAGTGCATTACAGTGAGCATATACTGAGGCTCAGGGTCCAGTGGCTGCTGCTGCTAAGCCGCTTCAGTCGTGTCCAACTCTGTGCGACCCCATAGACGGCAGCCCACCAGGCTCCCCCGTCCCTAGGATTCTCCAGGCAAGAACACTGGAATGGGTTGCCATTTCCTTAGAAAAGTGAAACTGAAGTCACTTAGTCGTGTCTGACTCTTAGCGACCCCATGGACTGCAGCCTACCAGGCTCCTCCATCCGTGGGATTTTCCAGGTAAGAGTACTGGAGTGGGGTGCCATTACAGCATATTAAAAAGCATAGACATTGTTTTACTGACAAAGGTCCGTATAGTGAAAGCTGTGGTTTTTCCATAGTTATGTATGGATATGACAGTTGGACCATAAGGAAAGCTGAGCACCAAAGGATTAATGCTTTTGAACCATGGTGTTGGAAAAGACTCTTGAGAGTCCCTTGGACTGCAGGGAGATCCAAGCAGTCAATCCTAAAGGAAATCAGTCCTGAATATTTATTGGAAGGACTGATGCTGAAGCTGAAACTCCAATACTTTGGCCACCTCATGCGAAGAGCTGACTCATTGGAAAAGACCCTGAGGCTGGGAAAGATTGAAGGCAGGAGGAGAAGGGGACGACAGAGGATGAGATGATTGGATGGCATCACTGATTCAATGGACATGAGTTTGAGCAATGTCTAGGAGTTGGTGATGAACAGGGAAGCCTGGTGTGCTGCTGTCCATGGGGTCATAAAGAGTCGGACACGACTGAGCGACTGAGCTGAACTGAGGGTCTAGTGGAAAGCAGCTCATCTTGGACCTGTTTGGTGCTAATCAGTTTATATTACGGAGAAGGCAATGGCACCCCACTCCAGTACTCTTGCCTGGAAAATCCCATGGATGGAGGAGCCTGGAAGGCTGCAGTCCATGGGGTCGCTGAGGGTCGGACACGACTGAGCGACTTCCCTTTCACTTTTCACTTTCATGCATTGGGGAAGGAAATGGCAACCCACTCCAGTGTTCTTGCCTGGAGAATCCCAGGGACGGGGAGCCTGGTGGGCTGCCATCTATGGGGTCGCACAGAGTTGGACATGACTGAAGCGACTTAGCAGTAGCAGCAGCAGTTTATATTATGTCCTCAGGCTATGTTATTCTTTTAAAGGTAGTGCCCTGGCCCTTCCGCTCTAGTTTCAATAACACCACTGGCATCTAGGGATGCAGCTAGGGTGAGGTGGGCGACCTCCAGGATGTGACATTCTGGGGGCCGCTTGGCCTCAGCTGTTGACTCGGCACCTTCCTGACTCTGAGAGCAAGCACCTCTAAAGCGTGTGCCCTGGCGCCTCACTGGTCCCCACACACACTCACCTGGAGTGCTGCCCTGTTTGCATCTCTTTGCCTGAGGACTTTCTCCAAAGCTGAGGCAGGATGCTCTGTCCAGGCTCGAGACCATCTCTCCCTGGACCACAAATAGCCCAGCTCCTCACCTCCAACCCTGCTGGGGTGTATGGTCTTCACCTTTTTCCAGAGCTTCCATGGGGAGTGGGCTGCAGCTGCCCACAGTAGTAGTAGATTTGGAAACTCACCCTTCCTGGGCTCCTTCTTTTGGCTGTCTCACCCCCCCCCCAACCCCCTACTCCCCCTGGTGTCCCCTTCTCTTCCTACATAAACTGCTTGCACTGGAATTCTCATCTTACATCTACTTTAGGGGAAGCCCAAACAGAGACAGAGGAAATTTAGACAGCTAGTGATACCACTTTGCTGGATTTGTGTGTGTGTCCGTGTGTGTGTTAGTTGCTCAGTTGTGTCCGACTCTCTGTGGCCTCATGGACTATAGCTCACCAGTCTCCTCTGTCTGTGGGATTTCCCGGCCAAGAATACTGGAGTGGTATTTCTTCTCCAGGGGATCTTCCCAACCCAGGGATTGAACACGGGTTTGCTGGGTTTAAAGAGAGTTGAATCTCCTTTGTAAAGTAAGTATCAGTAATTCTGCAGCAAAACTGTGGCTGGACGGGTCTGCACTCAGTCCTGAGAGTAGACAGTGCCAAGTAACCAGTGCATCCAAAAGCAGGGCAAGGCACAAAGAGGACCGAGACAGAAAGAAAAAAGAAAAGCGTCCTGGAATTGAAATGAGAAAGGAAAAAGAGAAGCAGCCCGAAGGATTGGAAAGTGTTCCTGCCCTTGTATGTGTCCCTCCCGAAGGCGAAGTCTGCCCTGGCTTGATAAATAGAAATATTCTTGGCGCAAGAAGAGCACCGGGTATGATTAGCATCCCAAGGAACCCAGGGCTCTGGGAGGCTGGTGTGGAGGACAAAGGCCCAGGCCAGGAGGACAGAGAAGATGAAAGGAGGGGAGATGGAGGGAGGGTGCTGCCTGCAAATGAAACAATGCAAGAGAAACCTTGGCTAAATAAGCCCTTTCTTCCAAATGCTTCTGTTTAGAATTTAGTAATAGAGACAGTGGGGTTTCCAGGGAGTAGAAAGGAAAGAGAGTGAAAGGGAAGGAAATGAATGGGAGAAACAGAATAAAGGAGCGCTTTGCTTTTAAGCAACCCCGGGGCACAGGCAGTGGACGAGGGGAAATTTCTAGAATACTGCAGCATTCCTCCTGTGCAAGTTGGAGAGGGCCCTTCTTGGCCTGTCAGGAAGGAGATTGCAGGAGGCGAGGAACTGATCCCAGGGGGCGCACATGTTATCAAATGAGGCTTCTCTTTTATCAAATGACAGGTTCTCCTGGACTCTGTTGGGGTCCCAGTAGAAAACTGATGGGACCTTCAAATAGGGTGATTTGAAGAGAACTTAATCAAGTGGTTTTTGTTGGTTTTTATTTTTCTCATGAAGATGTGAGCTAGCTATAGGCAGACTACAGGAATAGTGCAGTGCCCTGGGGCTAAATGCCACACCTGGGGCCACAGAAGACTCTGTAAGAAGTTCCCAGGACCCAGAGGAAGGCAACCTAGCTGAAGGCATGACCTTTTAGTGGCCTTGCAGGCAGCCTGTGGTGGCCCCAACAAAGAGCTGAAAGGAGAAGTGTCGATGCCTCCCAGGTATCGATTGATACCACCCCCCCAACTTCATCCAGTCTCTGCCTGTGCTTTCCAATAGCTAAACCAAGCCAGAGGCAGAGGACAAGGAAATCTGTAGACAGAGTCCCGTTGTTCTCAAAGTGTGCTTCCTGGAGCAGCAGCACCTAAGAACTGTTTAGAAGGCTCATTTTTGCATCCCTCTGCAGACCTGTCACAGCAGACATTCCAGGGGTGGTACCCAGCAATCTCAGTTCTAAAGATATGTAGATCAGATGCGCTGGTGACACCCATACACTTCTCAGGGTTACGAACCTTTCATCTTATTTTCTTTTTTCTTTTGATGCATTAATATAATGTTACGTTAGTTTCAGGTGTACAACACAGTGATTCAGTTACTTTTTAGACTATATTCCATTGAAAGTTCTTATAAAATATTGGCTACCCCCATCTTGCTCCTCCCCCTTTCCTCTCCCTGCTGGTAAGCACTAGTTTATTCTGTACATCTGTGAGTCTGGTTCTGTTTTGTTATAATCATTTGTTTTATATTTTAGATTCCACAGATAAGTGATAATATATAGCGTTTGTCTTTCTCTCTCTTTCTTCACTGAGCATGATGCCCCCCAGGTCATGCAAATGGCAAGATTCCATTCTTTTTTATGGCTGACTAATATTCCTCTGTGTGTGTGTGTGTGTGTGTGTGTGTGTGTACACCACATCTTCTTTATCCATTCATCTCTTGATGTACACTTGGGTCGCTGTCATATCTTGGGGTGCATATATCTTTTCAAATTAGTGTTTTCATTTTCTTTGGATATGTATACCCAGGAGTAGAATTGCTGGATCATCTGGTAGTTCTGTTTTTAGTTTCTTGAAGAATCCCCATACTGTTTTTCCACAGTGGCTGCACCGATGTACATTCCTACCAACAGTGTACAAGGGTTCCCTTTCCTCCACATCCTTACCAATGTTTGTTATTTGTGGTCTTTTTGATGATGGCTCTTCTGACAGGTGTGAGGTGATACCTCATTGTGGTTTTAATTTGCATTTCCCTGATGATTCGCGATGCTGAGCATACAGACCTCTCATTCACAGAGATTAGCTCCCAGTTTAGAGAGGCAGGTGCAGAAGTCTGACTGGCAAACAAGAGATCTGGGATATTTTCTGAGACTTCCAACCGCCTAATTTAAACAAACCTCTAGGCTCAGGTGTAATGGAGTACCAGGTATGGGGTCCAGCAGACCTGGGTGCTAGTCTCAGTTCTGCCTTTGACCTCATGCATGACCTTCAACAAGGTCACTTCGTCTTTCTGACAGTGTCTTATCTTTCAGTGCAAAGAGGGAAAGCTAAGATGAATAATTGTTGACTCTGAAGCTGACTGTGTAGGCTTTTAAATCTAGATGAGACCAAGTCTAGCCTCTCTCAGTTCACAGGCAATAAGCAGCGGTCCAGAGATGTAGAACCCTTGCCCACGGTCACACAGAGGGTCTGAAGGACAGAGAGGACCAGAGCTCTGGGCTCTGGCTGCCTGGATGCCATGAGCTCCCTACCAAGGAGTCCCTCTGCACCTGGACACACCCGTGCTTTTAGGGGAAAATGTGTTGAGGTCTCTGACCTCAGGACAGATAGCAGACTGCATGAGCTCTTCAGAGAAGCCATTTTCACTTGTAGGGAGAGACTCAGGTTCAAAACAAACCCAAGGGCTTCGTCTCATAGCTTTCTCTCCTGATTTCTGGGTAGACTGAGCTGGATGTCAAAATGGGGCTCCCAATTCCTTCTTCTCCTTTGCCGTCTCTGAGGGTGGCTCCTGCCTGGGCCTTACAGAGAAACCTTGTGCAGCAACCCTCAGTGTCCTTTTTATCAGAGGCCTTGTTCCAGTCACTGTATCCCTCTCTGCCTGCTTGTGGGGCAGGTCAGGACTCCCAGGAAATTGGATGTCCCCGGAGCAGTTCTCAACGTATGACTGGTGGGGGATGGAATATAAGTTCCCCAGGCACCTCCCCGCTAAGGTGGAATTATCTTTGGGATGTGTGTTCACAGTCTCCCCTGGAGTTCCCTAACAGGAGTAAGCAAGCCCAACTATCTTTGGTGATAACTTGCTTAATGACACACCCCTTATTGAATTCCTTTCTTTCTCCTTCCTTTCTTTCTTTCTCCTTCCTTTCTTTCTTTCTCCATTTCACTTCCCATCCCCTTTCCAGTGTTTCCTGGGGTCATCTCCTAGATCAAGTCTTTACACTCCATCTTTGTCTCCGATTCTGCTTCTAAAGTAATCTAGATCAGAAACCTCCCTTCCTTTCTTCAGAAGATCCCCTTCGTGGAGTGTAGGCTGGCCACTCTGCTTGGAATGAAGCCACAAAGTCATCAGTTAGGCCACTGTCCCTCTAACTTCTCTCGGTTCTCTGTTCATCGGTGCTTAAGCCCCCTGCAGAGCCCCAAAGGTTTCATCCATCAGAGCAGCTCCCCAAAGGGCCCTGCAGAAGGGAACAGTTAAGCCCCAGCCAACAGGGAACTGGCTGCCCTGGGAGGTGCACCGAATGCCAGGCTGTTTCCCTGTGGTACCCAGGCCACCTCTCTCCCCTGATAATGGTAATTCAATCAAGATTGAATGTGGAGACCTTTAGCTTCAATGGGATACCCAGGCAGTCTCGGCACAATTACCTGCCTTCTCCCTCTCCATTCGTGCGAGATGATGGCATTAACATTTCCAGTGCTTCTAAGAAATGATTTTTCAGGTCCACAATTCATTGTAATGAGTCAGATCTCTTTTCTCTGAAAAATCGCACCTTTCCTTTACCTTCCTCAGTGCCCAGAAGACAGGGGAGAAAAGAACATCTTGTATCCAAGTGATAGTCCCTCCCCGGCCCCACCTCTCTGAAGTGATTCTCTCTTAAGTGGATATGACTTGAGAAGACTGATTTATTGGGTTACCTTTGATGATGGAGGAAGAGAGGAGGAGTTGTGCTTTGTTTAAGAGTTAGTGCCATGCAGACAAGGAAACTGAGCCCTCTCCTCTGGCCCGGGATGGATGGGGGCAGGGGGGCACACAGTGGGATGGGATGGTGTCAGAGTCAGAACTGGCATAGAGGGGGTGTGGAGACAGTGGGTGTCAGTGGTGGGGGTTGGAGGGGTAGGGTCCCTACCACTTTATAAGGAAGCTCTCAACCTTACACCTTCTCTTTAAGTTATTCAACTTCTTGGAGCCTTGATTTTCCTCATCCATAAAATGGGTTACTATGAGAATCAAATGGCATGGCATCCATGGGCTTCTAGAATAGTACCTGGAACACCTTACACATTTCACAAAGATAAATTTTTGTACCTTACACGCAGTGCAGGTGGGTCTCTAGTCTCATGGGCCAGTTTCAGTAAGATATTTTCGTCTTGCCCAAGACATATTGAAGTGCCATGGCACCCCTATGTTAAATAACTGAACATTGAATGGTCTGTACATTCACACCTGAGTGTGCAAAAGAATCTCCTGGAGGGCTTATTAAATGCAAATTACTCATCCCCATCCCAGAGTTTCTGATTCAGTGGGTCTGGGCTGGGACTCAAGTATTGGCATTTCTAAAGAGTTCCCAGGTATCATTGATGCTATTGGCTATTTTGAAAACCACTGGTCTAAAACAATAATAAAACTGAATTTACATATTTGCATTGAGCTCTTAAAATACAGCGGGTACTTTTATTTCTTACTGCTTTTCATCCTTACAAGTTTGCAGAGGTGGAGAGGGTTTTGATGATGTCATTGGGTGAAGTGAGGCTCGGGGAAAGTCAGTCAGCTGCCTCAGGTTGATAGAGTTAGTGATAGACCTCAGGTCTGCCTTCAGAGCCTGCCCGTCCCCTGCCTCTCTCCTGTTGGAGGCAATAGCTGGCAGTCAATCTTGGGTCTGCAGGTGGGGTGAGGGTCAGCTACAAGGAGAGGAAGAATTTGAGCCGGGATCCAGGCTTACTATGCCAGCCTTGCGTACAGGGAAGAGCCCGGAACTCAAGCCAAGTTACCTAAAATCAATTGTATGGCTAAAAGCAAAGGACCCAGCCCCTTTCTGGTTCTCAGCCTTTCAAACACAGTATAATTCATATATTGAACAGATAATTGTTGAACACCTACTTTGTGCCGTACCCTGTAGAGGGTTTAGTAAATGGGGTGCCCTTTCTTAAATAGGGTGTGGAAGAGAGCCATGGGTTAGTCCGATAGTCTCAGAAATACAACTGTCCTAAGAGCTCTGAAGACAAATACAGGAAGCTGTCAGAGTCTAAGATGGAAAGATCACAGAAGGCTTCCTGAGAAAGGAAGATTGAGCTGAGAGCTGAAGAGTGAGATGTTGCCAGCCTGTGGGGTTGAGGGTGTCCCTTTACACGTGCAAAGGCCCTGTGGTCAGAGCAGATGTCATTCATTTGAACAACAGAAAGATGGGTAACGTGGGGAGGGAGGCATGGGGCTGGAGTGGGAAACAGGCCCCAGACCCTCAGATCATGCAAAGCACTGTGGGGTTTGGTCAGGTCAGTGGTGTCCTGGAGCTGATGGGGAAATTTTCAGGAATTCTGTGAGCTTTTTGATGCCATGTTGGCAGCTTGGTATCAGTCATGGTGGGAGTACTTATATCACAGAAGTCAGCAGATGTTACAGATCAGGGCCACTGCTTTCTCCAGAGAGCTATTTGTTAAACTTCTACAACCTCCCGCTGGGCTTTGTCCTAAAACCACAAGGAACAGGTTGATTCTAGAGGGACAGTGTTTCCTCTTGAGTTGTGTTGGGGCAGGGGGTGGGGCGCTTTTTGGATCTCCGTGGCTTTCCAGTTATGTCTTCCTTCTACTGGAAGGAAAAAACCTTCCACTGGTTTTTTCCTCCCCTTGAGCCAGAGCTGGCCCTTCATCTCCTGGCCAGGCTCTTGCAGTTCCTCTTACATCACCATCGAGGAGCTTGTTTCTCCTCTATGTGACTTCCTCCCTCGTCTTGAATATCAAACAAGGAGTACCAGATTAGCTATTTCTCAAGCTTGCAAAATATAGATAAAGCATAATGAACGTTCTGGGCTGCTTGTAAATTACTTTGTATAAATTCCTTTACATTGCTGGCTGCCCCATCTTTCTCCATGTACGTCTGGATAAACACAATTTTTTATCCTTCTAATTATATAAAGTTAGAAGGGGAAGGAGACACAGAATAATATTAGCATCTCCCAGAAGGAATAAATAAACCATGAGGGCAGTGCTACTCCTTGCAATGCCTTTCTGGTGGACTCATAGCTGAATTCTGCCCTTTCATGAATATACACAATAACTCTGCCTCTGCAGAGAGATGGATTGACATTTTGTACGGAAGGACAAATAGGAAGCATAAAGTTTCTAACCACCTCTGCCATCAGCTCACTGTCCACCTCACACCCAGCCCAGAGCCATCATTTGTCAAGCACCTGCTGCATACCAGGCACCGTTGTCACACTTCTGTTTTTTAAAGAGCAGTTTCAGGTTCAGAAAAGTTAAGCAGAATGTCCAGAGCTCCTCTCTACCCTCTGCCTCCCTCCCACATTCAGCTCCCCCTATTTCTAACAGCTCGCGTCAGTGTGACACATTTGTTACAGGGGTGAAACAAAATTGATCCATTATTATTAGCTGAAGTCTGTCCTTTGCATTTGAATCCACCCTGTATTGTGCAATTCTACAGGAGATGAACAATGTATAATGACAGGGATCCACCAGGAAAGGATCCTGCAGAGGTTTCGCTGCCCTAAATACCCTCTATGCTATGCTATGCTATGCTATGCTAAGTCACTTCAGTCGTGTCCGACTCTGTGCGACCCCATAGACGGCAGGCCACCAGGCTCCTCCATCCCTGGGATTCTCCAGGCAAGAACACTGGAGTGGGTTGCCATTTCCTTCTCCAATGCATGAAAGTGAAAAGTGAAAGTGAAGTTGCTCAGTCGTGTCCGACTCTTAGCGACCCCATGGATTGCAGCCTAACAGGCTCCTCCGTTCATGGGATTTTCCAGGCAAGAGTACTAGAGTGGGGTGCCATTGCCTTCTCTGAAATACCCTCTGTGCTCCACCTATTCATCTCTCCCCAGAGGTCCCTGGAAACCATGGATCTTTTTACTGCCCCCGTAGTTTTTCCTTCTCCAGAATGTTACAGAGTTGGAACTGTACAGTATGAAGGCTTTCAGGCTGGCTTTGTCACTTAGCAGTGTGCATGTATATTTCCTCCATATCCTTTCATGCCTTAAGAATTCATTTCTTTATATTACCAAGTCCCATCATTTGGAAGAACCATGACTTGCTTATCCATTTGCCTATTGAAGGACATCTTGTTCATTTCTTAATTTTGGCAGTTGTAAGTAAACCTGCAGTAACCATTCATGTGTAGGTTTTGTGTGGACGGTCAGTTTCAACTCATTTGGGCAAATACCAGACAGAAATTGTTGGGTCATGTGATAAGAGTGTGTTTAGTTCTAGAAGAAATGACCAAACTGTCTTCCAGACTGGCTGTACAGATTTTGCTTTCCCGTCAGCAATGAATGAGCATTCCGGTGGCTCCACATCCTCACCAGCATTTGGTGTTATCAGGATTCTGAATTTTGGCTGTTCTGGTAGATGTGTAGAGGTAGCTTCTTGTTTTTTAAGTTTTTGGTTCCCAATGACATATGCTGGGAAAGATTGAGGGAAAAGGAGAAAGGGGCGGCCGAGGATGAGATGGTTAGATAGTATCACTGACTCAACGAAAATGAGTTTGAGCAAACTCCAGGAGATAGTGAAGGACAAGGAAGCCTGGCATGCTGCAGCCCACAAGGTCACAAAGAGTCAGACACAACTTAGTAATTGAACACCGCCACCAACAAATGACATATGATACTGAACATCTTCTCATTTGCTCATCTTTTGTCTGTACATCCTTTTTGATGAGCTTTCCATTCAGATCTTTTGCCCATTTTTTAATTAGACCGTTTTCTTATTGTTGAGTTTTAAGAGTTCTTTGTATACTGTGGATACAAGGCTTTTATCAGATAGTCTTTTTCAAATATTTTCTCCCAATCTGTGGCTCGTCTTTTCATTCTCTTAACATCCTCACACTTTTCATGCCTGCATTTTCTCATTTAATCCTCCCAATATTCTCGGAGCTGTATAGCATTTTGCTAAGGAATCCAAGGCTTAGGGAAACCAATGGACTTGCTAAGTGATGGAACTAAGATTTGCCCCCAGCACCGGCTCCTAGCTTCAGACCTCCCATTAGCAGGTCTGCTGTCCTGCTTGCCACAGGGTAGCCTGTGTGAGAATAAATCTTGATCATTTGGTACTAAAGTATGCTCCCACTGTCTCAGAAAAGAGTCTCTATTTGGATGCTCTGCGGAGCCTGGCTTGGTGACTTGCATCTAAGTGCCTGAATAGGGAATAAAAAGCCCTCTGTAGCCTAAGCCCCACCCACCTCCTCTGCTTCTTATCTGGCTGCTAGTCCCCAGCCACTCCATGTTCACAAGACAAGAAACCCTGTTTGTAGCTCATCCAATATGCTTGTTTTTCCAGGACCCCTGCTGTCGCTCTTGTGTTTGTTCTCTCTGATGAAAAGACCCTCCTTCATTGTCCATTGGTCAAGTCTCACTTTCAGTGCCTCATTCACATATCACTTCCCGAAGCTATTTATTTATTTGGCGGTGCCAGGTCTTACTTGCAGCACCTGGGTCTTCCATCTTTGTTGCAGCATGTGGGATCTCGTTCTCTGACCAGGGATCGAACCTGGGCCCCCTGCATTGGGAGGTCTTAGCCAACGGACCAGCCACAAAATCCCCGGACTTGTTCTTAATAAATGAAGAGGTGATACTGACAAATACCTGATGTAGAGACACCACTCATCTTTAAGAACAGATAGCTAAAAGAAATGTTTCTGTTTCTTTTTAAATCATATTTGCTTTCAGACTTTAAATTCCATTTTATATTAAAGGAAATACCCTTTCAACATTTTAAACCTCTGTTCCCAGTGCTCTAGATCTCAAGGGCAGGCATAACTCAATAAATAAAGGAGATTTTTGAATTAGTAAGTCACTAGACCAATGAGTGAAAACGCATTTTGCATTTTTCACTTTTTTGAGGCTTGTAGTTTTTTGAAACCACTGGTAATAAGGCTTAACAATCTGAGCTCAGAGTCAGGTGCTGGATGTCTTTTGAAGCCCTGCTGGGTGGATGTCCCCCCAGGAAATCCCACTGCAGGAGCTAGGAACCAGACCCTTGCACAGCCTCCAGTGCCTGCAAGATGGTAGAAGTCCAGGGACAGCATATTGTGTGGACAGAGCAGAGATTCAAGGGCAAACAGTCCTGAGAGAATCCCAGCCTTGCCACTTGCAAGCTGTGTAACATAGGAAACTTGCTTAACCTCTGTGAGCCCCAGTTTCTTCATCTGTGAAATGGGAAGAATATTACATCATTGTAATATTAGCATATAAGAGTGATATTAGCATAATAGTCTGTAGAGCTATTTGGGGAAATATATGATTGTAAAGCCTTCAGTGTCTGCCATACACTCCAGAAAGATTAGCTTCAAATTCCTTCCCCACATCACAGCCTACTGCCCCACTCACCCACAGAGATAACTTACATCTCCTTCCCTGCCTCTGGTCGCTTCCACGGAAACTCCTCCCTACGAGGAGTAAGAAATGTGTCATCCAGTGTAGCTCAGTGTCTAACATGGTGCCTGGCACACGACGGATGCTCAGTGAATCATTGTTTATAGTGGTTAGACTCACTGAATGTTTATTATTTTATTTATGGCTGTGCTGGGTCTTCACTGCTGCTCACGGGCTTTCTCTGTTTGCGGTGTATGGGCTTCTCGACGCAGTGACTTCTCTTCGCAGGCTTTCATGGTTGTGCTCGGGTTTAGTTGCCCTGCAGTATGTGGGATTGAACCTGTGTCCCCTGCATTGACAGACAGATTCTTAACCACTGGACTACCACGGAAGTCCTCACTGAATAATTTTTGAATCGACTCTTTAGTTAATGAATGAACGGATGCAGGGTGGTAGCCCCAGCCTGCTTGTCCATCCTGGATCCCATTCTTTGCCTTCTCCTGCTCAGCCTTCCGTCACAGGGAGCTAACCCCTCAGGTTGCGTTTCTCACCACCTCTTGACAACTTGCCACTAGCTCGGTTTGGCCAGTGATGGGCACTGGTGTTGGAGATTGTTTAAGGTGGGAGAAAGGAAAAAGCTGGGGTGTCTCTCCCCTCTGTCCCCATCACAGGTACCTTCCTGAACAGCCAGGGAGTCTCTTCCTTTTCTCCAGCTCCCACCAGAGAGGCCACCGCAGCTCCAGCTCCCACAGGTGCCCCCTCCCCGGGCTCCGGGGCCCTCGCCTCCTCCCTCTGTCCCACCTTCCCTGGGGAGGCAGTGTCTCCTTGTGAGTGTTTATTTCCGAATTGCTCCTCCCTCCTCCCTTTGGCCTCTCAACTCTTCCATCACCTAGGTAACCACTTCACTGTCGTTAACGCCTCTGCTGTGCACCCATGGAGAAGGAAATGGCAACCCACTCCAGGATTCTTGCCTGGGAAATCTCATGGACAGAGGAGTCTGGCAGGCTACAGTCCCCAAGGGGTCGCCAAGAGTCAGACACAACTGAGCGACTAAGCACAAGGATCCTTGAAGTGCTTACTCCTATCCTGCTTAGACTCCTCTTGGGAATCAGGAGTGTCTGAGCTCAGAGTTAAGAGAACCTCACTCTCCTAGGCTCCACCATCCACTGACCATGTGGCCCATCAGCCCTTGGGAGCCTCAGTTTCCTCATTTGTAACAAAGGTTAACAGCATCCATCCTGCTTCTCTCCCAGGTCGTTGTGAGAGTCCAGAGAGATAATCCACTCACCTGCTCACCAAGTCCTTATTGAGTACCTGTGCAGAGGATAGAACAGGGAGCAAAGCACGCTGTGTCCCTGTTCTTGGGGGTTCCGGTTTGTAGTAGCAGATATGCTTATAAACTGCAAAGTTCGGGAAAAGGCCCACAGGATAAGCTGACCTGACTTCATAGACCCTGTGGGTGCCCAGAGCTCCCCAGTCCACCTTTGGGGACCCCAGCCCTGCCAGTAGGTGCAGCAACACTCGGTGATGTGAACCCAGTGATGGGGACAGCAAGCTGAGCCTCTCCCCCCGCCAGACCCAACCGGACGTTCTGTTTGTGTGTCTTTTAGCGTGTCGGAGCTCACTTGAATTAACTGTAAAGGATTAGCCTGATTCTTCTGCTGAAGACCGTTTTTTTTTTTCCTTAATTATTTTTATTTGGTGTTATTTGAAGTAAGCGTGCCATTGACTAAAGCCTGCACATCTTGTTTATGCCTAGATTGTGTTTAAAATGGTATTCTCTGTAACACGATTTTTAGTTATTGATGACCTCTTTTATAATGACTTAGTCAGCTTCACTTGAATGATAGTATTGATAACAATATGTGGCTGACAATCTGTTTGCAGTAATACTCCAAGAGGCAAAAGGAAAGCATTTGTACATGCGTAGAAAATAGATACATTTGCTGGTTTTAAGAAAGCATGAAAATGGAGCATTTTAATCCTGATCTCACTTCCCGAGACACTTGCAGAGTGTTTTCATGTGGTCTTTCTTGCATTGTCCTCTGCAGAAGGCATCTCTACCTGCTTTTAATGACAAAATCTCTAAGATTTAAAGAGACAGGTGACTCTCCCTAGTAAGTAATGACAAAACCAGAACCAGAAGGGCAGGTGGGAAAAAAGAGGAGCATATACAGGCCCTTTGTACGGCAGAGTAATCTCCCTGAGCCTCAACTTCCTCATCTGTAAATGGGGATGATAACTGAGGGTGATGCCAGGGGTTCCAGGAGAATGTGTGTCACTGGCATGATGCCTGGTGTGTGCTGATAGATAGATGGTAGCTCTAAAGCAGGCAGGGCTGGCTCCTTGCCCGAAGCCCTTGGATCACTCACCCCCTGGTTTTCTGCTCTCTCTGCAGATGACCATTCTCGAGTGAGACTGCTGGTGCTGGATGGAGACCCACACTCCGACTATATCAACGCCAACTACATCGATGTGAGGCTCTCCGCGGGGCTGGGGGGCTGGATTCTGGGTGGGCTGCAGCAGACTCAAATCTGTGACTCTCCCCCCAGCCAGTCCCCTAGACAGTGGCCCTCCTAGAGCAAGTCCACAGGGTCTGGCTCCTCCCTGTGACTCTTGTAACCCAAGTTGATTATCCGTCTTAAGATGTACCCATTTTCAGGCTGGCTAGAGTGGTCTGCTCTGTGGAGCCCAGGGCTGACAGCCTTGTGCATTCGCCCATTAATTCTTCAATTTTAAAAAAAATTTTATTTATGTATTTGTTTGCTGTACTGGATCTTTGTTGCTGTGCAGAGGCTTTCTGTAGATGCAGCAAGCAGGGGCTACTCTCTAGCTGTGGTTCGGGGGTTTCTCACTGCAGTGACTCTTGTTGCAGAGCCCAGGCTGTAGGGCTCACAGGCTTCAGTAGCTGTGATGCAGAGACTTACTTGCCCATGGCATGTGGAATGTTCCCAGACCAGATATCAAACCTGTGTCCCCTGCTTTAACAGATGAATTCTTAACTGCTATACCTCAGGGAAGTCCCGTTAATTCTTGTTTGTCTGTGTGTGTGTTTGCCTATTCATTCATTCATTTGAAGGTACAGCCGTTTATGTAATGAAAATTTCAGAGTTGGATGCTTTGGGAACCAGAAAGCTAAAAATGCCATGGTCTCTACCTTCTAAAACCTTAGCGGGAAGATAAGCTGTGCACATCAATAATTCCAGGGCAAACCAGAAAGTGGGTGTCACAAGTTCAGATAAAATGCCTCAGGGATTCAGAGGTGGAGGGGAAAGTCACCCTTCCATCAGGAATGCGAAGTGAGATGTGAACCAAAGCTTTAAGCACAGGTAGAATTTAAAATCAAAGACGGGGGAGATGGGCCTCTGGCCAAAGCACTGCACAAGCTGCGATGTGGCAGAGGATATGGCACAGCAAAGTGTGAGGGGAGCAGAGACTCTGTAATGAGAATAGAGAAAAATAAGGTTGGCGCCGGATCATGGATGGTTTGTGATCAAACATGGGAAGTCGGACTTTATTTTGTAGGCAAGAGGAAGCTGTGGAAAGTGTTTGATCAAGGATGTGACCAGTTCAAAGCTGAGCTGTGGGATGGCTTATCTTTTACTGAGGTTGAGGCAGATGAGAGAGAAGAGGGTCTGGGATTAAGACCCCCAATTAGGAAAGGGGCCGCTTCAGTGTTTCAGAGAACATGGAGGAAGGGACTAAATACAACAGGAACCGAGACAGGTGTACATGGAAGTGAGCGAGTTTGTAAAAGGGAAGTGTGGTCACTGGGGCCAGAGAGACATCCCAGCAGGACTGATGCAAGCCAGGCTTCCCAGGGCCTCAGCTGGGAGGCCCAGGAACCTTGACGAAAGGCTCAGAGTTCGTCCGGGCCCTTCTGACTCCCAGGTGTTTTTATAGACAAGCGATACGGTACTGCGGCAGGCTTTAGAATTTCCCATAATCTAAGCTGAGCCAGATAATTCACTGATTCAACAAATATGCATTAAGCCTCACCTTAGACATTTACCTTTTGCCCTCTGATATATTCCATGTCTTTCCCCGTTCTGCTTTGCATTGCTGGTGTGTATGTGGGCAGAGGGAGGTCGGTGGGGGGGAGGCGTGGGTTACAGAGAGGAGAGAGAGCTGACCCCTTTAAGGAACGTGCCATGGGAGACAGGAGGGTGAGAGGAAGGGAGAAACCATCGTATTTCTCCACCTCTTTTGCTTCCTGGGGTGGCAGCTCCAGCAGTGGCTCCAGCTTCATCCACCAGGACCACCAGGGTGGTCCAGCCTCAACAAGGTGGCCCCAGCTCCTGGGCTCTGGTGGCTTCTCCGGCTCCCATTATACCTGCTGGTTCTAGGGGTGGCCATAGCCTCTTGCTATTGCCGATCTCTGGGCGGCCCACTGTTCTCTGTTTTGCATCTGAGCTCCACCATCACCTGTATAACCAGTTCCCTGCACTGAATTCCCTCTGTCTGAAATGCCTGGTGTGGTCCCTAGATCCCCCTGCCCTGGACGCTGGCTAACAAAGGGCCTGGGTGTGGTCAGGAGCTGGGTCTGGAGCTTCCGTAGAGGTCTAGATAGACACAGCCTCTGTCACGAGCAAGTCATGGAAGGGAACAGAGGGTCAGTGGAGGGACAGAGAAGACACCAAGCATGGGCTTCCAGCACAGTGCTAGCAGTTCAGGGTTGGGGGGGACTGCCCCAGGTGTGTGGGCCTACTCTATACTCCAGCAGAGTCGCGATTCCCAGGGTCGCTATGGGGATGCCTGGCAGGATTCGCCCTAGGTAGCTATCGGGCTCACCCCTTGGCCCGAGTTTCCACCCAGCCAGAAATGCAGCCCTCCAAAGGGCTGACTGCCCATGCTGGAATCATTTATCCAGTTGGATCTTGACAATGCATTAAAACAACTCCATCTGGATAATGAGCTGAAAGGGCCAGCCCTGCCTAGGCCTCCAGACGCCACAGTTCCGGTGTCATCCCACTGGCAGGCCTGTCTCACACCCGAGGATGCACTGGCCACTTGAATCTGTTATAAATTACCAATCTGGAAATAAATATCATATCTGGGTCCCCGGTAAGTAACAGATGCATGAGTACAGAGTGAGATAAATGCATTTTGGATGCAAACCTCTTTCCCATTGCTCACAGACAGATGGAGGCAGGCCCAGGCAGGTTTGCGGTTGATCTGTGTGCTGTGTAGGTGGGACTTCAATGAACTCAAAGTTCTTTTAAGGTTAGGAAGTTTCTGTACCAGCTCTTGGCAGATGCCCGGAGGAGCCCCGAATGAGCAGTCCGTTTCCTTTTATCTCCAATTGCTAGAGTCTGGTCATTGGCATGTTTTCTTTCAGGGGACCATATGGGTTCCAGGAGCCAGAGAGGCTCTCTGGACTCGGGCGCCATGTGTGGACAGGCCCGCAGCAGGCAGGCGTTCGTTCCATATGCATTTATCAAGGTGGTGGCCAAGGCAGACTTCTCCACGCTGGGGACACAGCCACGAGCCAGCCCATTCCAGCCCTGCCCTGCTGGAGCTCTCATTCAACCAGGCAAACAGACGGGAAGCATGTAAATAAACAAAGACTTTGGTGTTAAGTGCCCTGAAGACAAGTAAAGCAGAGAAAGCACTCCCCCCCCCAAAAAAAAAACGAAAAAGGTGTCAGGATGGACTGTCAGTGGACGTGACTGCTGTCCCAGCAGAAGCCTGGATGGGAGGGGAGAGCAAACCCCTGAGTTATGTGGGGACAGACACAGCTGACGCAGTCCCAGGGAAGGGCCAGCGCTAAGGCCTGTGGATGGAAACATGACAGCCAGCAAGCGTGGGGAGAGTGGGAGGAAAGCTAAGAATATTGCTTCAGGGATGAAATGGGAACCACAGGGGTGTTGGGATGGGCAAACCAGGCTTAAGAGGTCCATTCAACCGCAGTGAGCTCACAGAGAACACTTCTCTGGCCTCCTTAGTTGAGTCCACTCCCCGGCGGGGCTCCCCAGAGCCCTAGATCTTTTCCTCAGTGGCCCTTATCTCAACTTGTTGACGTCTACAAGCTGCTTAGAACCTGAGCCCATATTCATCTGGTCCACTTTTGTATCTCTAGGGCCTTATACCGAGTAGTAGATGCTCAGTTAATACCTGTTGATTGAATATTGAAGGACCGAGTGACCAAACGAACAAAATAGCGAACCCAAGTCATGGAACCTCCACAACTGAAGTGAATGCCTTGCTCAGAATTCCATCCCATTGATGTTGAAGTGCGTTGTGAGTGAAGTGAGAGTGTTAGTCGCTCAGTCGTGTCCGATCCTTTTGCCAACCACATGGACTGTGGCCCGCCGGGATCCTCTGTCCTTGGAATTCTCCAGGCAAGAATACTGGAGTGCACAGCCTTTCCCTTCTCCAGGGGGTTTTTCTGACCCAGGGATCAAACCCAGGTCTCCTGCATTGCAGGCGGATTGTTTACCATCTGAGCCACCAGGGAAGCGCGTTGGAATCGTCCAGATTCCATGCATTTTGTCTTTTGCCTTTTGTCTGCCAACCGGGGCATTAAAGGAGTGCCCCAAGCTCACCTCAAAAGACGTGTTCATGCATGTATGCCACAACCATCCTTTGCTGAAAAAGCTGCACCCAGCTCTGGGTAGCCTATCCAATGGCCCAGAAAGAGAAAGTATTAAAAAAAAAATACTTACTGTAACATACATTATAAGGGTGTTGATTGGGCATCTCCCAAGCCCTGCAGGACAGCTCAGGAGGAGAATTCATTTGAAGTGCAGTGTGGGAAGCTGGGGACGTAGGGTACCTGGAAGGGCCTCAAGAGGGTCAGCTGGGAATGAGTCTGGAGACAAGGATGGAGACAGGTGATCAGTCCCACGCTAAAGCACCTGGACGTTATTATATAGGCAGCAGGGAGCCACTGCAGGCTTAAGTGGAGAAATAATAACAATAATAATAATCAGGTGGGCATTGGGACGTTTACCCTGGCAGGAAGCAGACGGGCTGTGGGACCAGACGGGAAGGTAGGAGGCAGGGAGGCCAGCGTGAGGCCTTGGCCCAGATCAGGGAGGACGAGGGCTGGAAGAAGAAATGATGGTGGGGATGACAGAAGACCATGGACTTGAGAGACCCCGTCTTTCCACACTCCAGGGTACTATTTTCTAGTCCCAGACTTACTCTGGGAAAACTCCCAGAATCTGTTTCTCCTGTGATCCTGAAGAGCACGGGCGGTCTTGACTGGGAGGAACAGAGCTCTCTGCCTCTGATTGTCCTCCCCACCTCTCACAGCTCAGAGAGGGCCTCAGTTACTACATCTGGAGGGAGAGCAGAGAGAAGGGAATGATCAGAAGAATCTCAGAATCCCTCACGGCCAACGCAGACTTTGAATCGTGGTAGGCACTCGATAAATGCTTTCCAGATACACAGTAAAATAATAATAGCAAGGGCGTATATGTTAAACTTTAGACTACTGCCTGACACATGGTAACGGCCATCTATTAACTCACTTAATCCTAACCACAAGGCTATAATGTAAATGCTGTTATCCCCGTTTAACAGCAAAAATCAATTAAGGCCCAGGAGGTTAAGTAACCTGCCCCAGACCACACAGCCTGTAAGGAACAGAGCCAGGATTCACACCCAGGCTATTAAATTCAGAGTCAGCACATAACCACCATGCTATGCTGCTTTTCTTTCTGTTTTAACCATTTATTTTATTGAAGTTACTGCGTTGGTGTTCATTTCTGCTGCACAGCACAGTGACTCAGTTGTACAGCTCTTTATGTTCTTTCATATTATTCTCCATTATAGTTGGTCACAGGGTATTGAATGTAGTTCCCTGTGTTCTACAGTGTGTATGTGTGCCCCATGGGCTGCAGCAGCCGGGTTCCTCTGCCCATGGAATTTTCCAGCCAAGAATAGTGGAGTGGGGTGCCATCTCCTTCTCCAGGGGGTCTTCCTGACCCAGGGATCAAACCCGCCTCTCCTGCATCTCCCGCACTGGCAGTCAGATTCTCTGCCACGAGCGCCTCCTATACAGTAGGACCTTGTTGTTTCTATATACATAAAGAAAAGTTTGCATCTGCTGAGCCCACTCTCCCAGTCCATCCTTCCCGCACGCCCTCCCCCTTGGCAACTACAGGTCTGTTCTCTGTGTCTGTGAGTCTGTTTCTGTCTTGTAGATGTGTTGGTTTGTATCTATTTTGGATTCCACATACGTGACATCATATAGTATTAGTCTCTCTCTGACTTACTTCAGGCCTCCCTTGTGGCTCAGCTGGTAAAGAATCCGCCTGCAACGAGGGAGACCTGGGTTCAATCCCTGGGTTGGGAAGATCCCCTGGAGAAGGGTATGGCTACCCACTCCAGTATTCTGGCCTGGAGAACTCCACGGACTGTATAGTCCATGGGGTCGCAAAGAACCAGACAAGACTGAGCAACCTTCACTGACTTCACTTAGTATGATAATCTCTAGATCCATCAAAGTTGCTGCAAATGGCATTATTTTGTTCTTTTGTATGGCTAAGGGGTATTCCATTGTCTAAATATACCCCATTTTTTTTATCCGTTCATCTGTCCACAGACATTGTTTCCATGTCTTGGCTATTGTAAATAGTGCTGTTATGAACACAGGGTACATGTGTCTCTTTGAATTATAGCTTTGTCTGTATATGTGTCCAGGTGTGGGATTGCTGGATCATATGGCAACTCTATTTTTAGTTTTTTGAGGAACCTCCATACTGTTCTCCACAGTGGCTTGCTCCAGTTTACATTCCCATCAACAGTGTGGGACTGTTTCCTTTTCTCCACACCCTCTCTAGCATGTGTTACTTGTAGATTTTTTTAAGTGTAGACCATTCTGACTGGTGTGAGGTGTTGATTTGCATTTCTGTAATAATTATATGCCGCCATCCTGGTTGGTCTCTCTCAAGAGCTTGTTTATTGGGCATTCACTCTGGGTTTCACACTGTACTAGGCTCCACGAACAATTTTTTAAAACTTAGGAGGCAGTGTTTGTCCCCAAGAAGCTGACAACCTTCCTAAGAAGATAGGACCACTCATACAAAGAGTCTAGGTGGGCGGATTGATTCCTGGTGGTTAATCCAACCATTGTAGCCATGACGCTGGCCTTGGGTTGAGACTGACAGTTTATTTGTTCATTAAACTTTATGACTTGTGTTCTCCTGAGATTAAAAGCAGAATTTCAGGACTTTCCAACAACTTTCCACCAACAGGCTCCGTATTTGGCATCTATATCTGTTAGACATACCCATTCATTCGTTTACTCATTTAGTCATTCAGTTATTACTGATTATGTTCAATGTCATGTATTAAATACAGATCTGTCTCCAAAACTTGAACTTCTACCCCATACGATACATTTCCTCTCTGCACCAAGAAAAGGGACCCTCCATGTAGTCCATGCCCAGACAGAAGAGAAAGTAATCCTCAACCTCTCCCCAATGATTAGGCTGATGAGGCACCAGAGTAACCCCGCATCAGAGCCCAGCAGGGTCTACTGAAGACCCTGAAATGTACAGGAAAATATCTCTGAATTAGAGAATGGCTTTGTCAGTCTCTGGGTCACACCCACCTGGGGCCCTCTCCGTGAAAGGAGCCTCCGTTCCAAGCCCAGCCCTGTGGCAGACAGGCAGTGCGGCAGCCTTCCCAGCTCTCTTTTTCTAATTGTTACTCACGCAAGGGGTCAGCAGTGCAATTGTTGTTTTCTCTCTGGTGCCCTCTGGGGCCTTGCCCAGTGTTCTGCATGGAATCATGGCTCGGGAAAGGCTTGGTGGTGGGTGATGTCCCACAGAAACCTGAAAATTCCTTCTCCACCTCTTTCTGGGTGTGCCTGGCCACAACTGATGCCCATCCAATCTTGGCTCCCAGTCCATGGCTCCAAGGCAAGCCTGTTTGGGGCCCCTCTCAAGGAACCATAAGAACAGCTAACATTTAGCAGTTGACTCAGCACTTTATGTGCATTAGCATATTTAATCTTCGCCACTTGTCTGGGAAATGTCTAATGCTAGCCTTATTTTGTTTATAAGGAAACCAAGCCTTGGAAAGGATAACTATTAGTACTGGGCCATTTGCAAGCTTAGACTAGAGGCCCTTCACTGTGCTTTTCTCTTCTCATCCAGGGGTACCATCGACCTCGGCACTACATCGCAACTCAAGGTAAGAGCTGAAAGGGCCCTTGCCTTACATGGGGGAAGTGGAATAAGCTTCCACCAGCCAAGACGTTACATAGGAGCAGGGCTGTAGAGGCTCCAGAGGCCTTTAGTTTGCCCATTTGTTTGTTTGGGAAGGAAGGAGGTGACAGGTTCAGCAGTGGAAGTGGGGGAGGGATGTAAGGGAGAAAGGAGGGAGGTATCACTGGGAAATGGTCAAGAGAGATTGGACCAAAAGCACTGGCCTCAGGCACATGCCATCAATACCCAGCATCCCCAACTGGAGCTGATGGTGCCTTATCTCCTCAATGGCTGTACACCTGGAAGAGACAGGATGCCGACTCTCCTCGAAAGCAACTTACTAGGGTGTTATCAGATCTAAAAATTACTCTCCCTCTCAAACTGTTCTGGGAGGAAATCCTGTGGGTGATTATATATGTGGGCAATGACATATATAAAGATACCTACCCTTCATAGTGTTATCTACTAGGAAAACAAGTGAAAAATCTTCAGCGCCCAACAAATGTTAGATTAGTTAAATTGTGAAACTTCTATATTATGGAAAATTATGCAGCTATGACAAATTTCATGGTAAGAATTTTTAAGGGCATGGAGAAATACATGTAGTAGGTATAATGCTTCTTATAATAAATACATACATACATATTTATATAGAGAAATGGCATTCCAAATTTTGTATCAAAAGGATGTATTACTCTTATAATTTTAAAAACAATGAAGGCCCAGGACATTAAAAGAGAAATTTCCAAGGAAATTGCTTTGGACTCTCAGATCCTATCTCCCATTTCTTTTTTCTTTTTTGCCCTGCTTTCTGCCCAGGCTCCAGGCAGATGCATTTGTCAAGCTGAGAACTGGGCCTCTTCCGTTTGTGTTCTCAGCATCTGACTCCTGGTGGCTCTTCTGCCCTCTAACCCCACCCTCACCTCAATTTCCTTCCCATCTCTCACTGAGGATCTAGAGCCCAATTTTTGAAAATTCCCTTAAGCTATGTTATTTACCCCGAATACAAGATGGTGGGTTGGTGGGAAAGTGGAGCCTCTGGGAGGAGTCTGAGCAGGAGGACAGTGAAGAGGAGAAGCTGCGGACATGCAGACCCTGCACGTTGGAGCGCGGCTGTTCTCATGCCCCAGTTTCAACTACTTGGGTGTCCGACAGGGAAGGCTGACCTCACTGTTATTCACCCATCCGGAGCCTTCACTGACCAGCCACAAGGGACAAGCCTCTTGTCTGTTTCCTGGCAGTTTCAGCCTTTGACCCTGTCCCGTTCTCTGTTGGCAGGTCCCATGCAGGAGACCGTAAAGGACTTCTGGAGAATGATCTGGCAGGAGAACTCGGCCAGCATCGTCATGGTCACAAACCTCGTGGAAGTGGGCAGGGTAAGCCCCTCCCATGGGTGCCTGGATAGAGGATGCTGGCTGGCGAGCCACTGCCCAGCATCTCTCTGTTCCAAGCGCCTCTCGTTTGCATTTCACCCTCATGGCCCCTACGAGGGAGAAACCCTCCCTCCTGTTCACACTCGAGGAATAAAGGTCTCTACCCTTCAAACCCCACCCCCACCCCTTTCCCCACCCTCACACTCTGCTGATGCCATCATCTCGTAGACTGAGGAAATCACAGCCATCAGATGTGAACTCTCATCTTCACACTGCAAAGCTGCATTCTACTCATGTCTACAACCATCTTCTCATTCTTCCCCTCTATTATTGGGCTGGACCTGGCTGTTTCTGTTGACCTTCAATGGTAGACTATTGGCTCTTTCTTACGGCCCAGCCTCATATGATAAATCCCAGTGCCCTGAATCACAGATTCCACTCAAAAATTTCTCATCCTTCCCCTCTCACTCGGAAAGTATTTCTTTCCCATTGCTAGATCATTTTCCTCTGCATGCAAACATCCTGAGTACCTTCCCCCTTAAAAATGGAAAACAGGCAAACAAAACTCCTTCCTCTTGTCCCTGCTTTTCCGCCCAACCCTGAAGACCCACACACAGGTTCTGCTTCTTCACTTCCGTTCTCTTCCACCCACTCCAATAGCTGTTTCCTCCATCCCAGCATCAGTCAGTGTCCCCAGCATCCTTCATGTCGACACATTCATGCCTCTTCTCATGGCATTCAGTCTCTCAGCAGCATCTGACCCTCTGTTCCTCGAAGCTTTGACATTCTTCAGGGTCCAGACCTTGGTCTCTCACTCTGTTCAACTTGACTCTCTCCTCTGTGGTCCTTAGCGACTCCTAGGGCTTAAAAATGGGACTGCTCTTGCCAGTTCGCTTTCATCTACTTGATGTGGTGTGGGTGGGCTGCTGGGTTTAAAGGCAGGGTGCACAGACGCTAGAATTAAGGAGGGCTCTTTACTTATCACATGCGCTAACTAAAGAGTGTGCAAAAAAATAAATAAATAAATAAAGAGTGCGCAGGTAAGTTTGTGTTTTGGAAAGAACCAGATAATCCAGTAAAATTAAAGGAGTCCCAGCCTCCAAGATAATGGGCAGGGGGAGGATCTGGGCTGTCAGTTGTAATTCACGGCTGTGGACATCTCATGACCTAACAGGAGTTTAGGGCCAGAAGAGACTTTGTTCTTGAGCCCACTCTTATTGAGTCCATTCCCCAGTTTTACAGATGAGGGAACAGACCCCAAAGGGTGGAGTAACTGCCATAAAGTCATTTAGACAGAACCTAGCCACTGTCTCTTGACTATTGACTCTCATTGTAGAGGTCATGATCAAGACCGCTCCCCAGGGACTCTGGCCCAGGGAGCAGCTACTGTGGACCACACATCCAGCCCAGGATTTAAGAATTCGGGGGCACATTCTAGCCTGTTCTACAGATGTCCCCACTGGAGACAGATTCCCTTGATTATGAGTCTGATTTGATTGGGGGAAGGGACAGGAGAGCCCTCTCTTCACGGAGTTCCGAGAAGGAGCTGAGTTCTCTGCCAGACACGGGATATGCATTGTGTCACTTCACCCTCCCAGCAGACGTCCGGGACGATGTTCCTGGTCATTATTCAGATGGCCTGGCTTTGCGTCCTGGCTCCCCCACCCTTACTGACAGTTGATCCTGAGCCATTTTCTTGGGTTCCCTCTGCTTCCGATTCCTCATCTGTAAAACGAATAGGGCTAATGATATCTACTTCATCAGAGTATGGTGACCAGTCATTAAAGTAATCTGTGTAAAGCATTCATAGAAGACTTAGTCAGCAGGGCCAGAGAGGGTAAAAGCCATTAGACAGTGTTAGCTACCGTTTTCATCACAGGAAGCTGAGGCTCAGGGAGGTCTCAGGACTTCCTGGAAGCCTCACAGCTTCACAGCGTTAGAACAAACAGTGCGTCCATTTGCCTCCACACCCTGTGGCACTAAACCAGCATTTCCCTAAGTGGGTTCCATGGGCTGCTCGTCTGCAGGATGCTTAGCTAGCAGAGGGTTCCATGGTTAAATACGTTTGGGAAATGCTGTGGACTCTTCGCCCCTTTCGGAGAAAGTGCAAAGATGTTAGCGTTAGCACATTCAAGCAGCTGAGCAGTCCTGTAGCAAAAGCGGCCTATTTAACTTTGTTTAATCCAGCATTTCCCAAACTCATTTGACCACAAAACCTGTTTTTGTTTGTTTTTGTTTCTTTTTTTTTTTTTTTTTTTTTTACCTAACACCTATCAGCACCCAGCGGGACACACTGTGGGAAATGCCACTCTGGGCCGCGCGGCGTCCCCTGGAATGGTAATACTTTTGTTCTTTTAAGGGGAAAACCATCTCTTTCTCCTCCCGCGGCATGTGACTCGCAGCCAGGTGTGGGAGTCGCTTGTTCACAGCGCCTGCACCCACGCGCGGGGCAGAGAGCAGTGGCAAATGTCTTCCTTCAGAGCCCAGCACCTGCCTTCCTTTGCCCAGCCACGAGCCTTTCTCCTTAAGGCCCACAAGCCCCACCTCATGTTAACGTCCCTCTCCCAGCCACGTCCGCTTCCACCTCTGCACTAATTCCCACCTTTTATTTTCATCTCTGCTGATATTACTCAGCTGCCCCAGCCTATCACAGAAAGAGGGCTCTGCCAAGGGCAGAAAACTGGCCACGTGACTTTGGACGAGTCACCAAACCTCCCAGTTTGAGTGTGATGCTCACCTGTACCATGGGGAGGGCTTGCCCAGACCTAGTTGATCTCTTAGTGTGATCATGGGTTTGAAAAGTACCAGGAACTCTGCCAAGGAAGGTACCCCATTTATTCCCCACACCTCCGGCTCTTCCAGTAGCCAGCTTGTCCCTGTGCATTTTGCCCCTCCCCAGCCCTCCCTGGCCAGCTGGGAGGGACTCCCTGGTGGCTCAGTTGGTAAGGAATCTGCCTGCAATGCAGGAGACAGGTTCGATCCCTGGTCAGGAAGATCCCCTGGAGAAGGGCATGGCAACCAACTCCAGTATTCTTGCCTGGAAAATCCTATGGATAGAGGAGCCTGGCAGGCTGCAGTCCATGGGATCACAAAGACTCGGACATGACTGAGCAACTTAACAGTTTCACTTGGCCAGCTGGGAGTCCCTTGACTGCAAGTCCACTGAGGTTGCCCTTGAGTTTATTATGACGGGAAGGCCAGATGAGACGGCCGCTCATACTTGGCATCCACTCACTCGTACTGTCCCTGTCCTTTCCTGCAGGTGAAGTGCGTGCGCTACTGGCCCGATGACACGGAGGTCTATGGAGACATTAAAGTCACCCTGATCGAAACAGAGCCCCTGGCGGAGTACGTCATCCGCACCTTCACCGTCCAGAAGGTGAGTGGCCCTGCAGCTGTGCACAGCCTGCCCCCACACCAGCCAGCTTGTTTGCTCATTCAGGACTCGTGGTGACCGAGGGGCTGCTCTGCCCCCATCCTGTACTGGGCACCAGGGGGAGATCAGGAGTCAGCATAGATGTGGACCCTGCTCCAAAGGATCTCACCGCTAGTAGGAAGGACAAATGGAATTCACTAGATTAAGGAATAGAATAAGGACATATAGCAATAAAAGTCACAGAGGAAACATGCCAAGGGGGGAAACACAAATCCACGGGAGGATGAGGTGACCAGAGAGGGCTTCCCAAAAGCAAAGGCATTTAAGCAGACAATGAAGGATGAGAACGAGCCAGCCAAGGGAAGAGCAGGAGGAATATTATCCCAGGCAGGGGGAGACTCATGCAGAGTCTGGAGGGGAAAGAAAATCTTGACATGTGCTTCTCAACTGGGGGTAACTCCGTCCCACCAGTGTCTGGAATCATTTTAGTTGTCAAAACCATAGTTGCCATTTTATAAAAACACCAATATTGATGATCCAAGTGGCCACAGGACTGAGGATGCAAAAGCATTGGGATGTCAATGCTTTGAGAACTGTACACTAAGCCTAACTCCACTGCATATCCACGAGGGTAAACCATCATCCTGGTTTGCCCCAGGACCACCTGGCTGAAGCACTGAAAGTCCCATACCCTGGGAAACCCCTCAGTCCTGGGCAAACTTGACCAAGTCACTTAGTCACTGAATGCCAGCTGCCTGTCGCCTGCTCCCAAGGGGCATGGCTCCTGTACAGCTGAGGGCAACTCTGTGAAGCAGGGGTAACTGTGAGCTGTTCACAGCCAAGGTCAAGGGAGCTGGGGATGGTGCAGTGGCCCAGGAAGGAGTATCTGGGTGGGCACCAGCGCCTTCTACACAGCCTCCTGACTCACCCAACCATACCCATCCTCCACGTAGCAGCTGCCGTGATCCTCCCCAGGTGCCCATCTGGTGATGCCCTTCCCCTTCTGTGCTACCACCTGGGAATCCTTCCCACGGCTCCCCAGTGCCTCTGGGATGAGGTCCGACTATGGCTCCCCAGTGCCTCTAGGATAAAGTCTGGAGGTCTTAAAGTGGAATAAAAAGCCTTTCAGGATCGAACCCCTGCCCCACCTCCCATTCCCTAGGCCCTGCTGCTCATCATTGCCTGTCTTCCACTCTCCTCTGGAGCTGCTCTGGGCTGTTTGTGATTCTGTTCAGGTACTAGGCTCAGTCCTGTCCCTGGGCCTTTGCCCCAACTGCTGCTTCGCCTCGGAATCCCTCCATCTCTTCGCTGTGTATCGCTCAGGCCTCAGTGTATCATAACATTAGGAGGACGGACTGTGGAGCCAGCCAGCCAGGCTTTAGATTGTAACTTTACAGCTTACTGGTTGTGCAACTTTGGACACATTCCTTAACCTTGCTTTAGCCCCACTTCCCTCATCCCTAAAATAGAGATGATGATATGAGGATTAAATGAATGAATACATTGAACTCATCAGAAGAGTAACAGGCACATAGTTGATGCTTCATAAACATCAGCTATATATTTTCACTGTTAATATGTTTCAAGACTCAGGTCAGGCACCCCCTCCTTCAGGAAGCCTTCTCTGATTTCTCCTCTCCCTAATGGGGTTACACACTCCTTTCTGTACTTTAATGGAATTAAAGGTCCACTTTGGGGCCTGTCTCCCCCATTACACCATGCTCTGTTCCAGGGATAGGGACTATGGTTTTATTTCCACCTTCCTAGTGCCTAACACAAGGCTGGGCACAGATAACCCACTCTGACTATCTTGGAAAAATGACAATCAAACACCCTTCCTTTTCAGCACCTCTACTATCTGCAGGAGATTGCTAAGTAGAGAAAGGCGGTTGGGGGGCATTTGTCTGTGGACTAGTTGAGAACCACCCTTTAACCTGAAGCGGGAGAGGAGGAGGAGGATGGGAACGTGAGGCCTCACCGTCCCCATCAGCCAGAGAAGTTCTGCTTTGCTTTGTTTCACATTTTATCATCCCAAATAAGAATCTAGTTCAGAAGAAGTCTGCCTTTCTGACTTTGAAAGTCATGGAGACTGTGGTAGACAAGACTGGAGAACTGAAGAACACCAGTCCTCTGACACCGAAAGGCCTCGTGTTCCCCTGGAAACAGCTTGAACTTGGAGTCAGAGGCTGCCATCTTTCTGAATCTGTTCTGCTGAATACAAGTCCCATAAACATTTATCAAAAGAGGGTCCTGTGGGCAAACAGCATGGGTGTTATCAGAGCCCTTGGGAATTCAGCGCATACGTTAGCGCAGCTCAGGCTCTGAGAAGTCCTGCCGCGGAGCGGTCAGTTTTACTGTATGTACTCCCAAGTTCCCGGATGTGGCAGATGTGGAATCCCTCCAACACCTATTAACCCTCAGAGGGCCTTGTTCTCCCGGACAGCAGGGAGGCTGGATGTGGCTGCTCGTGGCCTCGGGGTTCGCTGTGGGTGCTGGGTAGGGCGGGGAGAGGGGCAGCAGCTGGAGGAACAGAGGCCCGTTCTCTCCTCAGAAAGGCTACCACGAGATCCGGGAGCTCCGGCTCTTCCACTTCACCAGCTGGCCCGACCACGGCGTCCCCTGCTACGCCACCGGCCTCCTGGGCTTTGTCCGCCAGGTCAAGTTCCTCAACCCCCCGGAAGCCGGGCCCATAGTGGTTCACTGCAGGTAAGTGAAAGGCCCCCCAAAGCAGGGGGCCTCTGCCGCTCTGCTGTCTCGGCGAGGGGTGCTCCAGTGGCCTTTATTCTCTGCTGTCTCGGCGAGGGGTGCTCCAGTGGCCTTTATTCTCTGCTGTCTCGGCGAGGGGGTGCTCCAGTGGTCTTTATTCTTTGCTTTAAGTGCACCCTGCCTGTGTCCCCTCTGTCCAGCCCTTTCTGATGAGACCAGGGTCCTGAGGTCTAAACAACCACAGTAATAGTAGCAGTAGCAGCTTGTCATTATTGCTGTTGCCCTGAGGGCACGGCCTTGGCACTGACAGCATCTGCTCCACACGCACTTCATCCACGTCACTTCATTTACTTCTCACCCAACCTTAAGAGGTGGCTGTGGTTATCATTCCCATTTCACAGATGAGAAAACCAAGGCACTGAGAAGGTAGATGTTTCGTTCGGGTCACACAGGTATGAAATGGCAGAACCAGGGTGTTAAACATTTTTCCCCAGATGCTCCCTTTCAGCTCCTTGGTATGGTGGTGGGGTGCCCCCTGGAAGTATGCTTTTCTTCATTTCTGTCATTTTAAAAATCAATTTCTGGCCTACAGGATCCTTCATAGAGAGAAAATGGACAGTGTCAGGTTTTACCTTATTATGGAAAAGGGATATTTTCAGCTCTGACCCAGAAAGTCACATTGGGAATGACAGGCACGTCTTAGAATCCTCCTGGATGGAGATGCAGTGTCGTGTCAAGGGCATCCGGAGTCAGAGGAGGGCAGATGTCCGGACCTGAAGGCCAGCGTGCCTGCTCCCTCTCTCCCAGCGCCACTCTTTTCCAGTGTGACCTTGGGCCCAGTCCATCTTTACAGACCCTGCATGCTCTTAACTGCATGCAGGTTACTTCTGCCCTGACAGTGCCCACGTCACTCAAGGTCTTGAGCCAGATCAAGGAGAGACGCACAGGCTACAGCTGTCTCAGAGCCCCTTTCTCAGGCGGTCTCCTTGTGCCTTTATCACAGCAGCAGAGCGTGAGTCAGAAACCCCATTTCGCAGATGAGGCCACTGAAGATACTGATCACCCTCAGACTCTGAGCATTCTGCGTATCTCTCTGCTTTACATCTCATGACAGTCCAAGGGCAGTAAAATGTTCACCCTCAAAGGTTGGATGGCATCATTGACTCAATGGACATGAATTTGAGCAAGCTCCGGAAGACGGTGAAGGACAGGGAAGCCTGGCTTGCTGCAGTCCATGGGGTCACAAAGAGTCAGACACACCTGGGCGCCTGAACAAGTCCCATATCCCAGAGAGCAGCCAGAGCAGGCATAAGGAAGAGAGGGAGACAGTGGCAAGTGTTTATCAAGCCCTCCTTGCATGATGCCACATGTCTGTGTCTCCATAGCAACCCACCCTGTCACACCTGAGCCGGGTGGTACCCAGTCCCGAGGCTGTCCTGAAGATTAGATGGGTTGGCCAACATATACTTTGTGGGCTTCCCTGATGGCTCCGATGGTAAAAACTCTGCCTACAGTTCAAGAGACCTAGGTTCGATCCCTGGGTTGGGAAGATCCCCTGGAGAAGGAAATGGCTACCCACTCCAGTATACTTGCCTGGAGAATTCCATGGACAGAGGAGCCTGGTGGGCTACAGTCCACGGGGTCGCAAAGAGTCGGACATGACTGAGCAACAAACACACGCTGAGTGATACATTATGTACCTAAGAGAATTCCAGACATACAGTAAGCACTTAAAAATATTACTTTTCTCTGCTTCTCCGTGCTGTCCCCTCCCCAGACTATTAATCCTTCAGGGAAAGAACCATGTCTGACTCATCTCTGCATCACTGCTCCTGAGCCCAGCATCCAGTGCTCAATAAATATTTGTTGACTAGAAGTAGCAACCGTTTATGAGAAATGGCTGTGTAGCCAGGTACAGGGTGAAGCAATTTGCACGTATTGTGCTGTATCAACATAATTTCATGCAATTTACATGGATTGTGCTATTAACGCTATTATTATCAGCCTCGTTCTATGGATGAGGGTATTGAAACCCAGAGAGATTAAGTCATTTACTCAAGGTCACACAGCTAGTAAGTGGTCAAGTCAGGATTTGATCCGAAGGGTCTGACCCCAAATAGTAAGCGCTTAATTGCTGTGTGAAGCTGAAATGAACAGATCAGTTCTCCCAAGCACCCCGTAGGAAGGAGTGTTACGTGTGAGAAAACTAAGGCTCATAGAAACTAGGCAGCTTGTTCAAAAGAGAGAGCCGAGGCTCAGTTTAGTCACTTGCTCAGGATCTCCCACCAACACTGGGATTCTGTCTGAATCCCAGACAGTGCATTCTGTCTGACCTGTGCAGCATACTGCCTGTGTGCAGGGTCCTCGGGGACAGAGCTGGCCCCACCCCAGGGATCCTAACGCAGGCCCCTGTCCTCTCTTGCAGTGCTGGAGCCGGAAGGACCGGCTGCTTCATCGCCATCGACACCATGCTCGACATGGCCGAGAACGAAGGGGTGGTGGACATCTTCAACTGCGTGCGTGAGCTCCGGGCCCAGAGGGTCAACCTGGTGCAGACAGAGGTGAGTCCTGGGGCGGAGGCTGGCCTGGTCACCCACAGCCCTGGCCACCCACAGCCCTGGCCAAGGAGGAGCCAGGGCTGGAGGCATCCTACAGAAAGAGACCTGGGCATGGGAGAAACAGGAGGGGCTGGATACATGGCTGGCTATGGTGAGACCATCACAGAAGCTAGGACAACCCTGCCAGCCTGAGGTCCCCCAGGTCAAGGACTCCCACTAGTGAGGGAGGTGCTGGGGGCCCCATCTCCAAGGGCGTCTAAGCAGTGACTGAATGGCAAGTGTCAGGCATTCTCTGAATAGAGTCCCTGCCTTGGATGAAGGAGGAGAGCGAGAAGGAAAGGACTGGGATTGACTTACTGTGTGCTGAGTATCCTGTGAGGCCGTGCAGGAATGGCTCCGTCGGTAGAGTCAGTGAGTTCCCGAGCCAGGCTCCAAGGACTCCAAGAGAGAGAACACACAACCCCTGCCCACAAGGGAGAGGCAGGCCTCCAGGGGTCCAGATGGAGAGTCCCAGATGTGAGGGACAGGGAAGGGGTTCATCTTTATTGCCAAGCTCCTACTTTGTGCCAGGCATCACCCCAGGTCCTCTGTATTCAGGGTATTATTTAGCTCCTGCTAGTACCCCGATTTTATAGATGAAGAAACTGAGAAATGGTGTTGCCAAAGCTTCACATAGCCACATAGTGGTAGGACTTGGGACCCGGTGACCCCAAGGCCCATGTGCTTTCCCCTGAACCGCACTCCTGGAAGCCCTGGTCTCCCCATCTTCTGGTTCTAATGCAGCTGGAGGTGCCCAGGCAGCACAGCTGGGGCAGACAGCTGCATCCATCATCTGCCTGCCTGAAGAATTCCCCCCACAGCCCTGGGCCTGGCCGGTCACCACTGGCTCTGCAGGCATTCTCCTCACTTACAGGCTGTTAGACCCTAGGACCCTGCTGCGGCCTCCGAGCCAGCTCCCACAGGCCAGGCTGCAGGCTGCTAAAGCCAAGAGGCTGCTTTATCTGTTGCGAGGTTCATGCGTGTGGAAGGCAGTCTGCTGCCTGGCGTTAGATGCATCGTGGTCTTTGCTGTCAGGTAGAGGAGACAGACGTTCTAATAAGAGCATCATGATGCCTCTGGTAAACATTTCATATGAAGAGATGGGCCGAGTCCTACAGAAGAGTCACTCAACAAATGTTTGTTAGGGGCCTGGAAGTAAAAGCACCAGCTTCTGCCTGGTGGGCTTGGAGCAGACTCTCCCGAGGGAATGAGACCTTGAAGGCGTAGAGAAGGGGGATGGTGTCCAGGAGGATTGGAGCAGGTGCAAAGAGCTGGGCTGGCAGAGGGGGGTGACCTGCGCTTCCCGAGCAGAGCCTGAGGCCAAAAGTGGAGCGCCAGTGGTTTAGCTGGGGGCTGATCCCAAGGCTCCCAGGTCAGCGAGTGAGGAAGTGAAAGACGGGCTCGTTAACATTGCAGAAGTATTTTACAAGCTGTTTGACCCTGTGGACAGCTGGAGCCCAGTCGTGCCGGGGGAACTCTGAGATGGTGAGATGGTGAGGAGCAGCTCTTCAGGTCTCCCACCCAAGAGACAGGGAATGCAGGCGTTCACCCCCAAGTCTCCACCTGGCATTGCTTGAGGCCTCCTTCCCAGGGCAGGAACTGTTCAGGTCTGCTGGCTTGCCCTGCACGCACAGCCCAGGCGTGCCCTCCAGGGCCAGAAATAAAGGCCCTCGGCATGAACCTTGGAGGATTTGCAGTGAGTGGCCTTCAACAGGGAGAGGTGAAAGGGTGGGCCACGGGCTGGACACAATTAGCCCCTTTCCAGAAGTTTCTAATTTTACACAGGCACTCTTACACAGGGAGCAAAACTCAGCAGAGCTCAGAGAGCTACCAAGAAACACAGCTACTTGGCCCTTTAGGTCGTAGGGTAGAAAACAGTGATTCTGGAGCACCCCAGTGAATCACGCCCACCCTTGAGAGGCGCAGGGTGGACTACGGACAGCAAGCTCCAGGCCCTGCTTCTCCCCCAGTACCCTGACTCTGCCCGCTCCACCTGGCAGGAACAGTATGTGTTCGTGCACGACGCCATCCTGGAAGCGTGTCTCTGTGGCAACACGGCCATCCCGGTGTGCGAGTTCCGCTCCCTCTACTACAACATCAGCAGGCTGGACCCCCAGACCAACTCCAGCCAGATCAAAGACGAATTTCAGGTATGAGCACATCCCAGGCTCCGTGACCCAGCCAGCTTCAGTGCCACTGAGCACAGTCCCGGGACTTTCCTTGCAGGAACGGCTGTGTCTGTATCCTTCCCGTGTCTGCAGCTGAGAAGGAATTTCAGAACAGAAAATGCACAGCCATGAGCAACTACTCCCCGGCTGGTCACTCAGTGACTGCTGACACCTGGTTATTGTTTTCTTTCTTTTTTTTAATTTTTTTTTTAAATTTTATTTTATTTTTAAACTTTACAATATTGTATTAGTTTTGCCAAATATCGAAATGAATCCGCCACAGGTATACCTGTGTTCCCCATCCTGAACCCTCCTCCCTCCTCCCTCCCCATACCCTCCCTCTGGGTCGTCCCAGTGCACCAGCCCAAGCATCCAGTATCCTGCATCGAACCTGGACTGGCGACTCGTTTCATACATGATATTATACATGTTTCAATGCCATTCTCCCAAATCTCCCCACCCTCTCCCTCTCCCACAGAGTCCATAAGACTGATCTATACATCAGTGTCTCTTTTGCTATCTCGTACACAGGGTTATTGTTACCATCTTTCTAAATTCCATATATATGCGTTAGTATACTGTATTGGTGTTTTTCTTTCTGGCTTACTTCACTCTGTATAATAGGTTCCAGTTTCATCCATCTCATTAGAACTGATTCAAATGTATTCTTTTTAATGGCTGAGTAATACTCCATTGTGTATATGTACCACAGCTTGCTTATCCATTCATCTGCTGATGGGCATCTAGGTTGCTTCCATGCCCTGGCTATTATAAACAGTGCTGCGATGAGCATTGGGGTACACGTGTCTCTTTCCCTTCTGGTTTCCTCAGTGTGTATGCCCAGCAGTGGGATTGCTGGATCATAAGGCAGTTCTATTTCCAGTTTTTTAAGGAATCTCCACACTGTTCTCCATAGTGGCTGTACTAGTTTGCATTCCCACCAACAGTGGAAGAGGGTTCCCTTTTCTCCACACCCTCTCCAGCATTTATTGCTTATAGACTTTTGGATAGCAGCCATTCTGACTGGCGTGAAATGGTACCTCATAGTGGTTTTGATTTGCATTTCTCTGATAATGAGTGATGTTGAGCATCTTTTCATGTGTTTGTTAGCCATCTGTATGTCTTCTTTGGAGAAATGTCTATTTAGTTCTTTGGCCCATTTTTTGATTGGGTCATTTATTTTTCTGGAGTTGAGCTATAGGAGTTGCTTGTATATTTTTGAGATTAGTTGTTTGTCAGTTGCTTCATTTGCTATTATTTTCTCCCATTCTGAAGGCTGCCTTTTCACCTTGCTAATAGTTTCCTTTGATGTGCAGAAGCTTTTAAGTTTAATTAGGTCCCATTTGTTTATTTTTGCTTTTATTTCCAATATTCTGGGAGGTGGGTCATAGAGGATCCTGCTGTGATGTATGTCAGAGAGTGTTTTGCCTGTGTTCTCCTCTAGGAGTTTTATAGTTTCTGGTCTTACGTTGAGATCTTTAATCCATTTTGAGTTTATTTTTGTGTAAGGTGTTTGTGTAAAGTGTTCTAGTTTCATTCTTTTACAAGTGGTTGACCAGTTTTCCCAGCACCACTTGTTAAAGAGATTGTCTTTAATCCATTGTATATTCTTGCCTCCTTTGTCAAAGATAATGTGTCCATATGTGTGTGGATTTATCTCTGGGCTTTCTATTTTGTTCCATTGATCAATATTTCTGTCTTTGTGCCAGCAACAGAAAGAATAAAATACTTAGGAATATATCTACCTAAAGAAACTAAAGACCTATATATAGAAAACTATAAAACACTGGTGAAAGAAATCAAAGAGGACACTAATAGATGGAGAAATATACCATGTTCATGGATTGGAAGAATCAATATAGTGAAAATGAGTATACTACCCAAAACAATTTATAGATTCAATGCAATCCCTATCAAGCTACCAACGGTATTTTTCACAGAGCTAGAACAAATAATTTCACAATTTGTATGGAAATACAAAAAAACCTCAAATAGCCAAAGCTATCTTGAGAAAGAAGAATGGAACTAGAGGAATCAACCTACCTGACTTCAGGCTCTATTACAAAGCCACAGTTATCTTTTTTTTTTTTTAATTAAAAAACACTGTGTTCTGGAACTAAGGTCTTACTTAGTTCTAGTCCAGGTTGTGGGTGGAGACACACAGGTGTGAATTTCATGCTCTTTCATCCCTGGAAGGACTCAGGTTGTCTCAATGTTTCTGTACAATTGGAACATGTCCTCGATCCTCACAATTCAAAAGTGGAGTCTCGAGACGAGTGGCATCAGCTTCACCTGGGAGCTTGTTAGAGACGCAGAATCTTGGGTCCCATCCGGCCCAACCAAACGAGAGTCTGTGATTTAACATGCCTCCAGGTGACTCAGATGCACATCAGACTTTGCAAAGCATCACCTGAGGGCACAGCTCAGGCAGAGCAGATGCCCCTTGGAGCCCAGGATGGTGGCAGCTTCGGTCTGGAGGCCTGGATTTGAATCACTGAGTGAGGCAAAACCAGAGCCCAGCCCATTGTCCTGAGGTCAGTGTCAGGGTCGTGTCTGGGCAACAGGAGCTGAGAACAGGCAGGGGGAACAGGGACACTTCAGGACTAAAGGGGCCAACGCGGGTCCCTGGTTCCGTGGGCAGACACCCCAGCCAGGCCAATGTCTAGTGCTACTTCCAACAGGTAGACTCGGTTGATTCCAAGTAGAGACTGAGCACTGAGGGGGGAACAGGGGAGCACTCAGAGCCCCGATGTTCACAGAGCATCTAGTCTGTTGGTTGAGGCTGTTCAGTTCTGGTCCCACACTTGCTGGACTTACTCTGCCAAACACAAGCCCTGAAATTTTGTACACATGCTGGAGCTCTCTCCCAGGGGGTCCCTCACCCATCCTGGGCAACTCATCTAAGCATCCTTCCATTCTCACACATTCTGTCTTAGGGGCATGCTGGCAAAATCCCTCCCCTCAGTCTGTGACACTTCAAGTGAGGCTTAAAAGTCATTACGGGATTCCCTACCCCCATGCCCCGCCTTGTGACCTCTGTTTCACGCAGGATGGCTGAGAGGAGTAACTTAGGTCAAATGATGGGCAGGTGTTCAGAGACTGGGTCTGAGCCCCCACGAGGGTATGCCATCCCTGTAATTTTGGCCCTGCAGAGGCGTCCCCCAGACCCTGGCAGAGGCTCTCAGCCCCAGGGCCCGGATCAGCCAGCAGGAGATGACAGCATCACCACAGACGAGAACAGTTCTGGGAAAGGGTCTGGAGGGCAGGCTTGGAGGATTGATGGAGGGAGGTCAGGCTGAGTTTGTTCAAGGGAGACTGTCTACGCCACGCCTGCCGATCTGCCTCTGCACCCCTCAGACCCTCAACATCGTGACTCCTCGCGTCCGGCCCGAGGACTGCAGCATCGGACTGCTGCCCCGGAACCATGATAAGAATCGGAGCATGGACGTCCTGCCTCTGGACCGCTGTCTGCCCTTCCTCATCTCGGTGGATGGAGAATCCAGCAACTACATCAACGCCGCACTGATGGACGTAAGCTGAGCCCTGCCGGGGAAAGCTCCTGGCTGCATTCCCGGGAAAAGCTTCTTCCCGAGGGGGAGGCCACTGCAGCCTGGGAGGATGGGCCCTGACTCCCCCTCTACTCCCCGCCCCGACTCCAGTCAGCCTCTCCCTCTGATCTCGTTGGTCCCAAAGACATTTCTCCCCCTGAAGGCTCTGGTACAAACCTGTATCTAAGCACTGTGCTTTTAATTGCTTTGTATTTATAAAGATCCTGGAAAGAATAGATCAAAAGCTTAAAGTGAGTCCCATGACATTACAGTGAGGCTACAGACCTGACCAGTCCCCCTTCCTGCTACCTACAAGCTGAGTGTCAGCCTGAAGTTCAGTCCAAGAAACATTCTGCATGCCAGCCAGGTTCCTACTGTTCTGTTAGCGGCCCTGCCTCCTGCTTTCTCAGCGTCAAGTCCCAGAAGGCCTGGTTTGGGATGAGGGGTCGTGTTCCCGCCCGAGAGGGTCCGTGCTCCTGACTCGAACACACCTCTCTGGGGTCCTCCAGCTACTTCCGGCTGTCACCCCTCCAGTTCTGGGTGTACAGATGTTTGTAGCAGGAAGGAAGCGTGTATCATCTGGTCTTGTCCACACACTTTCCAGCAAAGGAAACTGAGGCCAGAGAGAGAGAGACTTGCTCAAAGACTCCCAGAGCACTAGTCACAAAGCCGGAACCTAAGACTCCTATCTTACATTTTAGAATTTATTCCTTGAGCCTCCCCTCAGTTTGCTTGATCCAGAAAGACACAGACATCTCGCCTCCCAAGATTGCAGACCAAGAACAACATAAGCCTTCCAGGCCCTTCTCCCCATCTATGCCTGAAATCAAGTCCATCCAGCCCACATGAACCTCCATCTTACTTAGAACAGGAAGGAACATGGGGTACTTTCTCCTGAGGTCAAGGCCAACCAACTCTCTGACCCCCTGATTCTCTGGAACTTTCTCCCCAAGCATCCTAAGTGTTGGAAGCAGAGGGATGACTAGAAGTCAGTGCCTATCTCAGCTCTGGGGGGCCTTCCCTGGCCTGTGCCCATAGGGTGCCCAAGTCCTCCATGGAAACATGGCTCTGGGTCCAGAAGCAAGGAGTCTTGCTTTCTTGATCAGTAAAACGGATGGATGTGGAGGGAAGACCTCTGGCTTTAGCTTGGAGTCTTCTGAGATCAGTTATGTGTGTGTGTGTGTGTGTGTGTCTGTGTGTGTGTCTGTGTGTGCATGTGCGTGCGTGCGCGTGTGCAGATGTGTGTGTATATGTGGTGAGAGATGGGGTCTGGGGTGCACCCACACTTCTGAGCTCTTCCCAGCTTTGTCTCCCACTTGTCCCAACTCCCCCTCCCTGCCTTCCTCTTCCAAGGATCAAGCACGCTCCTGGCCTCTGCTTAGGAGGTTAGATGCCGCCCAGAGTCAAATGCCTTCTGCCAGGCTCTGATGCTGATTGTATTCTCTTTGCCCACAGGGCATTTCTCTTGTGAGCCATCACTGGGGTCTTTGCCTTTCTTACAGGAAAAAAAAAAGTCCTTATCTGTATTCCAGCACAGTCTGTGCATTATCTGGTAACCATGGCAGCTTTGCTCCTAGCAGAAAAATATGAAGTCCTCTGGGTTAATTTTTAATGTTTCCCCTGGTAAAGGATGATGTTATCCATGAAATGGATTGCTGGCTGATCCCCGAAACCCGGCAGGAGCACGGATCTCGAACATATTTTCAGATAAGGCTTTGTCAGGCGTGCTGGCCTAATAGAGCGTTTATCACAGAGACAGGGAGAAAGGAAAAGAAAACCAGCATTCACTGAGTGTTGGGCAGCACGTCAGACCCTGGATGTAGACTGTCTCGTCCTGTATCTGGGTATGATTGTCCCCGTTTTTCCAGAAGAGGTAGTGAAGGTCGGAGAATTTCCATGACTCTCTGCAGGTCAGCTGGCTCAGAAAGGGTGGAGCCAGGGGTCTGAACCCCAAGACTTTCGACTCTCAAAGCCTAGATTCTTTCTCATGTCTCGAAACGTCTGCAGACCAGCTGTCTGCAGCTGGAGCCTGGCTTTGGGGGAAACTCCGTATTCATTTCTCCTAGATTCAGTTCTCCTAGACCCACTGGTAGGAGAAGGCCCTTGGGGACAAGACCCCACAGTGCGTCTATGGCATCCACAGCTTCAAGGCATTTCTTTGCTCCCAGGAGACGACAGAACAATAGAAAATGCTCTAAGTGTCCTATGTAGCAGAGGTTTTTGCCAGAGATTTTTTCCTGGTTGCAGTGTGCAAACTCTTTCCCTCACCATCCTCCTGCTGGTTTGTAACTCCACAGAAAACAGGCACAGACCATGGTTCAAGATAGCTTGCTGAGAATGTGGGTTACTTCTCAGATTCTACAAACCATTAACCAAGCAGAGACACTCCCCAATCTTTTCAGACACCTTCTTACAGATACTGCAATGACTAGCACCCAGGTAACGCTTCAGATGTAGTCCAGACTCACCCAGTCCGTTTTCTCTGGGCCTCGGCTCCCCAGCTGTAACCCAGGACCGTTTATTCAGTTGTTTCTGGACCTGTACTGGGCATCCATTGTGTTGGCCTCGATACTGAAGCCAAGGATGGAGAACCGAGTGAGGGATGTTCCCGCCCGCCGGCGGCTCATAGCTGGCTCATTGCTGCTCTTTTCATCTGCATATCTGTTCAGCCTGCACCACAGTCATGCCTCTGGAGTTATGAATCCCATCTTCCAGTTGAAGAACCTGAGATCTGGAGCGATCTAATAGCTTGCCAGTGCACAGCACTGATTTTAAAAAGTCACTCTCTAAATGCGCGTGAATGAATGAATGGCTGGCCGGATAAATGTATGAATGGGTGGTTTATAATGTGCAACTGGCAAAGCTGGGTTTGAACCTGGTCTGCCTGATTCTAAAACCTGGGCACTTTCACCGCCCCATTGGCTCACAGAACACCATGCCCACCTTCTGCCAGGCCACCTCAGCCCTCATTCAAGCCTTGGGCAGAAGTGAGCCTCTTGAACCATAAGCCCCTTCAGGAGGCTCTCTGGACTGAGCCACGGTCCCCTCCAGCACTGTGGGCACAGGGGCACAAAATATCCCTTTTATCCCAGGAAGTGTCTTGGCCAGCAGAGCAAATATGCATCCAGGATCTTTCATATTGTAATGTTGATTCTTTGCTGAGCTCCAAGACATAAATAATTTATTTGGAAAATCCCCCTCCCAAGTGACACCTTGCCAATGAAATGTCTGAGTTGGGAAGAGAATGAGTTCATTACGAGAAGGTCCCCTTTGCCACCAGGGCACCCAGAGATAAGAACAGGCGGGGGCTTTGTGTCATCTCTCTGGCAGACTCAGGGGCCTCTGGCAGCCTCCTGGGCCACCTTCTTGTCAGAACATTGCTGAAGGGTGTATATTTCACGAGGCCTGTGTCCTTTTCAGAGCCACAAGCAGCCTGCCGCCTTCGTGGTCACACAACACCCTCTCCCCAACACCGTGGCAGACTTCTGGAGGCTGGTGTTCGATTATAACTGCTCCTCTGTGGTGATGCTGAATGAGCTGGATACTGCCCAGGTAAGAGAACGCCTGGCCCGGCCTGGCCCTGGGTGCTCAGGTGTGTTAGGGCAGCCGCGCCCAAGGATCGGAGGGACAGCCCTCTGCTGCCTCTGCCCAACCCAGGTGCCCCTCCAGTGGGCACTGTCTGGCAGGGAGCACCAAGCCAGTCTGCTCAACTTCTGGTAGATGCAGGGGGATCCCCTGCCAGGCCCCCCATTTCCAGCAGTGACTCCCCCTGCCTATGGGCTTTATCCAGCCCCCAAGCTTCCCAGGACCAGACTCTGTTGCTCCACCCTCCCCGGCGCTGGTTAGAGCCTTGCTCCAAATCACGTAGAGCACGCAGAGAAAGCTACCCCCTCCCCCAGCTCTGAGCACCTCCAGGGCTGCAGACTAGCTGACTCCTGGCCGCACTCAACCACTCCCCTGCTCTCTGATGCGGCCTGACAGAGCCTGGGGCCTGAACCATGGACCCTTTACCCCGATCACCCCACCGAGGCCTGGCTTTGTCCTGGGTGAGCCTTGTGTCCCAGCAGCCTCCGTGTCTTAGCTCCCCTGCGTGTGTCAGCTGCGAGCACAGTGTGCCTCCAGCACATATCTGTACTTGGGACGTCAGGCACGGGTTGTGGGGCAGCTTCTGGGGCTCACACCCCAATGGCAGGGCAGCCATTTCTGGGTGGAGGTGGTGATGGCCTTTGAGGGTTTTCAAAAGCAATCCCATCCCCTTACTCTTGTCTCAAAAGAGCCCAGAGTAACTCAGAGGGCTCCCTATGAGCACTCGCCTTGGGCAGGCCTGGTGTGGGGAGAGGGAAAAAATGGGCCTGTGCTGTGGTCTCAGCCCTCCAGGAGCTCACAGTCCCGCTGCAGAGACAGATGAGCAAACTGTCCTCACCTCGTGTGGCAGCAATCTAATAGAGGTCAGCCGCCTAGTGCCTTGCTGGCCGGGAACAAGGAGCAATTAATTCTGCCCAGAGGGTGAGGGAAGACTTCAGAAGGAAGGTGACTTTGGCCTTGAAGAAGGCAGCAGAGATCCGGCGTGTGGGGGATGAAGTCGCCAGGAAAGGGTGTTCCTAGCGGCGGGACAGCAAGGGCAAAGGCCTGGTGGGGTCACCGTGTCCACCTGTCTGCAGGACGGCTTCGGGGGCAGCGTAGCAGGGCAGGGGGGTATGTCAGGAGGAGACGAGGGTGGTGATGCTGAAAAATAGAGCCAGGCCAGCTTGCAGAAGGCTGCCCTTGCGGTGGGTGTCTTGGCCTGCAGCATGGTAAACATCAGACTATTACTCCATAAGCAATAGCATCCTTTCTGAGAATGGAAGTTTTCATGCACGCCCAACCTTAGAAACAGGTACGACCCAGTGAAGCAGGGGTGGGGTCTGGAGCTCCACCCACACCAGTCTTTGGGCTTCCTGATGCCCAATCAGGAACGTTGGCCACGCTGGCGCTTTTGTGGAGCCCCTGGTATGCCTTGGAGCACAAGTGGAAAGTCCTTGCTGTGCAGGGAGGAGAGACACTGCAGAGTTTAACCAGGCATAGGGTGGAGGCAGAACTTCTTGTTAGAAAACAGGACCTGGGGAAAACCTGGAGACCAGGAGACTGAGGAGGGGATGGTTGTAAATGTGCAGAAGATGCAGGGGTTGACCTGAACTGAGGAAGTGGCTGGGAGGAGGCAGGAGAATTAGGGTTGGACGTGGAGAGGTTTCCAGGGTTGAGGTCTACAGGTCTGGGGAGCTGTTGGTGAGAGAGAGCCATGAGAAGTCATGGTGGTGACGGGGGTTCTAGCGTGGGCCTCAAGCCTCTTGGATGAGACTGGCCAAGATGGGGAAGCTGGGGAGGGTGGGAGAGGCAGCAGGAAGCTTGGGGAGACCCGGAGGGAAGCTGATTACAACTTGAACAGCTCAGAAGTTAGGGGTGTCAATCATCCATGCAGTCAAAAATTCACTTACAATTTATAGTCAGTCCTCCAAGAACAGGGTTCCTCTGTGATGCAGCTCCTCCATCTTCACGGTTACTCCAAATCCATGGTTACTCTGTATCCGAGGTTCCTCCATATCCGCTATTCCGCATCCCGTGGATTCAACCAACTGTGGATCCTTTCTGTGTGTGCTCAGTCGGGTCTGACTCTGGGACCCTATGGACTGTAGATCCTGTAGCACCATATTATTTACTGTTGAAAAAAAAACTGCATAAAAATGGACCTGTGCCGTTTAGACCCGTGTTGCTCAAGGGTCAACTGTAGGAGGGGACAGAGTTGAGCACAACTTGGGATGTGCACGTAGGAGTCGTTCCTTCAGGACAGCATCCATTTGTTCCGTCCACATCTGTCGAGGAGCTGCTATTTGCCAGAAGCTATTCTCAGTGCTTGGATTAACATGACAGAGAAAGCAAAACAGAAAATGTCCATCTCTTGTGCAACTTGTATTCTAAAGCAGGGGAATAAATAGCAAGCACTCTGTAACGGCCTTAATTATATGTTAAAGGTAACAAGTGTGTGGAAAAAGAAAGATAAGAGGGCAGGGATGAGGCTGGTCTGGGGCACGGGCCACACCTGTAATTGTGTGATGAAGGTGGGCTGCATTGAGGAGGTCACAGCTGAGCACAGAGCTCGAGGAGGTACAAGAATGTACCCCCATGCCCATCTCAGGGAAGAGCACCCCAAGCAGGGGGACGACCCACACCAGGGGTGTACGATGGAGGGGCAGACGAGGCCACTGCGCCTGGGGCAGCGCAGCAGCCGGCAGCAGAGACACAGCAGGGCCAGGTCCTGGGGGCCTTGGCGGGCTGGGGCCACAGGAAGGATTTGTATGTTTACTCTGAGAGAAATGGGAAGCCATCAACAGGTCCTGCGCGGAGGAGGGACTTGAAAAAGTAATTTGACTTTTTAACACAGCTTCCCTGTGGCTACTGTGGTGAAAGTTGCCAGAAAGGGGGAGGGTGGCTGCTAAGAGTGGAAGCAGAGGACAGGAGGCCCCTGCAGTCCACCAGGGGAGAGGTGATGCTGGCTTGAGCCTGGGTGGTAGCAGCGGAGTGGATTCTGGGTATATCCTGAACGTAAGCCCAACAAAATATCCTGCTGGATTGAATAGGGAATGTGAGAGAAAGAGAGAGGGGAAGCAAGGATGACGCCACAGTTTAGGACCCAAACAATGGAAGGTCTGGATCTGAAATAAGCACGAAATATGACAGACTGCCATAGAACAAAGACCCCTGCAGAGTTCCAGAGTCAGAAGGTATCACCACCCTATCCCTTTGCCTAAAAAAGTAACACATGAACCCATGAAAGCATGAGGGAAGCAGAGCCCTTCTTCCAACACTTCTTTTTGCAAAACCAGAGGCCAGGCACAGAGGAGGAGTTTCAAAGCACCTCACTTAGGGATATTTAAGAGAACAAGAGGGGCGAGGCCACTGGCTCTAGGACCCCCTTGTTCAAGGGCGGCTCTCAAGTGAATGAAGATCTTTCAGCCCCAGCTGTTGGTGCAGGCTTTGAGAGCCGAGTCTCTAAATGCACAGACATCAGGCTCAGAAGTGCCCTGAGGTTGGCTGCCATATGCAGCTGGCAAGCTTCCCCTGAAATCAGCAGATGAATGGAGCACTTATTGATATAAATATCATCACCACAACAGCTGGGCGCCTTGCGAAAATAAACAATGACACAGCGTGAGCGTCAGAAAAGCCACCCTCAGCACCTGGCGGGGCGGTGCTTTGAAGTGGCATCCACGTTTGTCGCCAGCGTGCCCATGTCGAGGCAGCCCATGGTGGCTCTGGCCAGTCCTGCAACAAGGACAGGTCTGCCACGGGTCCCGAGCATTGTTAGATCGCTCCCAAGAGGATCAGTGCCACATCTTGAGGTTTGACTGGAGACCAACTGGTAAGGGCATGTGTTGCTGACTCTCTGTAATTTGTAGCAAAATAAGGTAGCACAGAGGATGAGATTCCCGAGTGCTTTATTTTCTTGCACCACTGGTCAAATCTGTCTGCTTCCGCTCAGAATCCTATACCAAGGCATTCAGCCAGCCACCCCCAGCCACAGGTGTCTTTCCATTCTCCATAGTGGCTGCTATTCAAAGATAATGATGAGCAGTGGGGGCTTAAGATAAAGACTCCCAAAGCAACTTCATTGACCTTAGAGGTTTTTTTTCTTTTTAAAAGCTCTTTGGGACTCCAAAGGGCTGTGGTCAGATTAGTCTGGTAGTATCTTAACCACAACATGTAGCGAATGATGCTGTGGTTTCTGATGGGCAGGTCAGGCAGAACCTCTTCAGTCATACCCAGTACATTGACAAGATCTCTTCCATCTTTGTGGGCTCTACAGTTAGACCAGAGTCCATGGGGAGCAGACACCAGAGAGATGCCCTCTTCATGGCCAGGCCGCACCCACCATGTGGTTCAGAAGGCTCAGGAAATCCTCAGTGCCCCACTGTGGGCAGGGACCATGTGGCAGGCAGACTGTTGCCCCCCCGAAGGTGTCCACATCCAAATCCCTAAATGTGTGAACTTGTTATCTTCCGTGGTAAGCAGGACTTTGCAGATGTGAAGTTAAGGATCCTGAAATACGTGGACTGTCCTGGGTTATCCATGTGGGTCTGCTGTTAGGGTCTTTCAGGAGGCAGGAGGATGAGAGTCAGGAACAGATCGTGATGATGGGAGCAGGAATTGGAGTGATGGGGCCACAAGTTGAGGGATGCTGACAGCTGCTAAGACTGGAGATGAGGACTGGCCTCTCCCCTGGGGACACCAGAGGGAACACAGACAGCTCAGCTGACACCTTGACTGTAACCCTGCGAGACTCACTTCAGACGTCTAACCCCCAGTTAAGAAATTTGTGTGGCTCTAAGCTACTACATGTGTGGTCATTCAGTATAGCTGCCCTGGGAAGCTCAGACAGACAGCAAAACTGAAAACGGAAATTTGGACCTGGAGGTGTGAGGGTCAGAGACCGCACAGAGTATGAGGTTGAGATCCTGGGGACATCCAGAATCAGCCTGGGGTACAGGACTTGGAAAGCAGTTTGAGCTGGAGAAATCCATGTCTGAGTCAGGGTCCATCAGGAGCAGGGTGGGGAGAGCCAAGGAGAAGGCAGATGACCATCCCTCCAGCAGCAGGAGGCTTGCAGAGCCAGAGGGGGGTCTCTTAAATGTCCAGGAGCAGGCTTTCTGGGCCACATTCAATCAGGCCCTCATCAGCACACATTTATGGTAAACCTTCCACGTGCTGAACACCAACCTAGACACAGCAGTGCACAAAACAGGCACCAAAAACCCCGCAATACCCATGGAGCTGCTGGTCTGGTGAAGGAGTGTCTGCCTCCCAGACTCCCTTGGGCATCAGACATGTTGGAGACATCTTCAGCTGAAACCATGACACCAGGACCCTCAAGCCACAGGGAGAAGCTGAGCTGGAGGCAAAAGGGATGGGAGAGCCAGGTCCAGGCAGCGTGTCCCACTGCCCCCAAGTGCTGTGGGGAGCACTGGAGGGACCAGCAGGGGATGACCAGCACGCCCCCCATCAGCCCGGAGTCAGGTGTGGGGTCAACGGGACCCAGCTCCTTCTCTTGTTTCCATAGAGTAAATGCTGGGGCTCTTCTTGTTGTTCAGTCACTAAGCCGTGTCCGACTCTGCGACGCTGTGGACTGCAGCACACCAGGCTTCCCTGTCCTTTACTAGCTCCCAGAATTTGCTCAAACTCATAGGGTTTGGCATGCTTGAATATTCTGCTCATTTATTATATTGGCTGTGCTTGAGGATCCCCTGAGCCTCTCAGTATTTACTTGTCATTTATTCTAGGGAGTACACTTTACCTCACTGAAATCTTAGAGATTTTATAAACACCTTACAATATTTCCTATCTTCCCTCCAAAGACCTGCCACTCTGTAAGCCTTTATTTTCCAAACTATATTTACTAATTAATAATTTGTTCATCTTCCTGTATCTTTTCCACCATCAAAAGGGTCTCAATGACTCTAAAACCAGAGTCTTGGTGTCCTCCACGAGGACAATGGTGTGACCCCCTTTGGCTTTTGAAGACCTTGGAGATAGCCCGTTGGCTGTTCCTGCCAACTTCACAGCCATCACTGTGGAATCCACTGATCTGACCAGGCCCCCTTCCTCTCATTTTGCAGGTCAGGAAGCTGCGGCCCAGGCAGGCTTTGTCCAGAGTCCCACAGCCGCCCCGACCCAGGCCCAGGGCCCCCTGCCAGGGATGGTGAAGACTTTCACCACCATCTAAACAATAGGGCTTCCAGGGCCCCGGGATCTGATAAGCACCACTTGCTGGTACCTGGGTATACGGAGCAGGAAGGAATGTGTCTCAGTTTAAAGCAAGCAAGAGCCCCAGCTTGTGTAAGAGCTGCATCGCCCAGTTCTGAACTCCTACCGGGGGAAGTCTGAGACCTCATGTGATGCAAATCCAGGTGCAAAGGTGAGGGGGTGGGCGCCGAGGACATGCATTCCCACCGAGCTTCTAGAAGTGAGAGAGGCAAGCTTGTCATCCTCCCAGGAAAAAAGCGGGGCTGATGTTTCAGAGATGTCTTTTCCTGTCATTGTGCCTGGAAGGCAAATAGCAAGTACTTCTAGCCCCATTTTTATCTCAGCTTGTAAAAACACAGCCTGGCATGCCATCAAAATACACACAACCCCCAAGTCTGTGTCTCTGCAAGTCCCAGGTCTGACCTTTGCAAGGGGCCATATCTCTGTCTCTAAACCCACTGGAACAGAAGAATAAGGAGTCGGGGGTCAAGAGACCTGAGTTCAAGTTCTAGCCTTGCCACGTACTTGCTATGTCACCTTAAGCCAGTTAACTTGTCAAAGTCTCAATGTTACCACCTATGAAACTCGTATACCTCAGATGGCAGCCAAATCCACTGTCTTTGAAGGTTTACATCAAATGGGCTTTGTTTCCTCTTCCCCATTGTGTGGGAAAGCCCACTGTGCACCCCCAAGATTCCTGGGGACTCCAAGGAGGTTCTGCGTTCATGTCCACTTCTGAGATCCAGCTCAGACTCTACTGGCGGCAGCGTGGGGCTCACGTCCCAGCAGGGCCCGTGGCTGAAGGCTGAACACCACGCATCCTCATCCCTTGCGTTTGTGTTGTAGTTTGTGGCTGTGCGGGCTCCCTCTAGTTGCGGCGCGTGGGCTTCTCATCAGAGTGGCTTCTCTTGTCATGGAGCACTGCTCTCGGGCGCATGGGCTTAGTTGCCCCAAGGTATGTGGAATTTTCCCAGACCCAGGATCGAACCCATGTCCCCTGCATCGGCAGGCGGATTCTCAGCCACTGGACCAGCAGGGAGGTTTGACACATCCTCATTCTTAAACCCCACCTCGCTCCTCACGCTTGGCGGCCGGCAGCATGTCTTCCCCCCACCCTGTTGCCCCAACCACTTTTTTCCTCCCTCTACCTTCTCTCTCCCTCCTCCAGATCTTCCACCCCTCCTCCCCCCAAAGCCGTTCCCTTATTAAGCTGAGGAATCCAGCCATCTCTTTGTTATCTCTTTCTGAAACCGCCCCTGAACCTTTGCCTTCCACCCACCCTACCTTCCTCTGTAGATATTTTCCTAAACTCCCTGGTTCCTTCCCGGAAACAAGCTCTGATGCACCCATCGTAAGAGTGAGTTTCCACCTACTTCATGGAGTTGCAGTATTTATCTTGTGAATGGAGAGGTGGACGGAGGAGGGGGGCGCATGTGCTTTTCTCTCTGCGCCCCCCGCCACCCCACCCTCACATCCTCCTCCTCAACCCTAACAGTCTGTCTTCCTTACTGGCCACAGTATTAAACCCAATAAGATGTTTTGACCTCTTTGTGGAATTTATTTTAGGAAGTTTCATCATTACTGATCTGAATTTCAAAACCAATTTAGGTAACACTTTTCTCTTAAAAACACTAGTAATTCATTTCACCTTTAGGTGGCCTGGGATTGATTCCCTCCTATGGATCACAAGGACCTTGATAACACAGGCTTTCATTTCTGGAATCTGTATTACTTCTGTATTACTTGGCTTTTCCATTTTATCAAAGTACTTATTAATTAATGAAAGTCATAACTGAGGTGCACAGAAATACACTTGAGGATTGTTTATTCCAAAAATAGGCCCATATTGCCAGATTTAAATCATCAGAACGTGTTTATTTCAGCGACTAACAAGCTTTCTGATTCCATCAGCAAGAAAATGATGTCTAACTGAGAGGCGACCTTCATGTTCGTTAGATTTCACGTGTGAACACGCACCCCCGTAGGACATCTTTCCGTGGCCCAAGCAGCAGTGGAAGTTACTAGGTGGAATAATGCATGGCAGCTGTTCCAGGACTGTCCACACAGGCTTCATGACTTTCGCTTGGTTTAACTTGTTCTGACAATAAATAGCAAAAGTCCCTCTGCTTTTCCAGAAGCACAGCCATTTCAAAATCAGCAGCAGCTGCTGCACCAGCCTCCCTCCCTGACCCCCCAGGTGTGGTCATCAGCCCACCCGAGTGCATTTGCAGTGGCGAGGCCCTCCCTATGAGCAGACAGCACCACCCCTCCCAGAGGGATGGGTAAGGAAGAGAGGCGAGCCCTGGGATCAAGGTAGGAAGAGGCTGGGCTAAAGAACTGGACTCTACCGTGGAGACATAGCCACTTAAAGTCTCCCATCTAAGGAACAGAATACCAAAGTGTTTCTATGTGTGATCCCAGGTCAGCTGGGTCCTTGTGGGTCTAAAGAAGCAAGTGGGCTTCTTTGAAACCCCTATTTCCAGGGCCTGAAGAAACCATAAACTCTTCTCCCCAAGTTTCTATAACCGTTTGTTTCTTTTGTAAATTTAAGTTTTTTATGTAACTTTTTGGGTGAACTATTTTAATTAATTTTATTGGAGTATAGTTGATTTACAATGTTGTCTTAGTTTCTGCTGTGCAGCGAAAGCGAGTTGCTTATACAGGCACACATATCCACGCTGCTTTACATTCTTTTTCCATAGCGGTCATTACAGAGTACTGAGTAGAGTTCCGTGTGCTATAGAGTAGGCATTCATTAGTTACTATTTTATATATAGTAGTGTATATAATGTCAGTCTCCCAATTTATCCCTCCTGCCCTTTCCCCCTTCGTAAAATACGTTGTTTTCTATGTTTGTGACTCTATTTCTGTTATTACTCAGCCATCAAAAAGAATGAAATAACGCCATTCGCAGTAGCATGGACGGACCTAGAGACGGTCACACTGAGTGAAGTAAGTCCAGCGAGAGACAAATACCGTATTATATCATGTATACATGGAATCCAAAAAACAACGGTACAGATCAACTTACAGAATTTTAAAGGTTACTTTCCATTTACAGTTATTACAAAATGCTGGCTGGATTCCCCATAATCCGTCCTTGTGCCTGTCTTACACCCAGCACTCGGTCCCTCCCACTCCCCCACCTGTTGGTGACCAGTAATTGGTTCTGTATGTCTGAGACGTCTTTTCGTTATACTCACTGGCTTGTTGTATTTTCTGGATTCCACGTGTAGGTGATATACCACACGGTCATCTGCAAACAGTGACAAGTTTTACTTCTTCCTTTTCCAGTTCTGATTGTCTTTTTCTTCTCTTGATTGCCATGGCTACGATTTCCAGTACTGTGTTGAATAAGTGTGGAAAGAGTGGGCGTCGTCTTGTTCCTCACCTTAGAGGAAATGTTTTCAGGTTTTCACTGCTGAGTGTGATGTTAGCTGTGGGTTTGTCCTATACGGCCTCTATTATGTTGAGGTATGTTCCTTCTATCCCTACTTATTGGAGGGTTTTTATCGTAAGTGGGGGTGTTGGGTTTCATCATAAGCTTTTTCTGCATCTATTGAGATGATCATGTGGTTTTTCCTCTTCGGTTGTTTACGTGGTGTATCACACGGATTGACTTGCAGATATCAAAAAACATCCTTCCATCCCTGAGATAAATCCCACTTAATCATGGTGTATGATCCCTTTAATGTATCATTGGATTTGGTTTACTAGTATTTTGTTGAGGATTTTTGCATATACATTTAATCAATGATATTGACCTGAGTGTTTTTTGTCTTCTGTGATATCTTTGTCTGGTTTTGGTATCAAGATGATGCTACCCTTATAGAATGAGTTCAGAAGTTTTCCTTCCTCTGCAGTTTTTTCGAATCGTTTCAGAAGGACAGATATTAACTCTTCTCTAAATGTTTGGTAAAAGTCAACTGTGAAGCCATCTGGTCCTGGAATTTTGTTTGTTGGGCATTTTATAATCACTGACTCAATTTCATTACTGGTAACTGGTCTGCTCATATTTTCTGTTTCTCCCTAGCTTGGTCTTGGGAGATTGTACCTTTCTAATAATTTGGCCATTTCTTCTAGGTTGTACATTTTATTGGCATGTTATTGTTCATAGTAATTTTTTTTGATCCTTTGTATTTCTGTGATGTCAGTTGTAACTTTTTTCATTTCTGATTTTGATTTGGGCCATCTCCCTTTTTTTCTTGATGAGTCTGGCTCAACTTTTACCAGTTCTTTCTTTTCAAAAAAAACCCAGCTTTAATTTCATTGAAAATTTAAGTCTCTATTTCTGCTCTGATCCTTATGATTTCTTTAATTCTCCTATTGATAATTTTGGGGGTTTGTTGTTCTTTCTCTAGTTTCTTTAGGTATAAGGTTAGGTTGTTTATTTAAGATTTTTTGTGTTTCCTCAGCTAAGTTTGTATCACTATAAACCACTCTCTTAGTGTTGCTTTTTTCTGTGTCCCATATGTTTTAGATTGTCTTCTTTTCATTTTTCTCTAGATATTTTTTATTTCCTCTTTGATTTCTTCGGTGATCCATTGGTTCTTTGGTAGCATATTAGTTAGCCTCCACGTGCTTCTGTTTTTTGCAGTTTTTCTTGTCGTTGATTTCTAGTCTCACACAGTGTTGTGGTAGGAACAGACACTTGATATGATTTCAACTTTCTTAAAGTTCTTGAGTTTGTTTGTGGTCTAGCACGTGCTCTATCCTGGAGTACTATCCTGGGCTTCCCTTGTGGCGCAGCTGGTAAAGAATCTGCCTGCAATGCAGACCATTCCCCAGGCACTTGAATATAATGGATGTTGTGCTGCTTTTGGATGGAATACTCTCTGTGTGTTAATTAAATATATTTGCTCTAAGGTGTCATTTAAGGACTGTGTTTCCTTATTGATCTTCTATCTGTATCATCTGCCCATTGACGGGAATGTTAAAGTTCCCCACAACTATTGTGTTCCTGTCAATTTCTCCTTTTGTGTCTGTTCATATTTATGTTATACTTAGATGCTTCTGTGTTGGGTGCATATTTACAACTGTTGTGTATTCTTCTTGGATTGACCCCTTGATCATTATGCTGTGCCCTTCTTTGTATATTGTAACGGTCTTCAAAGTATTTTGTCTGATGTAAGTATTGCTACTCTGGATTTCTTTTTATTTCCATTGGCATAGAATACCGCTCTCCATCCCCTCACTTTTAGTCTGTATGTCTCTCTAGATCGGAAGGGAGTCTCTTGTAGGCAGTATGTATAGGAGTCTTGTTTTGTATCCCTTTAGTCTATGTCTTTTGGTTAGAGCATTTAGTGCATTTACATTTAAGGTACTTAGCAATATGTATGTTTTTATAGGTTTTTTTTTAACCCCCTTATGGATTCTTTTTTCTTTTTTGTGTGTATAGATTTTTGGTTTGTGGTTACTATGAGCTTTTTGTATAGTAGTCTATATGTGATTATTTTAAGTTGACGATCCCTTGATTTCAAATGCACCTTTAAAACCCTACATTTGTACTCTCCTCCCCTCATGACTACTGTTTTTGATATATTTTATATTGCTTTCTGTATCTTTTAAGTGCTTATTATGGATATAGATGGTTTTACTCCTTTTATCCTCCCTAATAGCTTTGTGTGGGGCTGATTGCCTACCTTTATACATGTTTGCCTTTACTGGTGAGCTTTTGCATTTTGTAATGTTCTTGTTTCTTGCTGTGGCCTTTTTTTTTCTCCTAGAGATTCTTTAACATTTGTTGTAAAGCTGGTTTGATGACGCTGATCTCTTCTAGGTTTTGGCTATCTGTAAAGTTTTTGCGTTCTCCATCAAATCTGAATGAGAACCTTGCTGGGTAAAGTATTCTTGGCTGCAGGTTTTTCCCTTTATCGCTTTAAATGTATCATGCCACTCGCTTGTGGCCAGCAGAGTTTCCACAGAAAAGTCAGCTGACAGCCTCATAGGAATTTCCTTTCTGTTGTTTCCCCCTTGCTGCTTTGAGCATTCTCTTTTTATCATTTGAATTGGTGTGTCTTGATGTGCTCCTCTTTGGGTTAGTGCTGCACGGGGCTCTGCTCTTCCTAGACTTGAGTGATTGTTTCCTTTCCAAGGTTAGGGAAGTGTTTAGCTATTGTATCTTCAAATAAATATTTTCTCAAATATTTTCTTCAAATTTTTTCTCCTCCTAGGATCCCTATAATGCGAATATTAGTGCACTCTGTGTTGTCCCAGAGGTCTCTTAAACTGTCCTCACTAGCTGCTGGTTAGCCTATTTAGTCATGAGGCGACAGAACCCTAGGGGGTCTTCTGGGCTAGTGCTGGCTCACTGGTGGCTGGAGTCAGGGTCTTGAAAATTTTCAGGCTGTTACCTACCCATTGGCAGAGCCAGTTCCTGGCTGCAGAGCCCAGGGATGCCCAGGCTTCTTTCAAGTTTGGGGCGGGGGGATAGGGGGGGCACAGTTCCTGACACAGTTGGGTATAGGGTTCTGGGTACCCCAAAGCTTGTATTGGCCTGCTAGTGGGTAGGGCCAGGGCCCACAGGCTGTGGGATCATAGTTTTCTTGTACCTGGTGTTTGTCCCCTCATGGGTGAGGCTGTCTAGAAGCTAATTTGGGCTTCCTGCAGAAAAAGGGATGGGTCTGCATCCTCACCTGTTCAGTTGTCTGGCCTGAGGCGCACTGGCATCTGCAGGCTTTTGAGTGGGGCTGATGAGCCAGGATGGCAGCAGCAGTGTTCACACAGCAGAATGCTCCCCAGGATGGCTGCCACCGGTGTCTGTGTCCCCAGAGTGAGCCAAAGCTGCCGCCCCGCTTTGGCCTTGCAACCCAGTGTATGTGAGATTGTGTGTGGACCCTTTAAGAGTGAGGTCTCTAGTCCTGTGGGACTCCCAGAATCAAGCCCCATTGGCCTTCAAAGACAAATGCTCTGGGGGATTGTCTTCCCAGACCCTCAGGCTGGGGAGTCCAACATGGGGCTCAGAACCCACTCCAGTGAGAGAACCTCTACAGTATAATTATCCTCCAGTTTGTGGGTATGGGATTTGATTATACCCCAAGTTCACCCATTCTGCCTCTTTTCATTATGAGTCCTTCTCTGTGTCCGTAGTTGTAGAAGATCCTTCCGGTAGGTCCCAGTCTTTTTCCCTGGTGGTGGTGGGTCTGCAGATAGTTGTGATTTTGGTGTGCTCAGGAGAGGAGAGGAGTTCGGGGTCTTTCTACACCACCGTCTGAGTCGCTGTCCTATAAACTGTTGATGCTTATGTGCTCATGGTCTGGTCTCAGCTCCACTCTTAAGTCATCAAGGGAGCAAAACTCAGCTTCTTGCTGACGTCTACAAGAAAGCCATGCACACTGAGCATTGTCTATGTTGTTATAAATTTACTTAATGTTTAGGAGCGGAGTCAGTCAGATGACACCCTGACTCACCTTCAGCCCTTTCAGTGGTTCTCTTATGCTATTTTTCCTCTTCCATCCCTGGGTCCCTCTCCAGAACCACCCACAGGCCTCTCCCCTTTGACATGCAGAACAGTTCCCAGAACCTATCCCAGATACCATCTGTCCCCGCTGCTCCATCAGGCTGGCTGGTCAGGAATTTTCACAGGGGCAGTCCTTTGACTATCCTAAAGAGAAATTTTCATACAGGCTGCTAAGTGGGAAGGAAAAGACCCTTTACTTTAGCCATCTTGTTTTGTGTGGCCCTCTTCCACACCACCTAATAATAACAGCTGCCATTTATTGAGTGCTCACTAGTTACAGATCCTTGTGCTAAGTAGGCACATTCAGGTTCACAGCCATTCATCACTTAACCTGGAGAAGCTAAAGGTTTGGCCAAGTCACTCAGCTAGAGAGTGACAGGGCTGGGATTTGAACCCAGGGTGCTTCAGCCAGGAGCCCCATTAACCTTCTGCTAACTGCATTCACAGGCCCAAATGGTGGTACCCACTGAGGCACAACCCCAGCACTTGGACACAGGACGGTCTTGAGCTGAACCTTAGAGGACACTTCTTACTGATGAGGATCATTTCCCCGCCCCACAAAGGCCCCCAGGAACAGCACACTGGCTTCCCCCATTCCCACTCCCATCTCCCACGGCTAGGTTAGGTGCAGCATCCCAGGCTTGGGGAGACCCTGATGATCTCTGACAGCTTAGACACCACATCTGCCCACCCATCACCCAGCTGAGCATCACCCACGCCACTGCTGATGTGGACTCACAGATTAGGGAACTTGAGTGAAAGGCCAGCTCCGATGCAGCATCAGGAGGACCCTGCAACCTTCCCCAGGCCTCTGGGCAAGATGGAGAGTGACCTGGAAAGTCAAATGCAGAGATGTGTCCCAAAATATAGGAGTCTTGTTTGAGGCAGAGTAGAATCTATTAGTTTGAGAAATTGGTCTGGAAATCTTATTAAAAGAGACAAATCATCCCACATTCTCTCCAGACTGAGAATATTGGAGATAATAGACTTTCCTTGACACTTCAGACCCATGGAGCTCATGTCAGGATCACAGCCAACCTCTGGCAAGGCACAATTCAAAGCAGGTAATAAAGGCAATTATTTTTTTTTAAATTGGCAGTTCTGATTAATTCTGATTTCTCCGGCCAGCCACAGACTTATCTGTACCGGTCCCTCGTTACTGTGAAGGTTGAGGGCATAAGAGCCAATGGCAAAGAGAAATGAAGTTCAAGCTGTGGATTTGTCATTACTGCACAGCCCAGCAGATGACTGTCCAGCCACAAAGGCCACTGTGTCCAGCACTTTCCACCTACACACACGCACCCTTTCTCAGTATTATTAATTAGCAGCCAGTGGGGACGCCGGGAAAGCCAGGCACCATTGCATCATGAAACTTAATCTTGCTTACCTTTGCCATTTAAGACGGGTGATAAGAGGAAGACTTCTTCAAATCTGTACATTAGCTATGATCATTACTGTTATTTTTGTTGAACACTGCAAGGTTCGAGAATGACATGAATCACTGGAATGTGGTGGGTGCTGGCACCCTGCTAAGGGCTTTCTTCCCACGTGTTTTCTCTTTATCCTGAAAGCAACCCTACAGGACAAGGGTTGCCAATGTTCTCTGCAGAAACAGGAAATACTTTAGGTTTTGCGGGCTCTGTGGTTAAATCTACCATTAGAGCTTGAAAGAAACCATAGAAAATATGTAAATGGAGAATATACCTGAACTTCCTTTACAGATTCAGACAGCTGGCCAGGTTTGGCTAGTGGGCCATGGTGTGCATGAACAAAGGGTATTCCTAAGCTGGAGTCTGGGCCCCACAGCTGGGAGACATGTTCTTCTCCTCTCTCCCCCACCGCCGCCCCAACTCATCCATGCTGGCTCTAGTTCTGGAGGAAGGACAGAATCAAACAATGTTTTGCATGTGATGCCCAGGGTGAGTTGGCTGTCATCAAAAGAAACACTGATCACTTTCAGGAAACGCCTGCCTCCGTGGTGGCTGTGAGGAGACCACCAGATTGCTGGGGTTGCTGTGGGTTCCCTCTGTCCATTTAGCTCCTCATCTGCAAGCTCAGCCGAGGCAGACCCCACTGAGACTCCTGCATCTCCAAACGTTTAATGGGTCTTTGAGTCTCAGCTACATCTTCTGGGCAGTCCTCAGATGAAGAGGCTTTCTAAAATATGGCCTCTTCGTCCATGCTGGGGTGGTCCCCGCAAGCCTGCAGCCCAACCTTAGCTCTCCTCTGTGCCTTGGACAGTGTCCATCTCTGATCACACCTGGGAGTTGCTATAGGCAAAGATGCCTATAGGCATCTCAACCAGGAGTTGAAGGATCAGGCTTTGCCTTTCTCTGAGCCACATCCCCTGCCACCAACCTTAACATTCTTTCCTGAACTAAAGTCATCCAATGAGTCAACAGAGACAGGGGCATCAAGTGTCTGTCTCTTACTCTTGATGACACTACAGACTTAAGAGACAATTTAGGATCTTAGACCAGACTCTCTCAGTCTCTGCACTATGAGACGTGGGGCCAGATTCCTCTCCAGAACACCATCACAGACACTAGAGGGTATTTAGTGGCATCCTGACCTCTACTCATTAGATGGACATTTTTGACCATCAAAAATGTCCCCTGGGTGACAAAGCAACCTCTGCTGAGAAGCGTCATCTTGGGGTGAGAAGCAACAACTGCTCTTTGCTCCCTGCTGCAGGTTCTAATTTCCAATTCCCCCCAAAAGGAAAAACAGCAGCCAAGCTCCCTCAGCACCACAGTACCATGTTACATTAGCTCTTGGTGCGAGGTGAGCATAATTAGCCCCATTTTACATACAGGAAAACTGTGTCACACAGTTAGTAAGCAGCAGAGACTGGACTTGGACCCAAGCCTGTCTGATGTCAAAACCTACATATATATTTAAATCTACTCATGATCTGATGATGAAATGAATGCTCTGAAGGTTTTCCTAGAACAGAGAAAAGTTGTAGCTGCTCTTCCCTCAGTGTTCTAATCCTGACAGTAGCGTGTCAAGGTAGCCTATATCCTCCCCATTTTACAGATGGGGAAAACCGAGGCCCAGCAAGCCTAACAGATGGTTTGAAATCAGCACAGCAAAGATGTTTAAGCCCAGTGTTTCTGTGTTCAGAGCTCCGACTTTTCAAACCTGCCCCCCCCCAAAAAAATGGTGGCTGTTGCCCAGTGGGAAAGCTGAACCTGATTTCCTACACAGTACTCTACCTTTCTAGCCAGCGTGTCCCACAGGCTTGGGGATAAGTGAAACCGACACCCTGCCCCAATCCATGTCCCTGGCCTCTTTCTGTGAGCCCTCTCCTTGCCTCAGCTCTGCATGCAGTACTGGCCTGAGAAGACGTCGGGGTGCTACGGGCCCATCCAGGTGGAGTTCGTCTCGGCAGACATCGACGAAGACATCATCCACAGGATATTCCGCATCTGTAACATGGCTCGGGTGAGTGTCCGGCCACTGCTGCGTCCTGGGCTCCTCCTTCCGAAACAGATGGATGCTGCTGGGGAAGTCAGTGCTATGCTCGCCTGATCCCCCCATCCTCAGGGAAGTGATGCCTCTGCCAGTTCCGGCTCCAGACCCAGCAGTTGTTCCCACACACAGAGCCACACGGGGGGCATCCAGCCAGCCATCTGCCTGTTCCCTGACACGCTGGCTGCTGTGTAGACAAAACTTCTCAGAGCACGGCGCTTCCCTGCCGTGCCGCGTGGCATGGGCATGAGTTAATGCAGCCTTTGAGTGGGTCCAGTAAGCTTTGGGCTAGCTGGGAAGTAAGTTGGGAAACAAGTTTCTTTCATGAGGAATTTCACTGCTGGGTGAAGGAGTTATTAGGCGGGAGGGAAGAGCTGAGGGGCTAAAGTGACCGTGGTCTTTACTAGAGGCTCAGGGTGAAGAGAATTCAGTTCCTGTCCTCTCAGAATTCACTCACGGGAAAGCAAACTGTGTTTTGGCAGATGAACAGCAAGGAGAGAGAATAGTCCCGCCCACTATTCAGGGAGGCTTTCCTAGCAAAAGGGACACTTGAGCTGGGTTTTGAAGACCGCATAGAAGTTTTTCAGGTAGAAGAGGGACGCAGGGCAGCTGGAACAGGAGGATCAGTGCACAGAGGTGGGCGTGGGGCTGGCGTGTGACTCTCACCGTGAGGACGTTACGGCTTAGACCCCATTTACCCCATCTGTCACTGCAGTGCTGCAGCCCCAGCAGACCACCCTGACAGCCTCTCTGTTCTCAGCCCCAGGACGGGTACCGTATAGTCCAGCACCTCCAGTACATCGGCTGGCCCGCCTACCGGGACACGCCCCCCTCCAAGCGCTCTCTGCTCAAGGTGGTCCGACGGCTGGAGAAGTGGCAGGAGCAGTGCGACGGGCGGGAGGGCCGCGCTGTGGTCCACTGCCTGTGAGTACGACGGGGAGGGCTCCTGGGCAAGGGGGCGGTGGGCAACAGGACACCCTTGGTGCCGCCGGCCACAAACGCCGTCTTAGGCGTCCCGGACTATACCACGCCCTTGTGGGCCATTCAAGGCATTACAGTCCTTCTGTGGACTAGGGGTGCAGCCATAAAGCTATCTGTGGGACGTCCTACTGGCAGGCATTCCCTTTGCTCCTTAGAATTTAAAAGGGTTTGGGGAGAAGTGATATGAGGGCCTCATTCTTTAAAAAGGAAGTTGAATCAAGATCTTCCCCATTGCAGAACAGTATTTCTGGAGCAGGTAGAGTCAGTAATAACATCTTGCCCCAGAATTGAGTTCAGTTGTTTCAAAACCAGGAACTCGTTCAAACAGGCAGTGCACACCTGGAGCGCTTAAGGGAGAGGTGTGAGGCAGGGGAGGTCCCTGCCCACTCTCGCCCATGGGATTGTTTTTTAGCCTGCTTTTTTTTGCAGGAGTACCTTTTTATTCATGTCTTCCCTCACCAAGGTGACCAGCAGTTTGAGATGTAGGAAGGCACAGGGGTGTCCTCCTGTCCACAGGGACCTTGGCATCATCCTTGGAGGGCAGAGACGCCGAAACAGACCCCAAAGTACAGGTGCTGGCCAATGAAGGGAGGGCGACTGTCTGCACTTGGAACATCTGGCCGATGAGTGTCCTGTGGATGAAACATCTGGGAGGTTGCCTGAGAGACTTAGTTTCCATCCAGATGTTCTTTAGACACAGACCATTACATGAAATCATTAGTTGCTCTTGGCAACACGCCCAGGAGTTCCAAACCTTGCAGATTCCTAAATAGACTTTCTGTAAAGAGCTGGAGGGGTGTGTCCATGAAGATGACTTACAGGGCCTCAGAGAGAAGGTGCGATGGAGGGATGACCCTGCCAAGAGCCCTGTATCTCTATTTATACATCCCGAGTTATGCAAGATGTCCTGATTGAGAAAACAGAGATGAGGCCTCTCTCTCAGGATCCAGCATCTCACACCCATCCCAGCCCCACCCGAAACCCAGTCTGGCTGACCCGAGACTCACAGAGCCGTGTCTGGTAGCGTTGTCCTTAGTGGATGGGAAGAACTAGAAGCAAAATCACATGCACCCTTCTGTGGTCTTCGCTGGGTATGCAGGTGGACCCAGAGCATCCTTTTGGCCAAGGAAGCAGGCAGCACATGTCCAGACACTCTTATCTGTCTGTCCTGGGGGTTTGGGTCCATGTGCCATGGCTGATAGTCACATGCTCCTAGAACCAAGGAAACATCAAGCTAAGTGAACTCTCCAAGGCCATCCCCTTTATGATACGAATGAAGAACCTCAGACACAGGAAGTGACGTGCCCAAGGTCAAAGCAGGTTCATGGCACAGATGGGACTCAACTATGGCTTGGGCTTTCCAGCACCACCTTCCCTTGCATTTGCCAGGGCGGGCAGCCACCCCCGCCCCCACTGCCGCAGACATGGCCTTGGGCTCAGCAGGTGCCTGAGGGGTACCCAGGAGTCTGCTCACCTCCTTCCTCTGTGTTTAGGAATGGGGGAGGCCGCAGCGGAACCTTCTGCGCCATCTGCAGTGTGTGTGAGATGATCCAGCAGCAGAACATCATCGACGTGTTCCACATCGTGAAGACATTACGGAACAACAAGGCCAACATGGTGGAGACCCTGGTGAGTGGCCAAGGCTGTCCTCTGAGAGCCAGGGGCTGCTGGTGGTTCCCTGGACCTGAACAAAAGAGCATCCAGAAGGAAAGACAGCGGCCACTGCTTCCTGAGCACCTGCAGGCCCGCCCTCTGCACCCACCTCACCTGCTTCCCTCCCCTCCAGCCTCTCTCCTGCAGAGCAGTCCAGATAGTCCTCTTGGCACACGCTGCTCTGTGTTAGTTTCTTTCCACTCCAGAGGGAAGTATCACTCACTCTGGTTTAGGGGATGGGATGCTGGGTTAGTAGAATGTGAATTATTGAGTTGACCAGAACATCCATTCAGCTTTTTCCAAAAGATATTGCCCAAATGTTCATTCCAGTTTTTCTGTGCTATGTTTTTGATTCAGTCCTAAACCTATTCTTGGACTTCCCTGGTGGCTCAGATGGTAAAAAGAATCTGCCTGCAATGCAGGAGACATGGGTTCAATCCCTGGGTCAGGAAGATCCCCTGAAGGAGGAAATAGCTACTCACTCCAGTATTCTTGCCTAGAAGATGCCCCAGACAGAGGAACCTGGCAGGCTATAGTCCATGGGGTTGCAAAGAGTCAGACACAACTGAGCAACTAACACTTACTTTACTTAAACCTATTCTCATTAACTTTTGCTAATAATTACCATATAAAGCATCGAGCTAGGATATCGTAAAGGACAGGAAGAAACTTGGTGGCCGAGTTCCAAAGGTTAAGACCTGGTGCAGAGATAGAGACATGCCATACACTGAGAACTTTAACATGAGTCTTTACATCTATGCCAAGTGTGGTCTTAGCGAAAGGGAGGGCCTGCTCCAAGGCCGGTCCACAGGCCAGCAGAAGCATCCTGTGTGAGCCTGGCAGAAATGTAGACTCTTGAGCCCTACTCCAGATTAACTGAATCCGAATCTGTGTGGACATTTTGACTCGACTCTTAGTACAGACATAGATAACATTCTCCACACTCTGAACTAAATGCACTTTCCATCTCTCGCTCATTGTCTCTTCTCCTTCTCTGCCTCTCCTCCTCTCAGGACCAGTATAAATTTGTATACGAGGTGGCGCTGGAATATTTAAGCTCCTTCTAGCCCGATGGCTCGGGGAACCTGCCAGAGTCCAGAGGCTGCTGCGGCCAAGCCCCCTTTCTGTGAACGGCAGCGACTGGGCTCAGGGGCAGCACCCTGCCCGACTCCAAGGAGAAGACTGGCGGTCCTGTGGTCCACGGCGGGCTGGCACCTTCCCAGGGTCTCCGGGTGCTGTGGAGGCTGTTAACCCCGACAGGCCCCGGCGTCTTTTGCATACCCCACCAGCCACGGGCCCGTGCAGAAGTGCACCCTGAGCAAGGCCGGATTTTTCAGTGCCCAGACCTCTTGCTTTCGCTCTTTTCAGTTTGTGACTCTCACGGCAAGCCGGCTGCGTAGGTGCGGGTGGCTGTGACTGGGCTCATGGGGTCACCGCTCTGCTGCCCCCATCATCTCCTCCCGGGACCCCTGGCATTGGACACCCGCCGGTCTGGATCACTGGGACCTCGGATGCTCCCGAGTGCACAGCAGAGGCCCCCACCCTCCTGCCTCACCTGCATGGGGCTCGGCCCAGCGCCACTCTGTACCCCTCCCCCAGCCCGGGGCCTTGACCTTCTGCCATTCCCAGGCCAGCCCCTGTGTCCGTGGCTCTCCTGGATCCAGGTTTCCTTGGCTTGTCTGTGCTCGGTGGGGCAGGGTGGGACTGCAGGGAGCCTGGCTGCCCTCCTCTCTCTGTGAAGAAGGACCACCTCCTGGGGCAGGGCTCCGGCTGGCCCTGTGTGTCCTGGGTGGTGAGTCCTCGGGGAGGGATGAACAAGATTGATGATTTTCCAAAGTGTATGTGAAAAGAAACTTTCTTTTGGAGGGTGTAGAGTCTTAGTCTCTGATGTCAAAAACTGGTGGGGAGGGAAGTTCGGTTGTGTAGCTGTAAGACCAATCTCCTGGGCCTGTTATCTCCCTGGCAAGGTCCCCAAAAGGTCCCCCCACCGAGGGACAGCACAGCGGCAGAGCAAGGGGAGTTTCATTTGGGGCTGACAGATTTGAATGCCTGCCTAGAGCAACCCAGCTGCCATCTCAGAAAGGGTCACTGTGGACCCAATGATACTCCGGTTTAAAACAGACCTCGGGGTTCAGGCCTGGGGATCTTGCCCAAAGTGTGGGTCAGTCGATGACAGGGAGCCGACTTTGACTAAGCATCTACTATGTGCCGGACTTGGCATGTTCCACCCCCACCCTACCCTGGGAGCTGTTCACCTGTGATCACCCTGATTTTACAACTGAAGACACTGAGGCATCTTCCTCAGGTTTCCAAAAGGCAGATTATAGTGGTGAGACTTGTACTGTCATCCTTTCATAGCCAAGCAATTATTTTATGGAGGGAAAATGAGGCCAGAAACTTCTGAGCAGCAAACTCCACAAACGGCAATGTAGTTTTTCTGACGCCCGTGTTTCCGGGAAGCTCAGCGTTTCAGATGTGTTTTAGTAACTCATTCCCGGCTCCCCAGGAGAGCTAGTCCCATCTCATACCTTGGCCAGTGAAAACCGCTCCCTGGGCCCTCAGACCCTGAGGTCTGCGAGCCAGGGACACAGTCTCGTCTACCTGGGTCTCTAGCTGGTGCTCTGGTACAGTACCTGGCAGCCCGGGGTGGCCTGGGATCCAGGACGTGCCATCCTGGAAGCTGGTCTGGCCCTAGACAGGGCGTGAGCAGCACAGGTTTCCCTCAGAGCTCACTGTATCCTGGGGAAACAGAACCTCAATGCAGCATCAAGTGTTATTCGAGCCTCACGGCCAGGCTTTCTAGAGGAGGTGACATCCCTTCCACCGGGTAGAACAACGAAGAGAAGGAAATTCAGGCCAAGAGAACACGTGCAAAGACACAGAGGTGTGCAGAATCCTTGGGGGTGGGCGAGAGGGCGGGAGGTGAGCCCAGTCGGAGCAGAGCCTGGTGGCGCTGGGGCCAGGGTGGAGGGAGCGGCGAGCCCCACCAGCAGGGCGGACTTGGCACCTGTGGGCAGCACGGGGCCCGGGGAGCTCTGAGTGATGCACTCAGCTCGGTGTTGAGGAGGGCCCCTCTGGGGCCAGTGGGGCTGCCTCTCTTCTGTTCATCAGACACTGTGAACACATTCCCTTAAGCGTATCCTTTTTAATATCACATCTATTTGTCTGTCTGCTCATTGTTTGTTGCTGGAACAAAATACGCAGTACTTTAAGAGGCCCAGCTTCTGTGAAGAAATCAGGATCTCTGCTATGTCACAGAGCAGGGGGAACCAAGCCAGACCCCAGGGCCCCTGAGGATGGAACACAGCAGGAGCTGCTCCTGTCGGCACAGGTTCCGGGGCTGTCTCGAAGCCCAGGGACCCCAGACTCGATCAGGAAAGAAGCCCCGCCACAAAGCCTGCTCTTCCCTTTCATGGCTCGTGCCCTGGTCCCAGGCCCCCACCCCACTGGGCCTGCCGGCCTCCCCGGCTCCAGCCTGCTGCTCCAGCCAGCACTCCCCGGCCTTCCCCAGCCTTCAAGAAGCCTGTAGCACAGGAAGTCAGCCTGCTCTATACTTCTCGCTCAGATCCGGGGCTCATCTGTGCAAAACAGGAGCCAGGGAGAGGGGTGGTCTCCAATACAAATAAACCCCAGGATTTATTCTGCTCAGGAGGGGGTGAAATTGCTGGCAGATGAAATGACAGTGGCTTCTACCATTTCAAATGGTAGGAATTTAGAATGTGACTTCCAGGAGAAGGAAGCTTGTGAAAAGCACAGAGCCTCGTGGTTCTCACCTCCTGGATGTGGACCCTGTTTGGAGAAGGTAGAAGGAATTAACGAGAAGCCAGGAACTGTCCCACCTGCGTGCATGTCTGGCCTACACAGCTTCAAGATGTATCCTAGCTGTAACCTAACTCGTCCTCTCCTCCTTTCTGGTGTGAAGGTCCTGGGGCCAGGGGCTCTGAGCCTCCAGACAGTCACAGCGCGCCTCCCTTTGTGGGAATGGAAGGCATCACCTTGCTTTTCCATCTTCTCTTTGGATGTAGCCCAAGTAGCAGCCTGCCTGCCAGGTATCACCCATCCTGTGCAACCAGCAGACCCTGTGCTGGAGACTGATGTGAGCTCACCCAGTTCTCCAACACCCCTAAGATGTGCTTTCAACTGTCCCCATTCTACAGATGAGGAGACTGAGGGGAGAAATCACTACCCCCCCACCCCCGCATTCCACCACAGCTAGTAAAGGAGGGAGCCAGGGTTTAAATTGGTTCTTTTAACTTCAAAGACAGTCTCTTTCCACTACTGTGTCTCAGATTTTCCCATGACGGGGTGCACGGGGTGGAGGTGGGAGGGACCCTTAAGAGCCAAGACTAGAGTGAAGCAGGCCCAGTGGATCTCGCAAAACCCAAAGCAGACAACAATAAGCTCAAAACTCCAGTTTCATGTTTAACAATTCATATAGTATTTGCATTCTTCACTAATTTAGCCTGATTTGACAAGAGTGTACCAATAGTTTTTTAACCACATGTGCCTGATCCCTCATGTGGCTTTGCCCCCCTCCGCTCACTACGATGTCCCTAGGGAGTGACCACCCAGTCTGAGAGGCACAGTGCCTGGCCACGCTGCTCCCTCCTAAAGCCGATGCCAGACTTAAGCTCAAGTCCAGCTCACCTACTGCCCCTGGTGTGGGGTTTCCCTGACCTCACTGTTGATGGGCTGATCTCAAGTCTCCTTCAGTTGCATACTAGGAAAAAGAAAGCTTTGACATCTACTATAATTATAGACATGCCCATCTGGAATGGCAAAGGCTGAGCCCATAAAACCCTAAAGGGAAAAGAGAAGATGACACTGTCCTTCTCAGCAGACTCCTGAATCCTGGGGCCTCTAGACAGTGGTGCCCTCTGTCCACATGGAATCGTGCAATTGCTAATCTGGCCCAATCTGAGGACACGCTTCACACAAGGGGCTGGAAGCCTCCCTGCACTTCAGCCCTGCAGACTCACTGGGATGTTAGCACACACAGGGCCCTGGAGGGGGTGCCACCAGGAAGCGCAGTTTACTATGGCACAGTCTCTCCCTTGGTGAGACATGGGGTTATGGTAGCAAGAGCTCAGTCTTCAGTTCTAATCTAGCCCAGTCATTTCCTGGCTTTAGAATGTTGAACCAACTAATCAGTGGGAAAAGATGTGGAGAGAGAAGCCTCAGACGGGCAGAAGTAGGCAGATTTGGGGATCTTTGGGTAGGAAGACAGGAAGGCAAAGCCAAGACATTAGGACCCAATAGGAATCCTCAGACCCAAGAATGCATAGCGTCTGCTGGGCAAAGTGGTCACCTCTGTGATGCAGTAGAACAGGCAACAGGGAGGGACGGGTCAGAACCACTTGGAACAAGGATGCTGCTTTAGAACAAGTCTCCCTCTGGGAGAAAAGATGATTAATGCTCCCTGTGACTGATCGATTGTGTTCATTCATCACTGGGTCCCCACTGTAAGCCAGCTCTTTGGTGTGTGTCCTTTCCGTGATCCAGATTTTCTCAGGACAGTGTGAATACCTGTTGTGTGCAGAGGGGTCAGTCTAGCAAGGATGCTGCAGAGAGAATGAGGCACAGGGAGGAGCAAACAGGAGCATATCAGGTCATCTTTGCAGGAATAACTGCCCAGCCCAGATCCAGTGACACTGGAAGGAGATGGTAGTTCCCCTGAACCTCATTGCCTTAGAACAGGTTGAAGAAAACCACCTTCCTTTAGCCTGCATCTGGCCTCTCCTGGGGCATCAGCAGCAAGCTGAGTCAGGAGTAATGCCCTGGAAAACACAGGTGAGCCCAAGGGTAAGATGAGCTCAATGCTAATCCTGAACCATAAAGCCAACACGCTGTGCTGGGCCAAGATCCCTGGGGATGGATGGTCAACCGAAGCCACAGGGAGGAAGATGAGACATGAGTCTCCTGGATGGCCCTGACTTTCCTTCCCCCCGTAATCTAACTAGTCTGAGCTCCTTCTCAGCCAGTGATGCCAGCTCCAAATCACAGCCAGATACGACAGGGAAGTGAGCAATGCGAATCCAGCTGGAGGGAACCAGCTGAGACTCAGCCTTGTTTCTGGGTCCCCATGCAAGGGTTCCATGTTGGAGCTGTCCACAGAGACATGCCTCACAATGATAAAATGCAAGCCTTGGCTTCATCTAGCCAGGATCTGCCTTTGAGGAACAGCAAAGAGAGACGTCAGTGGCAGAGAGCAGAGGGGGCTCCAGTGTCTCAGAACCATGGATATGATCCTCAGAAGCACAGAGAGATGTCTAAGCCATATTTGCACACATGCGTGCACTCTTCCGGTTTCCTGGGGACCAGAGGTAGGTTTTCGTGTGACTCTGGCTGGTGTACGATACTTGCATAGATACCATTCCTCCCATCTACCTCCAGAAGAGGTGGAAAGGAGACCATCCCTCCCACCTACCTCCAGAAGAGGTGGGAAGGGTCAGAGAGGCCACACACACCCCCTCAAATCCACCCATGAAAGATCCCCAAGATGCAGAGTCAGTGCCTATAATGGGAGACCACAGACTTCGCATCCTAGTTATCGAAGAGATTGGGGTAGTCACTGCGGCTGACGCAAAGGTGTAGAAGGACTCAGAATGGGCATACTACAGGAAAAGGCTGTTCAGGCTGGGTTACCGTGAACTTCCATAAGTGTCTGAGAGTTGTTCTTAGCAGTGGAATTTGGACCCTGGTTCTTGGTAGAAATGCCCAGAGAATGACAGTCTAGTGTCGTTGGAGTGTAGGACAGAAAGGTATCGACATGAAGGTCTGGAGCTCAAGGTAATTAATTTATGGTTCCTCAGTGGGTGGGATGCTTAGAATCAAAGGAGGAAAGGGAATATGAAGCAACCTGTCAAAACTGCAAAACTGAGTTTCTATACACTTACTTCAGTGCCTTTGCACTTGTGAATATAAGTCAGTGGGCCCGTTTTGTGATGTGCCCCTATCTCTCCTGTGGAAGATTAATGGTGTACGGTGTTCTTCGGACCAAAGCTTCCAGGGCAGTCTGAAGGCTCAGAGAGGCAAGGGGTGACTTCCCAGGTCAGATCAGACTTCTGATGGGTCAGGCAGAATACCAGTACCCACACCCTCCGCAGGCCTGCAGACAGTTAGATAAATTCTCATGGTCACTCCCATGAGCGGAACCAGGACCAATGGGTGAAACTTCATAGCTCTAAGAGAAGACCTGCTATCTGCCAGAGAAGCTGAGCTGCCCCATCTTAGGAACTGTCCAGCAAAAGCCAGATATCCTTTTAAAGGGAAGAAGGAGCTTTGCTGAGATGGACTTTAGGTTTCTTCCCCCCAGATGAGTGAGATGCTACAGAGCTGGGACCTTGCTGGAACGCCTTCCTTCCTGCAGAGCACAAAGCCAAACAGGTTGTGCTCGCTTGTGTGAGCTAAAGCCCCCAGTCCCCTGCTGCCCCCCACCCCGCACGGGCCGAGAGGCTGCTCTGGCCACACATCCAGGCTAGGTATAACCAGAGAGAGTACACCCAGAGAGAGCAGCTGCTGTGCCACAGAGCCCATGCCCACCAAGATCTCTGATGAGACCAGTCACAGTGTAGACCCACTGGCCCACAGGGCCATCACTGACAGCAGAATCAGTAACGGTCCAAGCAGGACCCAGAGCAGGGTTTTGCACACCACACACCTTAACTCCAGAGGTGACGTCTACACCCCTCCCCCATACCTGAGACCTGCTAGAGCAGACTGCAAAAGCACAGTGACTCAGCTGACAGATTATCACCATCCCCAGTACATCCCTTTCATTGCCAGACAGACCCTGAACTAGCCCAGGCTAACCCACACTGGTGATCAGACTTGAAAGCACTTTCTACCTTCACTTTCACCCTACATCTCACCAGCCAATGAAAGGCAGAGAGTCGGGGCATCTGCCATTGCCTTGGCTACTGACACCATCGTAGCCCTAGAAGGGCCATCACGGGGTTCCCATCAACTCCGGGGAGACTGACGTTTTCACGTCCACTGGGCACATAATACTGCACGAGACCAAAGTCTCCACACTGTCGGCAGCCTCCTCCGTGAGTCCCAGCGGCCTGCACTTGTACAGTTTGGGTGTTTGATAGATAAAGCACGTATGAGAAGAGAAAACAAAATAAATCAACTTTTAAAAAAGCCAGCACTGTGCTGTCAATGTTTTTTTTTTTTTTTTCCTTTCCAATTCTAGCTTAAAAAAGCAGAAGGTAAATAATGTCAGGTCAATGAATATCAGATATATTTTTTGACTGTACATTACAGTGAAGTGTAATCTTTTTACACCTGCAAGTCCATCTTATTTATTCTTGTAAATGTTCCCTGATGATGTTTGTAATATGGCTGTGTTGAAAATCTATACAATAAAGCTGTGACCCTGAGATTCATGTTTTCCTAACATCTTCGCACTGGTGTCTTCCTGAGGTTGGGTGAGGTAAGGTAGAGACAAGTTGAAGGAGGAAGAAAAAAGCCTATTATGGACTAGATTTTTTTCCGATTAAAAAATTTTAGGCCACACCCTATGGAATGTGAGATCTTAGTTCCCAACCAGGGATTGAACCCATGGCCCCTGCACTGGGAGTGTGGAGTCTTAATCACTGGAACACCAGGGAGATCCCTGGACTGGATTTCTTTAGGTTCATTTAATCATCACATCAATGATGCAGGAAATATGTATTATCCCTTACTTTCAGATGAGAATAGTTGAGGTTCATGAATATTAAGGGATTTCCCAAGATTCCATACTGCACCATAAAAGAGTTGGGTCTTAAATAGATTTTCTCAAGTGGAATCCACAGAATGCTGGCATCAGAATCACACCAGAAGCTTGTTCAACAGACAAATGAAGACCATACAGAATCACAGTTTCGGGAACTGAGTACTAACACGCTGCCTGAGCGTATCAGCTAGCTATCGCTGTGTAACATACCACCCAAAACTCGGTAACAGTCTTTCACGGTTGTCGACTGAAGTCTGAGCTAGGCTCAGCTCAGCTAATCTCTGCTGGCCCACTCGTATGTCAGCCAAGGGCTCTGCTCAGGGCCAGGCTTGCCCAGGCCACCCTGGCTGGTGCATATCTGCTCCTCGTGCCTCACCCTCCTCCTGGGACCAGCAAGTCAGCCTCAGCGTGCGCTTCTCCTGGTGACAGCGGGAGCATGAAAGGGAAAGTCTGCGCACCAAGTTGTTCTGAGTCGTGTCTATAACATCCCATTCAACAACACTGGCTGCACGGCATACTCAGAATCAAGAGGCAGGGAAAGATGCCCCACCTCTTAACACAGACCTTACTTCTCAATGTTGCGATAAATGTGGAGACTATGTCCCAAACTGTTGGTGCCAGGTGCATGCGTTAAGCCTGTCATCATCTCAGAGTGCGGGCCACAGACCACCCACATCAGTTCACCTGAGAAACTTCTAAAAAAGCAGGGTCTGACTGAGTAGGTCCAGGATGGGCCCCAGGAATCTGCCTGCTTAGCAAGTGCCCCAGGTGATAGTAATGCCTGCTGAAGTTGGGCAAGCATCTTCAATATACTCTCAGAAGGGGACAGATAGGGGACAAGACAAATCAGATCCCAAACTAGAGTGTGAGACTGCCAGCCTCTGACACACATGATGCAGTGCTCTCTGCTTTCCAGGTGAGCAGAAGGAAGAGCTGCAACCAACCTCTTGTTATTGGCTGGTTCCCTAGTTCTTTATATGTATCCAGACATAAGTACAAGGGGCGTGTGAGCCATTGGGCCAGAGCCCAGGTTCACTTTGCTCTTGCTCAGTCTTAGGGAGCCTGGCAAGAGTTCTCCAATCTAAGGGGCCTCTATGCAGTACTGGAAGAAGCACAAGCTGGAATCAAGATTGCCGGGAGACATATCAATAACCTCAGATATGCAGATGACACCACCCTTATGGCAGAAAGTGAAGAGGAACTCAAAAGCCTCTTCATGAAAGTGAAAGTGGAGAGTGAAAAAGTTGGCTTAAAGCTCAACATTCAGAAAACAAAGATCATGGCATCTGGTCCCATCACTTCATGGGAAATAGATGGGGAAACAGTGGAAACAGTGTCAGACTTTATTTTTCTGGGCTCCAAAATCACTACAGATGGTGACTGCAGCCATGAAATTAAAAGACGCTTACTCCTTGGAAGGAAAGTTATGACCAACCTAGATAGCATATTCAAAAGCAGAGACATTACTTTGCCAACAAAGGTCCGTCTAGTCAAGGCTATGGTTTTTCCTGTGCTCATGTTATGGATGTGAGAGTTAGACTATGAAGAAGGCTGAGTGCCAAAGAATTGATGCTTTTGAACTGTGGTGTTGGAGAAGACTCTTGAGAGTCCCTTGGACTGCAAGGAGATCCAACCAGTCCATTCTGACGGAGATCAGCCCTGGGATTTCTTTGGAGAACTGATGCTAAAGCTGAAACTCCAGTACTTTGGCCACCTCCTAGGAAGAGTTGACTCATTGGAAAAGATTCTGATGCTGGGAGGGATTGGGGGCAAGAGGAGAAGGGGACGACAGAGGATGAGATGGCTGGATGGCATCACTGACTCGATGGACGTGAGTCTGGGTGAACTTCGGGAGTTGGTGATGGACAGGGAGGCCTGGCGTGCTGCGATTCATGGGGTCACAAAGAGTCGGACACAACTGAGCGACTGAGCTGATGCAGCATCCACCTGGCTAGCCAAGCGCCTGGAGAACACGTGCTTCCCAGCTCAAGTCCTGAGAGAGGAACCGGGTGGCCAGGCAGCTAGTAATCCTCGTCCCCTTTGTCCTTGCTCACGCTAACCTCATTTATTCTGCCTGCTGTATTTATTTTGTCACAAAATGTAATAGCTGATATTGGGAAAATTAAATTAGAAAGAAGGGGGAAAAAATCTCACATATCTCCTAATAAAACTACTGTGGGGAATATCATTTTCCCTCAAAATAGAAATGCCTTTTAAAGAGTTATTATAAAAGTAGCATATACTCCCTTGAAAGAATTCAATATCAAGTTGTTTGAGGCATGAGGTAAAAGCTACTACTTCTCAAAGGTACTTGTTAATATTTTTTGCCATTCCAGAGCTTTCTATACATATATAAATGTACATAAATTTTCTATATAAAAGGCATCTATATATATATGGAAATGTATATATATATAAATTCTGAGACAGGCTTCTTTTCACTTAACACCATGCTGTGGTCAAATTTCCATGGAAATATGCTTAAATACCCTTATCTTTTTTTACACCTTTCCAGGACTCCTGAACACTCAGGCATGTCAAGACTCAGGTGCTCTATTCTATAGCACAGGGAACTGTACTCAGTACTCTGGTGACTTAAATGGGAAGGAAATCCAAGAAAGAGGGGATATATGTACACGTACAGCTGATTCCCTTTGCCTCACAGTAGAAACTAAAGTTTGTAAAGTAACTAAACTCCAGTAAAAAAAAAAAAAAAAAAAAGACTCAGGCACTCTCACAGTGATGCTCTTGAATCCCCAGGGACACCCACCCCATGTGCACCAACCCTGGAGATGGGCCAGAGGGACACAATTCTCTTTGCATGTCTGTTGGAGGCCTGACCAGGCCCTCCTGTCTGGCTAGACCTAGAGTACACATCAAATCTCAGAGCACTTTAGTCAGACTCTGACAGGAGCTCTCATTCAACCTAAGATCTTCCTCTACTTCCAAAGGCTCAAGCCTCTGGTCAGAACTCCAGGGGACCTAGAAGGCCTCAGACCCTTGAGGACATGGCATGAGGTCCCCAAGATGCCACACACGAGGCAGGAGGGGGCATTTGCTTTTCTTTGGCAGGGCTTGGAACAGGGGAGTAAGGAGAACAGAACCAGGAGAAATACAAAAGAAGCCGGCAAGATATAGTAAGGAAGCCACGCTTGGTTAATTTTAGAAGAATTTTGACCACGTAATCTTTAGGAAGCTCAACTCCACGAGGATTTGGTCTAAGTAGCTTCGTCTTGAATTCCAGCAACGGGACTGGGCCTGAAATCTCCAATCCTCCATGCAGTAGGGATGTAGCACCACACAGAAGACATCCACAAAGTCAAAGTCTGGAGACAGAGAGGGGCAGAGGAAAATAGAGGAAAGAAATTAACGGAATCTGAGGCGAATTTCAGTGTTCACAGTCCATGGATTAGGCCTTGGAATGAAGTTGAACTAGTTACTCAAGGACATTTGGAGTGTGGATGGATAGGCAAGCATAAAGAGAAATATAGATGCACAGGCAGAAAAAAAAATATATATATATATATATACACAAGTGAATGAAAGACTATATCGGTTATTAACAATGAATATGTCTCACTCCAGGGGACATAGGTGAATTTTGTTCTTGATGACTTTCTGTATTTTCTAAATTTGATATTAAGAAAACAAACTCTATTAAAAGGTGAGGACAGAAGAACCGAAAAATGAAAGCAGGACAGAAAAGATGATGCTGAGGTTGAAACCATACCCCAAAGACTGCCTTACAGCTGGATCAAGAGGTTCAAAAACTTGGCACTGCTGTCTACCCAAGGAGGAGAACACAGTCAATCAACTCGGTGTCCAAAGGGGAAAAATGATCCAGTTGCTCAGCACAAACAAAGTGTTTCTGCTACAGGGGCTGAGGTTATTTTTCCGTGGATCCCCCTAATAAAGAACGGCTTCACACAACATCCTTAGCAAAATGCAGCACATCTCCCTCCCTTAAGGCTGACAGTGCCATGCCGCAGAACAACTCAGTGAAAACCCTTTCCTGCAGGACCAAACCGAAGGGGCCCAGGCACATGGTTCTCCGCAAGATGCAGGTCTGCAGAATCTGGGGTATTACTGGCTTGAGCATCACACATTGCTCTCCTCTCTGAGTGTCTGCAAGCTAGAGACTTTTTTCCAGACAATAACAAGCAAAGATGCTATCTCGGTTGTTGGCTGAATTTGGATGCAGGCTTTATATGAGCCAGCTGAGCCAGGAAGAAGACTCCAATCTCCTTTAGAATGATGAGAACCCTAATGACTCTGTGTGCCTCAGCAGAATGTGAATCCATCTCCCAAAGGGGTGGGCAGGGCAGGATGAACAAGCCACCCTCATTTCAGGTTATAATCATGGCTGACTCCATCTCAGGGGTCCCCAGCTCCCAGGATCTAATGCCTGATGATCTGAGGGGGAACTGATATAAGAATAATAGAAATAAAGTGCACAATACATGTAATGCACTTAAAACATCCCCAAACCATTCCCCTACCCTGGTCCATGGAAAAACTGTCTTCCAGGAAACCAGTCCCTGATGCCAAAAGGATTGGAGACCACTGCTCACACTACTCTCCTCTAAAATACCTACAGATACACACTAAACACTGGAAGCTTGGCGCTGAGCCAAGTCTGAGAGGCGGACACGAGGAGCTAAAATGAGGATCACCAGTGGATGGTAGTGAAACGTCCTCCTAGATGTAAAGAAGCATCAGAGAAGAGGCAGTGCTCCACCCCTTGAGACGGTCTGCACTCAGAACATTGGTCAGTCGTCCATGTCTATCTCCTGGGAGATGAAATGACATTACAAGAGACCTCTATGGAAGGGAGAATGGCAGGGAGAGACGTGCAGAAAAGCATCTGAGGATTTTAGCCTCCACACTCTCATCTGTTCAGAGCGCCCCAAAGCCAGACAGGGAGAGAAGGGAGCTCGTTGTCTGCTGAGTACCTACAAGACCAGGTGAAGCAGACACCTGCTGTGTCATTTCAAATACGTTCAACTTCACCTCTTTCCTCCTATGTGGCTGTGATGAGCATTTCCAAGCAGATCTGCAGGTCTCACTTGGGAGCAGCCCACAGTGACAGCAAGTCTCAGACAGCCTCTGCACTTGTTAATTCCTGCCCCACTGTCTCTGATGTTGTCCTCTGAGACGCCCACAGGAACCCACTCAGCACTCAGGGCCACCCAGAAGTGCGGGGTAGCCACTTTTGACCAATAGGAGACTGAAGACAAATACTTCCTCCTTTCGCTCTTCTATTTTAGGTCACTTTTCAGATGGCCCAGAACAAGCAACCTTGCCCTCCCTCTTCAGATGTCCACCCCTAACCTCACTGCTCCTGGGAATCATACTGCGGAATCACTTTGCATCGGGCTGTTTCCGGGAACACTAACTGAGAAACTGGGCTTAAGCTGTGTCCACAGCACTCCGTCCTCCAGCTGTGAGTCTGGGATGGGCCCCTGCCAACAGGCAGAGAGGGCTGCCAACCGTGAAGCTTTTTTGATCCAGGGACAAAAATGGACTTGTTGTAAAGTGATTTATACGGGAGAGGCTCTGCTCATGTACTAGGGTCATCCTATGTGATGTGATGTTAATTTTCTACTGAGATTTAGGAAAAGGCGTTCTGCCATCTCATATTTTTGTTGAAAATAGCTTGCCCAGTAGACGATAAGGCCCACGGGTGGCCCAAGGCGGCCCTACTGTGAGCACTAGCACAGTGGTGGGGGGCTGACCAGAGGCATGGGGGAGGACATGGATGGGGGACCCATGCCCACAAAGTCGGGAGCCCACAGCTACTCTGACTCTCAGCCTCGGCAGCACATGAGTCCTGAAAAACCGCAGAGGCAGTGAGCTCCTAAAAGCAAACATGTTTCAGGGAAAGACGGGAAAGGGGCATGTTCCAGACAATGCTAAATGCCGATATGAACCTCTTCAGGGTGCTGAATCCCCCCTGTGCTGAGATCCCCAGCTCCGACTAAGCCTCTGCCCTCCAAGATGGTCAGATTTCTGAACTAGCAGGAAAAAAAAAAAATAATAATAACAGTAAATCTCGCTTTCCTTTCCTTCCCCCTTGTCCCTTCCACTGTGCTCTCCGGGCGCTCCCAGCTCTGAGCAGGCTCAGAACTCCCCTTGTGAGGATGAGCAAACAGGAGAACACCAGACACATGAAAAGATGCAGAGAGTTCAAAGCAGAAGTGTTTACTTTGAGGAAAGAGAGAAAGTGCCTGCCTATGAAATCAAGTCCCTGCCAGGAAAAGGAAGACATTTTACAGCAAATACAAATGCAGAAAAACACTGGATTTGATAACGGACTCCAAGAAAAATAATTTTTTTGTTGCTGTATCCAACAAAACAAATTGCTGATAAATTTAATCAAGATAAAATGCAAATACTCAAAATAAGGAAATAGCAAAGGGATATAGGAGCCAATGAGGAAATTATACAGCATTATGAAAGGATATTCTGAATAACTCTGGCTAGTAAATTTTAAATTCTTGATCAAGTGATCATTTTGGAAATGTATGAACATTAACAAAATTGGCTCAAGAAATAGAAAATCTGAGTAGACCAATTATCAGAGAAAAAAATATAAAAGTTGATATGTATTTCCTAAAAGACATGAGAACAGATAATTTGGTAAGTGAACTTGATCAAACTTTCCAACAAAAAAATAATTCTTATGTTGTGTGTACTATTCCAGAAGAAGGCAAAAAAGGAAAAAATAACAGACATCAAATCTGAAAGAGCACACATATATTCCTAAAACCTCTAGACTGGTCACATTTATAAATGCAAATATTTTTACTTAACATTATATATAACTGTTATCTGCTTTTCAAAAATTACATATCATATCCAAGTGGCCTATATACCAGGAAATCAAGGATAACTCAGTATTAGGAAGCCTATAGGTTAGAAGAGACAAGACATACAGTCACCTTAATAAAGACTGAAAAAGCACTGACAAAATTTAACATCAATTTCTGATTAAACACAATACTCTGCATAAGCTGGTTATTGTAGGACACTTTGTGGGCATAAAAAGTTAAAACCATGACTAGCAGACCTTTCTCGAATTCACCCATATCCACTTCTCCATTCCATCCTGGCATAAAGAAGAGTTACACCTTCCTGTCCCCCTTGAAATCAGTGGGACTATTTCTCAAGTCCTGGCCAATAACCTTGAGCAGAAACAATGTGTATCAATTCTATGCCAAAGTATTTCATTGCTGGTGAGAGAGCCTACGAGTCTTCTTTCTTCCCTCATCAGTCCAGGAGATCTTGTACTCCAGATGGTGCAGTCACAGGACAGGGAAGCCCCCATCAGCCTGGGTCACTGAGTCACCACATGGAGGGCAGCTGCACCTGGGAACCACCTGGAGCTGCAGAACTCTGGGAACTTAGCTACTGAGCGTTTGGAGTTCTGCATTACCACAGCATGCCTAATATAACTAGCCCATGTCTTATAATAGAGAAAATTAAGTATGTTTCCATTCAAGTCATGCATGCCTGTATCATTGCTATTACTTAATACTTTTGGCTAATGCTAATGCAGCTAATGCAATGAGGCAAGAAAAGGAAAGGAGAGGCTGCTGTACTGGTTACCATTACACTGTAACAGATTGACACAAAACAATCATTTTGTGGGTCAGAAATTCAGGGAGGGGTCATCTGGCCATTCCTGCTGAGGGTGATTAGTCAGATGTTGACTAGGGCTGGAGTCATCTTTAAGCCTTGACTGGGCTGAATGTCCTGGATAGCACAAGAACATGGCTGCTACTGACGCTGCATGTTGACTGGGAGGTCAGCTGGGCTATCAGCTATGGTGTCTACGTGTGACCTCTCCAGCATGGTGGTCTCAAGGTATCCAGACTCATTACAGGACCCCTGCCTTCACCCAGAGTGAGAGTTCCACTAGATTCTGTGGAAACTGAGTGACCTTTGCTGACATGGCCTTCTAATTTACAAAGTGTCATTTCTGTTGGATTCTGTTGGTTGTGGGGGATTCACTGAGGTCAGCCCTGATTTAAAGGAAGAGGACATACACTCATCCTCTATAAAGGACTGCTAAAGAATGTGCATGCGTGCTTTTAAATTGCCACAATTACTTTGAATGATGATTGAAAATTATCACAGTCAAGTTTACATGCATAGTAACCCTAAGCTTATTAAGAATAATAAGGATAAGGGGTATGACCGAGATAGCAAAGTAGGAAGGACCCTGAACTTACATCCTGCCATGGGCACACTAAATTCCAACTACTTATCCAGCAACTATCTTTGAGAACAACCTGAAGGCTAACAGAAAGATTTTCCACGATTTTTCCACAGCTAAAGATATAAAGCAGAGAAGGCAATGGCACCCCACTCCAGTACTCTTGCCTGGAAAATCCCATGGACAGAGGAGCCTGGTAGGCTGCAGTCCATGGGGTCGCTAAGAGTTGGATACGACTGAGCGACTTCACTTTCACTTTTCACTTTCATGCATTGGAGAAGGAAAAGGCAACCCACTCCAGTGTTCTTGCCTGGAGAATCCCAGGGATGGGGAAGCCTGGTGGGCTGCCGTCTTTGGGGTCGCACAGAGTTGGACACGACTGAAGTGACTTAGCAGCAGCAGCAGCAAAGATATAAAGAAAGAATTGAGTAGGAGGGGCAGAGAGGCAACACAGTCATGCCCTACACCCTCCAGGTTGGAGACCCACAAACAGAAGGAATGTCACAGCTGCAGAAGTTCTCCCCAAGGTCTGAGGGGTCTGAACCCACATCAGGCTTCCCAGCCCAGGACACCTGCAGCAGGAAGACGAGCTCCCAGAATATCTGACTTTGACATCCAGCAGGAAGACCCGGAGGGCTACTGGAAACAGAGACTCCACTCTTAAAGGGCACACACAGAATCTCACACACTGCGAGTCCCAGTGTCGAGGCAGTAGTTTGAAGAGTCTGGGTCAGACCCACCTGTTGATCTGAGAGAGACTGTCAGAGAAGCGGGAAGCAACTGGGAGTCCTGCTGGGGACAGAGACTCCGTGGAAGCCACTCTGGGCGCTCCTCCTTCTGCAATGACACCAGCACCGATGAGTGTCCTTTTGGAATCTTCCTGTGGGCCTGAATCACCAGGAACTCACTCGCCCACCCGCAGGCTGACGCTAGCCCCAAGGCCCAGCCAGTGCACCCAGCCATACGGGGACCCAGCCCCACCCAAGAGCAGGTCAACACCAGCCCCAAGAATCTCTGCACAGGCAGCCTACCCTGCCATCTGGCAATGCCCCATCCACCACACAAGGCTGGACCTCTCGATCACTGGGGTGGGGGGGGAGGGGGGCAGCCCCCTCTACCAGTGACCTACAGTTGTCAGCCCCACCACAACAGAAGGACCACACAGCCCACACAAGAGGCACCCCTACAGCATACAGCTTTAGTGACCAGAGGGGAGTATGCTACCAGACCCCACAGAACATCTCCTACATAGTCACTTCTGCAAGACCAAGAAACATAAGTGAACTACCAAAGACATAGAAATAAACACAGAGAATTAAGCAAAGTGAGGAGACAGAGTCAGTCAGTCAGTCAGTTCAGTCACTCAGTCGTGTCCGACTCTTTGCGACCCCATGAATCGCAGCACACCAGGCCTCCCTGTCCATCACCAACTCCCGGAGTTCACTCAGACTTACGTCCATCAAGTCAGTGATGCCATCCAGCCATCTCATCCTCTGTTGTCCCCTTCTCCTCCTGCCCCCTATCCCTCCCAGCATCAGAGTCTTTTCCAATGAGTCAACTCTTCGCATGAGGTGGCCTAAGTACTGGAGTTTCAGCTTTAGCATCATTCCTTCCAAAGAAATCCCAGGGCTGATCTCCTTCAGAATGGACTGGTTGTATCTCCTTGCAGTCCAAGGGACTCTCAAGAGTCTTCTCCAACACCACAGTTCAAAAGCATCAATTCTTCGGCACTCTGCCTTCTTCACAGTCCAACTCTCACATCCATACAAGACCACTGGAAAAACCACAGCCTTGACTAGACGGACCTTTGTTGGCAAAGTAATGTCTCTGCTTTTGAATATACTATCTAGGTTGGTCATAACTTTCCTTCCAAGGAATAAGTGTCTTTTAATTTCATGGCTGCAATCACCATCTGCAGTGATTTTGGAGCCCCAAAAAATAAAGTCTGACACTGTTTCCACTGTTTCCCCATCTATTTCCCATGAAGTGATGAGACCAGATGCCATGATCTTCGTTTTCTGAATGTTGAGCTTTAAGCCAACTTTTTTCACTCTCCACTTTCACTTTCATCAAGAGGCTTTTTAGTTTCTCTTCACTTTCTGCCATAAGGGTGGTGTCATCTGCATATCTGAGGTTATTGATATGTCTCCCGGCAATCTTGATTCCAGCTTGTGTTTCTTCCAGTCCAGCATTTCTCATGATGTACTCTGCATACAAGTTAAATAAGCAGAGTGACCATATACAGCCTTGACATACTCCTTTTCCTATTTGGAACCAGTCTGTTGTTCCATGTCCAGTTCTAACTGTTGCTTCCTGACCTGCATGTAGGTTTCTTAAGAGGCAGGTCAGGTGGTCTGGTATTCCCATCTCTTGAAGAATTTTCCACAGCTTCTTGTGATCCACACAGTCAAAGGCTTTGGCATAGTCAATAAAGCAGAAATAGGTGTTTTTCTGGAACTCTCTTGCTTTTTTGATGATCCAGCAGATGTTGACAAATTGATCTCTGGTTCCTCTGCCTTTTCTAAAATCAGCTTGAACATCTGGAAGTTCACGGTTCACGTATTGCTGAAGCCTAGCTTGGAGAATTTTGAGCATTACTTTACTAGCATGTGAGATGAGTGCAATTGTGTGGTAGTTTGAGCATTCTTTGGCATTGCCTTTCTTTGGGACTGTAATGAAAAAGGACCTTTTCCAGTCCTGTGGCCACTGCTGAGTTTTCCAAATTTGCTGGCATATTGAGTGCAGCACTTTCACAGCATCATCTTTCAGGATTTGAAAGAGCTCAACTGGAATGCCATCATCTCCACTAACTTTGTTCATAGTGATGCTTTCTAAGGCCCACTTGACTTCACATTCCAGGATGTCTGGCTCTAGGTCAGTGATCACACCATCGTGATTATCTTGGTCGTGAAGATCTTTTTTGTACAGTTCTGTGTATTCCTGCCACCTCTTCTTAATATCTACTGCTTCTGTTAGGTCCATACCATTTCTGTCCTTTATTGAGCCCATCTTTGCATGAAATTTTCCCATGGTATCTCTAATTTTCTTGAAGAGATCTCTAGTCTTTCCCATTCTTTGTTTTCCTCTATTTGCATTGGTCACTAAGGAAGGCTTTCTTATCTCTTCTTGCTATTCTTTGGAACTCTGCATTCAGATGCTTATATTTTTCCTTTTCTCCTTTGCTTTTTGCCTCTCTTCTTTTCACTGCTATTTGTAAGGCCTCCCCAGACAGCCATTTTGCTTTTTTGTATTTCTTTTCCATGGGGATGGTCTTGATCCCTGTCTCCTGTACAATGTCATGAACCTCCATCCATAGTTCATCAGGCACTCTATCTATCAGATCTAGTCCCTTAAATCTATTTCTCATTTCCACTGTATAATCATAAGGGATTTGATTTAGGTCATACCTGAATGGTCTAGTGGTTTTCCATACTTTCTGCAATTTAAGTCTCAATTTGGCAATAAGGAGTTCATGATCTGAGCCACAGTCAGCTCTTGGTCTTGTTTTTGTTGACTGTATAGAGCTTCTCCATCTTTGGCTGCAAAGAATATATAATCAATCTGATTTCGGTGTTGACCATCTGGTGATGTCCATGTGTATAGTCTTCTCTTGTGTTGTTGGAAGAGGGTGTTTGCTATGACCAGTGCATTTTCTTGGCAAAACTCTATTAGTCTTTGCCCTGCTTCATTCCGTATTCCAAGGCCAAATTTGCCTGTTACTCCAGGTGTTTCTTGACTTCCTACTTTTGCATTCCAGTCCCCTATAATGAAAAGGACATCTTTTTTGGGTGTTAGTTCTGAAAGGTCTTGTAGGTCTTCATAGAACCGTTCAACTTCAGCTTCTTCAGCATTACTGGTTGGGGCATAGACTTGGATTACTGTGATATTGAATGGTTTGCCTTGGAGACGAACAGAGATCATTCTGTCGTTTTTGAGATTGCATCTAAGTACTGCATTTCGGACTCTTTTGTTGACCATGATGGGTACTCCATTTCTTCTAAGGGATTCCTGCCCGCAGTAGTAGATATAATGGTCATCTGAGTTAAATTCACCCATTCCAGTCCATTTTAGTTTGCTGAACTAAATGAATGAATAAACTAATGAATGTCCTAGAATGTCGACATTCACTCTTGCCATCTCCTGTTTGACCACTTCCAATTTGCCTTGATTCATGGACTTGACATTCCAGGTTCATATGCAATATTGCTCTTTACAGCATTGGACCTTGCTTCTATCACCAGTCACATCCACAACGGGATATTGTTGGAGACAATTGAGGAGACAGAGTAATATGCTCCAAATTAAGGAACAAGACAAAAATCTCAGAGAAAGAACTAAATGAACAGGAAACAAGCAATCTTCCCAATAAAGTTTCAAGATAATGATTATAAAGAGGCTTACTTAGCTCAGGAAAGAACAGATGAACACAGAGAAAACTTGCACAAAGAATCAGAAAATATAAAGAAGAACAAGACAGGGAATTCCCTGGTGGTCCAGGGATTAGGACTCAGTACTTTCACTGCCAGGACCCGGGTTCAATCCCTGTCAGGGAACTAAGATCATGCAGCCATGTGGCACAGCCAGGAAAAAAAAATAAGTAGAAGAAGACAAAAATGATGATGACAGAGATAAAAGACACAATAATTGAAATTAAAAAAAAAATACACTAGAAGTAATCAGCAGTAGACTCAATGACACCGGGGAATTGATCAACAATCTGGAAGACAAAGCACCAGCAATTATGTAATCTTAACACAAAATAGCAAAAAGAAATTAAAAGAAATGAGGATAGCTAAGAGACCTCTAACACAACATCAAGCATACTAACAATTCACATTATAGGATCCCAGAAGAAGGAGAGAGAGAAAGGGGCAGAGAACTTATTTGAACAATTACTAGCTGAAAAACTCCCTAACCTGGGAAAGGGTACAGACATCTAGCACCAAGAAGCACAGAGTGCCCCAAATAAGATGAATCCAAAAAGTCCACACTAAGACACATTATCATTAAAATGGAAAAAATAAAGGTGAGTAGAAAATCTTAAAAGCAGCAGGAAAAAAGCAACTACTTGCATATAAGAGAAATCCTGAAAGGCTATCAGCCAGCTTTTCAGAAGAAACCCTACAGGCCAGAAAGGAGTGGCAGATTATATGCAGAGTGATGAAAGAATAAAAAAAACCTACAACAAAGACTATCTGGCAAGGTTATCATTTAGATTTGAAGAAGAGGTACAGAGTTCTAAGGAAAATCAAAAGCTAAAAGAGTTAAGCACCACTAAAGACTTTACAAGAAATGTTTAATAAACTTCTCTAAGCAGAAAAGGCCACAACTAAAAATACAAAAAGGAAAGGAAAAAACCTCACTGGTAAAGGCAAACATACAGTAAAAGGAGATCAGCCACTTACAAAGCAACGGTGAGGCCAGGGAGCCCCCTGCTCCTCGAGGCTCCAGGGAAGTGGATGGGCCCCAGGGCAGCCAGCAACAGCAGAGAAGCCAGAGAGCCATCCACTCCTGCGCATCCCCCAACATCAATCGGCTCCAGCCAACAACTCCAGCAGGGCCTTTGCCCAGGCCCCGGGGGACACGAGGACCAACACCTAGCAGCTGATGAAGGTTCATCCGCTCAAGAGGACCAGCAGAGGGACAACTAGGGCGCTGGGCATGTCCTCTGGCTACTTGGAGCCACTGAAGGGCATGTCCCTGCTAGTCAGAGCCAGACAAAACGTGATCCACTGGCAAAGGGTATGGCAAGCTACTTCAGTATTCTTGGCTTGAGAACCCCATGAATAGCATGAAAAGGTAAAAAGATATGACACTGAAAGATGAGCCTCCCAGGTTGGTAGGTGTCCAATATGCTACTGGGGAAGAGCAGAGAAATAGCTCTAGAAAGAATGAAGAGGCTGAGCCACAGCAGAAAGGATGCCCAGTTGTGGATATGTCTGGTGGTGGAAGTAAAGTCCGATGCTGTAAAGAACAAAATTGCATATGAACCTGGAATGTTAAGTCCATGAATCAAGGTAAATTGGATATGGTCAAACAGGAAATGGCAAGAGTGAATATCGACATTTTAGAGATCAGTGAACTAAAATGGATGGGAATGAGCGAATTTAATTCAGATGACCCTTATATCTACTACTGTAGGCAAGAATCCTTTTGAAGAAATGGAGTACCCCTCATAGTCAACAGAAGAGTTCAAAATACAGTACTTGGGTACAGTCTCAAAAACAACAGCATGATCTCAGCTGGTTTCCAAGGCAAACCATTTAATATCACAGTAATTCAAATCTATGCCCCAGCCAGTAATGCTGAAGAAGCTGAAGCTGAACATTTATATGAAGACCTACAACACCTTCTAGAATTATGACCAAAAAAGACATCCTTTTCATCACAGGGGACTGGAATGCAAAAGTATGAAGTCAAGAGATACCTGGAGTAACAGGCAAGCTGGCCTTGAAGTACAAAATGATGCAGGGCAAAGGCTAATAGAGTTTTTGCCAAGAGAAAGCACTGGTCATAGCAAACACCCTCTTCCAACAACACAAGAGATGACTTTACACATGGACATCAACAGATAGTCAATATCGAAATCAGACTGAACATATTCTTTGTAGCTGAAGATGAAGAAGCTCATACAGTCAGCAAAAACAAGACCTGGAGCTGACTGTGGCTCAGACCATCAGCTCCTTATTGCAAAATTCAGACTTAAACTGAAGAAAGTAAGGGAAAACCAGTAGGTCATTCAGTTCAGTTCAGTCGCTCAGTCACGTCCAACTCTTTGCAACCCCATGGACTGCAGTATGCCAGACTTCCCTGTCCATCACCAACTCCCGGAGCTTACTCAAACTCATGTCCATTGAGTCAATGATGCCATCCAACCATCTCATCCTCTGTTGTCCCCTTCTCCTCCCGCCTTCAATCTTTCCCAGCATCAGGGTCTTTTCAGATGAGTCAACTCTTCACATCAGGTGGCCAAAGTACTGGAGTTTCACCTTCAGCATCAGTCCTTCCAATGAATATTCAGGATGGATTTCCTTTAGGATGGACTGGTTGGATCTTGCAGTCCAAGGGACTCTCAAGAGTATTCTCCGACACCACAGTTCAAAAGCATCAATTCTTCGGCGCTCAGCTTTCATTATAGTCCAACTCTCACATCCGTACATGACTACAGGAAAAACCAAAGCTTTGAATAGATGGAATTTTGTTGGCAATGTAATGTCTCTGCTTTTTAATATGCTATCTAGGTTGGTCATAACTTTTCTTCCAAGGAGCAAGCATCTTTTAATTCCATGGCTGCAATCACTGTCTGTAGTGATTTTGGAGCCCCCCAAAATAAAGTCTGTCACTGTTTCCATTGTTTTCCCATCTATTTGCCATGAAGTGATGGGACCAGATGCCATGATCTTCGTTTTCTGAATGTTGAGCTTTAAGCCAACTTTTTCACTCTCCTCTTTCACTTTCATCAAGAGGCTTTTTAGTTCCTCTTCATTTTCTGCCATAAGGGTGGTGTCATCTGCATATCTGAGGTTATTGATATGTCTCCCGGCAATCTTGATTCCAGCTTGTGGTTCATCCAGTCCAGCACTTCTCATGATGTACTATGCATATAAGTTAAATAAGCAGGGTGACAATATACATCAAATCCCTTATGATTATACAATGGAGGTGACAAATAGATTCAAGGGATTAGATCTGGTAGACACAATCTCTGAAGAACTATGGACAGAGGTTTTTAACACTGTGCAGGAAGGAGGTGGTGATCAAAACCATCCCCAAGGAAAACAAATGCAAAAAGGCAAAGTGGTTGTCTGAGAAGGCCTTACAAATAGCTGAGAAAAGGAGAGAAGCAAAAGGCAAAAGAGAAAGATATACCTAACTGAATGCAGAGTTCCAGAGAATAGCAAGGAGAGAAAGGAAAGCATTATTAAGTCAACAATTTAAAGAAAAAGAGAAAAACAACAGAATGGGAAAGTCCAGAGATCACTTCAAGAAAATTAGAGATACCAAGGGAACATTTCAAGCAAAGATGGGCACAAGAAAGGACAGAAACGGTATGATCTTAACAGAAGCAAAAGAGATTAAAAAGAAGTGGCAAGAATACAAAGAACTGTACAAAAAAGTTCTTAATGACCTGGATAACCATGATGGTGTGGTCACTCATCTAGAGCCAGACACCCTGAAATGTGAAGGCAAGTGGGACTTAGGAAGTATTACTACAAACAAAGCTAGTAGAGGTGATGGAATTCCAGCTGAACTATTTCAAATCCTAAAATACGGTGCTGTTAAAGTGTTTTACTTAATATGCTAGCAAATTTGGAAAACTCAACACTGGCCACAGGACTGGAAAAGGTTAGTTTTCATTTCAATCCCAAAGAAAGGCAATGCCAAAGAATGTTCAAACTACCTCACAACTGCACCACCTCATGTGCTAGCAAGGTAATGCTCAAAATCTTTCAAGCTAGGCTTCAACAGTATGTGAACCAAGGACTTTCAGATGTACAAGCTAGATTTAGAAAAGGCAGAGGAATTAGAGGCAAAAAGGCAACAACCAATTTGTTGAAATAAAATTGCCAACAAGTTGGATCATAGAAAAACAGAGGAAATCCAGAAAAACATCTACTTCTGCTTCATTGGCTACACTAAAGCCTTTGATTGTGTGAATTAAAACAAACTGTGGAAAATACTTAAAGATATGGAAATACCAGACCACCTCACCTGCCTCCTGAGGAACCTGTATGCAGGTCAAGAAGCAACAGTTAGAATTAGACATGGAACAGTGGACTAGTTCAAAATTGGGAATGGAGTACATCAAGGCTGTATATTGTCACCCTGCATATTTAATTTACATGCAGAGTATATCATGAAAAATGTCAAGCTTGATGAATCACAAGCTGGAATCAAGATGCCAGGAGAAACATCAATAACCTCGGGTATGCAGTTGACACCACCCCAATGGCAAAAAGTGAAGAACTAAAGAGTCTCTTGATGAAGGTGAAAGAAGAGAGTGAAAAAGCTGGCTTAAAACTAAGATCATGGCATCTGGTCCCATAACTTCATGGCAAATACATGGGAAAACAATGGAAACAGTGACAGACTTTTTATTTTCTTGGGCTCCAAAATCACTGCGGATGGTGACTGCAACCACAAAATTAAAAGATGCTTGCTCCTTGAAAGAAAAGCTATGACAAACCTAGACAGCATATTAAAAATCAGAAACTCACGTTGCCAACAAAGGTCCATATATCAAAGCTATGGATTTTCCAGTAGTCATGTACAGATGTATTAGGTGGACCATAAAGAAGGCTAAGCACCAAAGAATTGATGCCTTCGAACTGTGGTGCTGGAGAAGACTCTTGAGAGTCCCTTGGACAGAAAGGAAATCAAACTAGTCAACCCTAAAGGAAATCAACCCTGAGTACTCATTGGAAGGACTGATGCTAAAGCTGAAACTCCAATACTTTGGTACCTGATACAAAGAGCCAACTCATTGGAAAAGACCCTGATGTTGGGAAAGATTGACAGCAGGAGAAGGAGACGACAGAGGATGAGATGGTTGGATGGCGTCACTGACTCAATGGATATGAGCTTGAGCAAACTCTGGGAGATGGTGAAGGACAGGGAATCCTGGCCTTCATGGACAGTGAAGTCCGTGGGGTGGCAAAGAGTGACTGAGCAAACAACACAACTGAGCTACTGAACAACAACAAGGAAAGTTAAAAGACAAACTAGTAAAAATCATCTATATCCACAATAAGTAGTTAAGGGATACACAAAACAAAAAAGTAACATATGTCAAAAACATCCAGTGTGAGGAAGAATGTTCAAAATGAAGGTTTATCAGAAGTGCTTAAACATAAGAAATCAACTTAAAATGATCATGTACCTCATATATACGGTTACATGTATCAACAAGAAAGTATAACAATTGCAAACATAACATAACACCCCACATAAGAGCAACAAAATATGTAAAGAAAATGTTAACAAACTGGGGGGAAACTGACAGTAATAATATAATAGTAGAAAATTTTAATACCTCATTTACATCAATGGTCATATCATCCAAATAGAAAATTAAAGAAACACTGGCCTTAAATAACACCTAATGTTGTTTTTCAGTCACTAAGTCACATCTGACTCTTTGCCAGCCCTTAGATCAGATGACATAACCCCTTAGATGGATGAAAATATATATACCCACACAGAACAGCTCACCCCAAAAGAGCAGAATACACATTATTTTTAAGGATACTGGTAGCCTTCAGAATAGATTACATGCTATGCAAAAAAAACAAATCTTCATAAGTTTAATATTGAAATCATATCAAGCATCTTTTCCTACCACACCACTATGAGACTAGAAATCAACTGCAAAAAAAAAATTTTTTTTTAAACTGCAAAAAAAAAAAAAAATGTGGAGTCTCAAATAATATGCTAAAAACAACCAAACAGACACTTAAGAAATCAAAGAGGAAATGAAAAAATATCTGGAGACAAATGAAAATGTAAACACATCTATCCAAAATTTATGAGAAACAGCAGAAGCAGTTCTAAGAGGGAAGCTTTACTGATTAAAAAAAAGTAAACAATCTAATATTATACTTGAAGGAAAGAGAAAAAGAGCAAACAAAACCTCAAGTTAGTAAAAGGAAAGAAACCATTACGATAAGAGCAAAAATAAATAGAGACTAAAAACCAACAGAAAAGACCCATGAAATTAAAAGTTAATTCTTTGAAAAGATAAATAAAATTTATAAATGTTTAGCCAGACTCAAAAAGAGAGAGGGACCAAATAAAGAAAATCAGAAATGAAAGAAAAGTTCCAGGCAATACCACAAAAACACGAAGAAACATGAGAGACTATTACAACAATTACACACCAATAAAATAAACGACCTGGGTAACAGAAGACATGGGTAAATTCCTGGACATGTACAATATTCCAAGAATAAAGCAGGAAGAAGTAGAAAATATAAACATACTGATTACCAGTAACAAAACTGTATCAGTTAAAAACAAACAAAAAAATCCAACAAAGTCCAGGACACAGATTCAAAGGTTAATTCTACCAAACATTTAAGGAAAAGTTAACGTCTATCATTCTAAAACTACTCTAATAAAACTGAAGAGGAAGGAATGTTTAAGAACTCATCCTATGAAGCCAGTATCACACTGATACCAAAACGAAACAAAGATGCCACACACATAAAAAGAAAATTATAGGCCGATATCACTGATAAGCATAGATGCAAAAATCTTCAAAATCATAGCAAAACAAATTCAACAAAACAGTAAAAGAATTATATACCAGGATCGACCAAAACCATCCCAAAGAAAAAGAAATGCAAGAAGGCAAAGTGGTTGTCTGAGGAGGCTTTACAAATAGTGGAGGCAAGAGAGAAGCAAAGGCAAGGGACAAAGGGAAAGAAATCCCCAATTAAATGCAGAGTTCCAGAGAATATCAAGGAGATATAGAAAGGCCTCCTTTTATGAAAAATCCGAGGAAAATAATGGAATGGGAAAGACTAGAGATTTCTTCAAGAAAACTGGAGATATCAAGGGAACATTTCATGCAAGGATGGGCACGATAAAGGACAGAAACCATAGGACCAATTAGAAAGAGAAGAGATTAAGAAGACGTGGCAAGAATACAAAGAAAAACTACACAAAAAAAGGTCTTAACAACACAGACAACCAGGATGGTGTGGCCACTCATCTAGAGCCAGACAGCCTAGAGTGTGAAGGCAAGTGTGCCTTAGGAAGCAGTACTATGAACAAAGCTAGGGGGGTGATGGAATTCCAGCTGAGCTTTTTAAAATCCTAAGACAATGCTGTTAAAGTGCTACACTCAATACATCAGCAAATGTGGAAAACTCAACAGTGGTCATAAGATTGGAAAAGGTCAGTTTTCATTCTTGTCCCAAAGAAGAACAATGTGAAAGAATGTTCAAACGACCATACAATTGCATTCATTTCACATGCTAGCAAAGTTATGCTCAAAATTCTTCTATCTAAGCTTTAGTAGTATGTGAACCAAGAACTTCCACATGTACAAGCTGGGTTTCTAAGACGCAGAGGAACCAGAGATCAAACTGCTAACATTTTCTGGATCATGGAAAAAGCAAGGGAGCTTCAGAAACCCATATACTTTTGCTTCACTGACTATGCTAAAGCCTTTGATTGTGTGGATCACAACCAACCATGGAAAATTCTTAAGGAGATGGGAACATCAGACCACCTTATCAATCTCCTGAAAAACCTGTATGAGGGTCAAGAAGCAACAGGAAGGACTGAACATGGAACAATGGATTGGTTCAAAATTGGAAAAGGAATACATCAAGACTGTATATTGTCACCCTGCTTATTTAACTTATATGCAGAGTGCATTATGCAAAATGCCAGGGTGGATGAATCACAAGCTCAATTACGGCAATCAAGATTGCTGGGAGAAATATCAACAACCTCAGATATGCAGATGATACCACTCTAATGGCAGAAAGCAAAGAGGAACTAAAGAGCCTCTTGATGAGGGTGAAAAAGTTGGTTTAGAATTTAACATTAAAAAGTAAGATCGTGGCATCTGATCCCATTATTTTGTGGCAAACAGAAGGGGGAAAAAGTGGAAGCAGTGACAGATTTTATTTTCTTGGGCTCCAGAATCACTGTGGATGGTGACCACATTCATGAAGTTAAAAGACGTTTGCTCCTTGGAAGGAAAGCTATGACAAACCTAGATAGCATATTAAAAAGCAGAGACATCACTTTGCCAACAAAGGTCCATATAGTCAAAGCTATGGTTTTTCCAGTAGTGTATGGATATGAGAGTTGGACCATAAAGGAGGCTGAACACTGAAAAATTGATGCTTTCGAACTGTGGTGCTGGAGAAGACTCTCAAGAATCCCTTGGACTGCAAGGAGGTCAAACGAGTCAATCCTAAAAGAAATAAACCATGAGTATTAATTGGAGGAACTGATTCAAAAGCTGAAGCTCCAATATTTTGGGCACGTGATGCGAGGAGCCAAGTCCTTGGAAAATACCCTGATGCTGGGAAAGATTGAAGGCAAAAGGAGAAGGTGAAGGCAGAGGATGAGATGCCATCCCTGACTCAATGGACACGAGTCTGAGCAAACTCTGGGAAACAGTGGAGAGAGGAGCCTAGTGTACCTGACACAACTTAGCAACTGAACAAAAACAACAGCATACCACAATCAAGCAGAATTTACCCCAGAGAGGCGAGGATGTCTCAGTACCCACAAATAAACAGATATGATGACCACATTAACAAACTGAAGAATGAAAATCAGACCATCATCTCAGAAGATGCAGGAAACTCTGACAAATTTCAACATCGATTTATGATAAAACCTCTCAATAAACTGGGTATAGAGAAAACATATCTCAACATAATAAAGGTTGAGACAAAACCACAACCAACACCATACCAACAGTGAAAAGCTGAAAGCATTTCCTCTGAGATTGGGAACAAGACAAGCACGACCACTCTTGCCACTTTTCTTCAACATAGTATTGGAAGCTCTAGTCACAGCAATCAGAGATGCAAAGAAATAACATGCATTCAAATTGAAAAAGGGGAAGTAAAACTGTTACCATTTGCAGGCATGATACCATATAGAGAAAATATAAAGAAACCACCGAAAAGTATTAGAATTAATGTGACTTCCCTGGTGGCTTAGACGGTAAAGCGTCTGCCTTCAATGCTGGAGACCCGGGTTCAATCCCTGGGTTGGGAAGATCCCCTGGAGAAGGAAATGGCAACCCACTCCAGTACTCTTGCCTGGAAAATCCCATGGACGGAGGAGCCTGTTAGGCTACAGTCCATGGGGTCACAAAGAGTCGGACACGACTGAGCAACTTCACTTTCACAGTAAATTTGCAGGATACAAAATATATAGAAATTTGTTGTACTTCTGTATACTAATATATACTAATATCAAGTATCAGAAAGAGAAATTAAGAAAACAATACCATTCACAGTAATGTAAAAAAATAAAATAAAATACTTCAGAATTTTGTTAAACAAACATACTACTCAAGGCAATCAACAGGTTCAATGCAATCTCTATCAAAATATCGATTGCTTTAGGAACAAATAATCCTAAAATTTTGTAAAGAAATGCAAAAGTTCTGCAATAGCAAAAGTGATCATAAGAAAGAAGAATAAAACTGAAACATCACACTCCCTTATTTCAAACTCTACTAAAAAAACTCTACTACAAAAGATCAAACCAGTCAATCCTAAAGGAAGTTAGTCCTGAATATTCATTGGAAGGACTGACGCTGAAGTTCCAATACTTCGGCCACTTGAGGTGAAGAACTGACTCATTGGAAAAGACCCTGATGCTGGGAAACATTGAAGCCAGGAGGAGAAGGGGACAACAGAGGATGAGATGGTTGGATGGCATAACCAACTCGATGAACATGAGTTTGAGTAAGCTCTGGGAGTTGGTGATAGACAGGGAAGCCTGGCGTGCTGCAGTCCATGGGGTCACAAAGAGTCAGACACAATGGAGAGACTGAACTGAACAGAGTGCTATCAGAACCCTTGGAGGTGGGATGCATTGAGCCTAGCCTGAGGTTGGATGACCAGTGAATATCTGGAAGACAGGAAGTCTAAGTCAAAGCTGGAGAAAACAGGAAGAGCTGGAGAAGACAGGAAGTCTAAGTCAAAGCTGGAAAGGAGATGGGGCTGAAACTGTCAGGTAGGCATGAGGTGAGGGCAAGGGCATGTTTTGCCAGGCTGAGGAGTTTGGATTTTAATCCAGGAGCCATGGGAGCCACTGAAAAAAGCAGGATTTTTTAAGCCGGATTCACATTTTAGATGCAATTGTTTGTCATAGACCAGAGCAGGGAAACCAGAGACAGGCAGGTGGCTGAAACAGTAACTCAAGGATAGGGAGGCTCGGAAGAGGCTACAGCGACCATGCGCAGCAGGCAGGACAGACAGCGACCAACACAGATGGTCCTGGCCACCATGCTGCACTTTCAGGTATGCTCAGTGGCTGGGTGCTCATATCATGCTTCAGTGGACAGACCTGGGGAGAGGACTCAGTCTGGCTGTGCAGAGACATCCTGAAGGGTTTGGGATGTGTTGCAGGCTACAATTGGGGTTGTGCACAGGATGGAGCCCAGTTCTGCCTTAGGAGCCCCCGTTGTTAACACCAACAGAAAGGGAGGGGTGTGGTCCCACTATAGCAACCTTATTCTCAATGTGCTCACAGCTGGCACAGCTCAGCTGCTACAAGCTTTGGCAGCATGTAAGAGACGGTAGACTGCCAACACGTAGAGGCAAGGCTGAAATCTGAGCTGATTCCCAGCAGGTGCATGACTTTAGGAGATTTATACCTGCAGCAGTTCCTGGAGGACATCTGAGCCCTTTGAGACCACAGTAGATAACTGTTTCCCCTAAATTCACAGAGTCAGAGATATAAAAGTAAAATGAAAAATCATGGGAACAACTCCTGGTTAAAAGAATAAGAGAAATCCCCTGAAAAAACAAACAATGAAACAGACCTCTCCAGTCTACTAGACCCCAAGTTCAAAAGGGGGGAATGAAAATGTGAAAGGACCTAAAGACTGCTGTTGAAAGAAATGCAGGTCATCGTAAAAACAAACAACAAACAAAACCTAGAAATGATAAAGAGAAGTCAATAAAAATTAGACAACTCAAAAGCCAAGATAAAAACTGAGCTAAAGTCAATAAGTAGCTACTAAATAATACAGATGAACAAATAAGAATCTGAGAGATAGAATAATAGAAGTCAATCAGAAGAGCATACATAAAGACAAATGAAAAAACTGAAAGCAACCTATAAGACCTATGAAATAATATAAAGTGTGCCAGTCTACAGGTAATAGGGATCACAGAAAGATAAGAGGTAAAAAAGGAAATCAAAAGTGCATTTGAAAAAACTATGGCTGAAAACGTCCCAAATCTAAAGAAGGAAACAGATATCCAGGAACAGGAAGCACAGAGGGTCCCAAACGAGATGAACTCAAACACACTTGTACTAAGACATGTAATAATTAAAATGGAAAAAGTTAGGATTATAAATGCAGCAAGAGAAAAACAAAGGATTAGTTACAAGAGAGCCCCGTAAGACTATTAGCTGATTTCTCTACAGAAACGTTGCAGGCCAGAAGGGAATGGCAAGATATACTCAAAATCCTCAAAGGGAAAAAATGTAGCCTAGGATACTCTTCCCAGCAAGATCATCATTAAAAGTGGAAGGAGAGATAAAGAATTCCTCAGATAAGCAAAAACTAAAAGAATGCAGCAATACTAAACCTCTCCTAAAAGAAATATTGAAAGATCTTCTCTAAATTTTAAAAAATAAACAAATATGAAAGTCATAATAGGAAAAGCAATTCTATAAAAGAACTGACGACCACTTAAAGAAGCCAGTACATAGATTTTTTAAAAAATAATAAAAAAAAAAATTTTGGATTAACATGAAGATGTAAAACAGGAAATCAAAATCATAAAAAATGGGGAAGGATAACAAGAAAATGTAGATTTTTTTAGAATGTGTTTGAGCTTATATGACTACCAGTCTAAAGCAAGTAGATATAGTAATGGGTTAACATACTCGAAAACCAGGGTAACCACAATCAAAAACATACAGTAAGTCCACAAAAACCAAAAAGAAGAGAACTCAAACATAATACAAAAGAAAACCATCAAACCACATAAAGAAAAACAAAGGACAAAAAAGAAATACAAAGTCAACTGGAAAACAAAGTTTAAATAGACAATACATACAAACCGATCAATGCTGCTGCTGCTGCTGCTGCTGCTGCTGAGTCGCTTCAGTCGTGTCCGACTCTGTGGGACCCCATACACGGCAGCCCACCAGGCTCTCCCGTCCCTGGGATTCTCCAGGCAACTACCTTAAATGTCAATGGACTAAATGCTCCGATCAAAAGATATAGAATGGAAGACTGGATAATAAAACAAGAGCCTACACGAGACCAACTTTAAGGCAAAGGACACACATAGATTGCAAGTGAGGGGACGGAAAAAGATTATTTCACGCAATGGAAAGGACAGAAAGCAGGAGTAGGAAAAATCACATCAAACAAAATAGACTAAAACAAAGACCACAGAGAAAGGAGGACACTATATAATGATTAAAGGATCAAAACAGGAAGAGAATTTACCCTCATTAACATATATGCACCCAATATAGGAGCACCTAAATACATAAATACCAGCAGACATAAAAGGAGAAACGGACAGAAAGACAGAAATAGTAGTTGACTTTTAACACCACTGACGTCATGGACAGATCTTCCAGACAGAAAATCAATAAGGCAACAGAGATCCTAAATGACATAGCAGAACGGTTAGACTTAATTGATACTTTCAGGAAATTACATCTCCCCCCAAAGAGAAAACACATTCTTTTCAAGCATTCATGAAACTTCCTCTAGGATAAAGCACATGTTAGGACACAAAATAAACATCAACAAATTTAAGAGGATAGAAATTATTTCAAGCATTTCTTCTGACCACAACAGCATAAAATTACAAACTAATCACACAAAGAGAAACCAGAATAAAAACAGCTACACAGAGATGAAACAACATGACGTTAAAATACCAATGATGAAATCGAGGAGGAAATGATGAAATCGAGGAGGAAATTTTAAACACCTTGAGACAAATGAAAAGGAAAACACAACCATACAAAATTTATGGAATGCAGCAAAAGGAGTCCTAAGAAGGAAGTGCACAGCAATATAGGCCTTCCACACACAAAACAGAAAAATCTCAAACATCCTAACCTACCACCTAAAATTAGATAAAACAGACAAAACCCAAAGGCCACAGAAGGAAGGAAATAATAAAGATCAGAAAGGAAATAAAATATATATCATGGTGATCATTTCATACTGTATGCAAATATCAAATCACTGTTAGTACACCTGAAAATAACATAATATTGTATATAAACTATATTTCAGTAACAAGGATATTCAATAGAGGTACAGGCTATAAAACAAGTATGCAAAATAAATGGTTTCCATATTCATGCCTAAAGAATAAAGAATAAACTAGTGAATTCAGTAATATAGCATCCATTATGTTATTATAGAAAAACATAATGCAAGAGAAAGATTGTATTTACAAAAGCAGCACAAAATACTAAAAACCTAAGAATAAACTTAAACGTCCAGGACCCACATAAAGAAAACTACAGAATTCTGTCTCAGGACCTAAAAGATGAGAATAAATGAAAAGATGCAGCAAATGGGGAGAATAACTATAGCTAAAGTACCACTTTCTAGCAACATTTAAAGAACAAATTTAATTCCGTTTCAATCAAAATCCATATGAGTCTTTTAATAGGTAACTAGAAACAAATCATTTTAAAGTTCATCTGAAAAAAAATTAACACAAGAGTAACTAAACAACTAGCACCAAAGCAGGAACACAATCCGTTCATTTCCTTGGGATTTCTTGTCACACTAGACATTAGGAAGACAAGTTTCACATCTGTTAAGATACAATTTTAATAAAACTTGTTTAATATTATCAAGTCTCCACTGACCAAAGGCAAGAGAAAATGAGAGGGAAAACTTCTCTCTCTTACAAGTCACCAGAGTTTTTGCTGTCTTTTGGGTTTAGTTCAATTCAGTGCATTTGACTGTATGCAGTTCAGTCTAACACCTCAAGTGTTCGATTATTCATTCACTTAATTTTTAATCACACAAATAATACATAAATATACCCTCCTGGCAAAATAAACAGAACATTAGTGATAAAGAAAGGTCCTCTTTGGCCACCATTCCCAATCCCTGAACACTACCCCGGTGGAAACAGAAAAGTCTTGGGTCTTTCCATCTACTAGGAGTGCTCTCACTTCTCTAGGCAATCATAGGGCCCATGGGCTCCAGAGCACTGCTCTAGGGATTAAAATCAAAGGAAAGAGGGGGTTTCCCTGGTAGTCCAGTGGTTAGGACTCCAAGTTCCCAGTGCAGGGTCCCAGTCCCTAGTCGGGGAACTTGATCCCACAGCTGCAACTAAGAGTCCATTCGCATGCCGCAATTGAAAAATCTCACATGCGGCAATGAAGATCCTGCATGCTGCAACTAAGTCTTGGTGCAAATAAATATTAAAAAAAAAAAAAAAAGGAAAGAAAAAAATTGCTTTACTTGGTTGAGAACATCCCACTTGAAGATGGAAGTAAGCAGAGAAGGACCAATTTTAATATACTGACCTGTGGATGGGAATGGCGGTGAAGCCTCCCCCAGGGTTTATGCTAAATTCCACCATTCGGTTCTAGCAACTAGTGATGTTAGTCATTCAGTCATGCCCAACTCTTTGTGACCCCATGGACTGTAGCCTGCCAGGCTCCTCTGTCCATGGAATACTCCAGGCAAGAATACTGGAATGGGTTGCCATTTCCTTCTCCATTGATCACACCAAGGTCTCCTGCATTGGTGGGCAGACTCTTTACCCTCTGAGCCACCAGAGAAGCCTGCAGATTCTATGCAAAATAAGAAGCTGGGTGCAGAATTTTCCTTAGAGGTGAATACATCTGTCTCTTTGAGAGTGGCCTATGAAAGCAATCATCCATCACTAATGGCTCCAAGTAGGGCCCTAGGGGCAAGCCAGACAGCCTTGACACCCAAGTCCCCAGAGACAACTAACTGCCCTATAGCGATAGAATAAATGAAAAAGCTAAAAGATCCACAGAGGGGCACCATATGTCCAGACAGACTGTGGCTGCCTTCAGCGGGAAACGTGCTAGAGCAACTCATGTCCTGTTAGAACCAGAAAGACAAAATATGGGGGTCACAAGATTCAAAGAGGGCCATATAGTATATGGAGAAAGAAAAATGTTGGCCAGTTTTCCCAGACTGTGCCACCAGAGAGATAAAAGACCTGAAATCATGAATATGATGAGATAAATGTTCTAAATTCCAAGCCTCTTGGAGAAATTAATATTAAAACCTACTCTTTAAGTCAACGCATCAGGATTTACGTCTTTACAATCCCAACCAGGTAAGTGGAGAAGAAATGCCTTGTCTCCAAGGAGCGAACTCCAGATTGATCACAGGATCTGAAAACGCAGGCCGAGTAGTTATCTGTAAAAGTCGTAACTCCCTGAGAAGCAGTTCACCTTGACTCTCACAAGCCCAGCTCAACTGGTCCAAAGTCTGAAACAGGTTAAGGAGACTGGAGAATGAAGATTACTGGAGAATCTGCTGAGCAGAGAAAATTCACAGTAACGGTGATACAGGGCCCTGACCCTGGTACTTTTCCAAGAAGACACGGGGAGAGATGCCTCTCTCTGGGGTTGGGCAAGAGATGGGTTCTGGGCACTTTTTGGTGGTCCAGTGGCTAAGACTCTATGGTCTCAACGCAGGGGGCCCAGGTTTGATCAGTGGTCAGGGAACTAGATCCCACATGTCACAACTAAGGGTATGCATGCTGCAACAAGGAATAAAAATCCTGCCTGTTGCAACTAAGACCCAGCACAGCCAAATAAATGTTTAAGAAAAAAGAGAGAGAGATGGGTTCTGCTGTGGGACTGGGGGTTGAGGCATTTTTGTGAAAGAAACACCATGCCGAGAGGTCCTGGGGATGGGGGGATTCGATGCATGATGTGGGGTATGCTGTCATTATGGTCTTAGCTCTACAGACTGATGAAATCCCTCTGCACAGACACTCCCCAAGCACACACCCGAGATCCCAGAAAGGCATCTACATCTGCTCTCAGAGAGATGGATCCAAAGCAGAGAATCGCAGCCTTGACTCTTCCCAATGTCCCAAGGGCTTGCTTTCCCAGGAGGACTCCAGGCCCCTACTCTTCCTTACAGGTTCTGGAATTCTTAGCCAAGCTCACTCTGCTCCACTTATTTCCTGACAAATGCACTTGCCCTCCCAGCTGACTCCCTTCAAAAAATCACAGAGTTTGCACCCTCTTTGTAGAGCTTCGGCTGAGCACTTCTCTTAAAGGGAAGGGGATCAAGGGGCCTACCCTACAAGGCCTGTCAAGGTGGGAAGTGGAAAACTCAGGCCTAAGAGTCTTGGGGGCTGGTGGTGGCACCCCGCTGTGGGTACCTGTAGCAATGGTCAGCCCTAGTTGGCCCTTCCCCTCAATAGGACTTCTGTTAGCCATAGCCCAGGTTGGCTTGCTACCAACATTCCCTAATTGTCTTCAAAAGGCAAAGTTACCCATGTCAGAAACCCTGGATTTTAAAACATTCAGCATCTTGGGACTTCCCTGGTGGTCCAGTGACTAAGACTCACAATGCAATGGGCCGGGATTCGATCCCGGGTCATAGAACCAGATCCCACAGGCCACAACTAAGCGTTCGCATGCTGCAACTACAGAATCCACCCGCTACAACTAAGATCCAGTGCAGCTAAATAAATATTTTTTGAAAATAAAACATACAGCACCCTGCATCAGGCCTTGAGGGACTGTCAGTGGCAACATCTTTCTAACAACTCAAGCATGCAACTATAGAAGAGAATCAAAGCTGCGGGGAGGCTGAGCCCTGGAGCCCCTACGCATCCCAGGGTGAGATTTCCGAAAGAACCAGCAGACTCAATCCCAAGGAGGAAGCTGGGGCAGGAACACAGTGGCTTCTAGACTTCTCAGATGTTGGGAGGGCTTCTCACTCCTACCGTCCCTGCCAAACTGCTTCTTATTGGTTGTGATCAAAACAAAACAAAATGAACGAAAAACACAAAAGGATAAAAAGACATAAAATTTTAAGCCGGGAGAAAAGTAAGAAATAATAAACAGGAATAAAATACAAGACTGCAAGAAGATTAAACTATCAACATAAAAAAAAAGAATCTTTTTAAAAATCATATTAATTTTATATTTAACAAAACTGACATACATTGGCAGAGACAATGGCATTCACCCAGTAGTTCCTGCATTTCCAAGGCTCCCTTGTATATTATTTGGGGCCCATGTGACTGACAGAATGAAATAACAATTTGTTTTCAAAGCAGAGCATATATGTGCATGCTCAGTCATGTCTCACTCTTTGCAACCCCGTGGACTGTAGCCCGCCAGGCTCCTCTGTCCATGGAATTTCCCAGGCAGGAAAACTGGAGCAGGTTGCCATTCCCTACTCCAGGGGATCTTCCTGCCCCAGGGATCAAACCCACTGTCTCTTATGTCTCCTGGATTGGCAGGAGGATTCTTTACCACTGAGCCACCAAGAATCTGCCTGCAATACAGGAGACCCGGGTTCAATCCCTGGGTCAGCAAGATCCTCTGGATAAGGGAATGGTTACCCACTCCAGTATTCTTACCTGGAAAATACCATGAACAGAGGAGCCTGGAAGGCTACAGTCCATTGGGTCGCGAAGAGTTGGACACGACTGAGCGACTAACACTGTAACATGTGACTGATTCTGGCCAATAGGCTCTGGGGGGAGATGAGATCCATCACTTTCAGCAGGAGCTATTTGAAACTGTGGAAACCATGTGTTGAGATGCTTCACAAGATGAAGGGACTCTGGATCAACTGAGTCCAACATGGAGAGCTCCGGAGGGTTACCTGACCCTATCACACTCAGCATGAGTGAAAAGCTAAACTTTGTTGGGTGAAGCCACTGAAATATGGGGGTTTAGGCAATGGCACCCCACTCCAATACTCTTGCCTGGAAAATCCAATGGACGGAGGAACCTAGAAGGCTGCAGTCCATGGGATCGCTGAGGGTCGGACACGACTGAACGACTTCACTTTCACTTTTCACTTTCGTGCATTGGAGAAGGAAATGGCAACCCACTCCAGTGTTCTTGCCTGGAGAATCCCAGGGATGGGGGAGCCTGGTGGGCTGCCGTCTATGGGGTTGCACAGAGTTGGACACGACTGAAGCGACTTAGCAGCAGCAGCAGCATTGGTTTCCCATCCAAGTACTAACCAGGCCTGAGCCTGCTTAGCTTCGAGAGGTTTATTGGTTTCTATAGCATTTATTGGTTTGTTGGTTTCTATAAACACTTAACTAACATAAGTGCTTATAATTTATAATTCTCTTAATCCTTATAATCTTACAGCATAGGCAACACTGTTATCTTCACTAAGGAGAGAAAGGCAGAGAAAAACGCATTAACTTTTGTTCAGGCTTTGTATTTGGTAAATTGCAAACTGAAAATTTGGATCTAGGCAGTCTGTGTCCATAACCACCAAGCCAGGCTGCTCTTACAAAAGATATATCTTAAAGTAAGATGCAAGGAACTTCATGGCCATGCACCTTCTTCAACAGAAGATTTGGGAATGTTGAAATAGGGCAGAAAAGGGGCATAAGGAGGAAAGACAGCCCTAGACAGGTAAATTAACTGTTAATCCCTTCTTTCTATTCCTCTGGGATAAGTCCATCAATATTCATATGATAAGGTAAAGGGATGCATAAGGTAGATGCATAGAGTCAACTCTAAACCCCAGCCTTCTGGATTGAGCCTTCTCTTTTTAAATTTCCAGCCCAATATAGTGGCAAGACTTTCACACTCAGGAGTTGGGAAATCTGAAGTCTAGTTCCAAGTCCACCGCACAAAACGTTGTGTGGCTTGAATAATTGCCTCTGGTCTCTTTGAGCCTCAGTTGTTGTATCTGAAATGGGGGAATAATTGCTTCTGTCTCATCAGGATGTAGAAAGTTTAAGCCAAACAACATACGTAATGATGCGTTGGGAGACTGTGAAATGCTTTGCAAACGTAAATTATCTTTATTACACTGAACCAGGTTATCACAACTTCATGATTCAATCTCAGAAAGATCAGACCCCAGGTTCTCAGGCTAACCATCCTTCTATCTTCCCTTCATCTTCTTTCATCCACATACAAAGCTCTGGAAGGAAGGCGGAGCAAAGGGCAGCCCCATGTCGTGGAAAGGGTCAGCAAGTCAGGAAGCCATTGCCTTCCTGTGTGGCCAGGGACAACTTCATCTCCTTCTCTGGTCCTCGGAGTCCTAACCCAGAAAGGGGACTTTTTTTGGATGAGATTAACAAAAGTTCCTACTCCTCCCCATGCAATCAAATCACCTAGGAAACTTATAAAATGCAAATACCCAGACCTCTTGTAGGGATTCATTTTTAATAGGTCTGAGCATAGGCACCTTTGAAATTCTCACCAGGTGATCATCGTGGGAAGCGGGGTCTAAAAGAAGCCCCTTAATGGATGATCCAAAGACCTGCTGACTGGTCACAATGACTTAATGTCTGAGGAAGCCTGAGAACCCACATGAGGCTCCAGGACTGAGGGAGATGAAGGGGTGAGAGAGCCTTGAAAAGGGTCCGAGGCCTCATCAGACATTGGGAGTGGGGCTGCTGAACCCTAATTTCACACGCCCTGCTGTGTGAAGGAGGCCTCGGCTCCACTGGGGCCTAGCTGGAAGGCCTTTCATTTGGAGAAAGATTTCCTCAAGGTGTCTCTCCGCCTCCTTTGCTCATCCGGGGAACTGAAGCTTTTCATTTTAATTAACAAAGTGTTGTTGCAGCCGCTAGAAATGAGACTCTGTTCTTGTTTTCCTTTACAGACTGTCAGCCGAGATGGTGACAGAGGGGGTGGGGAAGTGACTCGGGAGCTGTCGTTTGATGCAATTTCTGGGCTGGTGGGGGGCTCGGAAGATGTGAGAGCGGCTGAGGTTGCAAAGGAACCAAACCGTACACTTAAGGCAATGGCTTTGTGGCTTCAGGATACAGCGACTTGGGTTCCAGCCTCTTGGTAAGACTGCCCAAGTTATGCTGCGGGGAAGATGAAGTGTTATGAGGTCCACCCAGGCCCCAGGAGCCCCGCAGACAGATGGATCACATCTTCAACCCTGGAAGCCTTATGAGAAGGGGGCGGGGGGGAAAGCAGGCTTTCAACAAAATACCTGTAAATGAAGAGAAATGAAGATGGCATTTGTCTGATGCATATTTTATAAGCCTGTGAACTCTCAGAGCTAGAATGAGCGCTCACTGGTCATCTTGTTAGCACCAGATGGATGGCAGAGAGGTAGCCTGCCCGAGGTACCATAGATCTCAGGAAGGCCCTGTCCTGCGTGTCCAGCAGGGGGGAGAAACGGTCCACGGGACTCAGCTTCCACAGCTCTCTCTTAATAAAAGCACGTTTTCTAGAACTAGCCCTTGTGTTTCTTGTATGAGCCTCCTTGGTTGTTCAGCTTTTCCAAAACTAAGGGAACACTTGATCCAGATGAGGAGCATAAAAAGAGATGGGTAATCAGAAGAACGCCCTTAAGCAATGAGACGGATCAGTGACAGGACCAAAAGGAAGGATGGCACACAGATACTTAAGAGTTCAGTCACTCAAATCCCATTCCAAGAAAGGCAGGTGAGGCTGCTGCAGCCCAAAGACCACAAGGCGGGACAAACCCTCAGGATGTGGCCTCCCCCGCCACAGTCCCCTCCCCTCCCCTCCCCTCCCACAGTCCCTGCCCCCCCGCCACAGTCCCCTCCCCCGCAAGTCCCCGCCCCCCGCCCTCACAGTCCCCTCCCCCCGCCACAGTCCCCTCCCCCCGCCACAGTCCCCTCCCCCCGCCAGTCTCCTCCCCACCTACAGTCCCCCTCCCCTCCCCAGTCCCCTTCCCCCCTACAGTCCCCTTCCCCCACCACAGTCCCCTCCCCTCCTGACAGTCTCCTCCCCTCCCCACAGTCCCCTCCCTTCCCACAGTCCCCTCCCCTCACCACAGTCCCCTCCCTCCCCACAGTCCTCTCCCCTCCCCACAGTCCCCTCCCCCCGACAGTCCCCTCCCTCCCCACAGTCCCCTCCCCTCCCCACAGTCCCCCTACCCCATGATCCGGCCACACCAAGCTGTTTCTACTGCCCAGGGCACCAACTTTGTACCAGACCCTAAGCCAGAATACTGATTTCAGATCCTTCCCACTTCTTTCTTCAGGCACCTGGCCACCCGGCTAAGCAGGATAATACAGTGGCTCCCTAGCCCCGCCTTATCCGTGGTAAAGGCTCTAAGACCCCTGATAGATGCCTGAAACCACGAAAAGCAGCAAACCATATATATACTACGATTCTTCCTGTGTATATATTAATACACTCTTGTGTGTGCGTGTGCGTGCTTTGTCATGTCCAACTCTTTGCAACCCCATGGACTGTAACCCACCAGGCTCCTCTGTCCATGGAATTGTCCAGGCAAGAATACTAGAGTGGGTTGCCATTTCCTTCTCTAGGGGATCATCCCGAACCAGGGATCAAACCTGTGTCTGCTGCATTGGCAGGTGGATTCTTTACCACTGAGCCACCTGGGAAACCCACATTCCTATGATAAAGTATAATTTATAAATTAGGCACAGTAAGAGATTAACAATAATAATTAATGATGAAATAGAACAATTATAATAGTATACTGTAAATAAGTTATGTGAACGTGGTCTCTCTGTCTCTCAAAATACCTTACTGTCCAAATGTAATGCCTTTTCCATCTTAACTAAGCACTTATCATGCACCATGGCCATAACTTTTGCAGTTTGAGGTGCAACAGCAAAACGAGCACAATTTCTTTTTCCTTCTTCACAGTTTCACAGATAGAAGATTCATTTTACCATGGGTCTTAGCAACCTCAGAGCACAATTGTTTTTCTTTCCATAGTCAGCCAAGAATTTTCACCTTTTTAAAAGAAGCACTTTAAGGCTTCTCTTTGGTATATGTGAATTGCCAGCATCATGACTCTTGCACTTGGGGGCCATGATTAAGTAAAATAAGGGTCACTCGGACACAAGCACCGCAAAACCACAAAATGTGTCTGATAACTGAGATGGCTACTAAGCGACTAACAACAAGCAGGACCCACTGGACAAAGGGACACTTCACAACCAGGGCAGGACATAGTGGGACGGCATCAGATTTCATCAGCTCCTCAGAGAAGTATGTGATTTAAAACTTACGAATTGCTTATTTCTAGAATTTTCCATTTACTGTTTTTTGGACTGCAGTTGGGTAACTGAAACTGCAGAAAGCGAAACCACAGGTAAAAGAGACTACTGTGTATCAAGGATCAGCCCCTTCACTCTTCCAGTATTTACTGAATATCCATTTATGGTAAACAAAACTGTCATAGATGGCCCCATCCTCAAATTGTAGAAGGCAGATATATAATGAAATGCTCATGCAAATGCATGTAAAGTCATCTCCTTGGAAGTGCTTGGAAGGAAAGATGTATGTCTAGTCAAGGCTATGGTTTTTCCTGTGGTCATGTATGGATGTGAGAGTTGGACTGTGAAGAAGGCTGAGTGCAGAAGAATTGATGCTTTTCAACTGTGGTATTGGAGAAGACTCTTGAGAGTCCCTTGGACTGCAAGGAGATCCAACCAGTTCATTCTGAAGGAGATCAGCCCTGGGATTTCTTTGGAAGGAATGATGCTAAAGCTGAAACTCCAGTACTTTGGCCACCTCATGCAAAGAGTTGACTCATTGGAAAAGAGTCTGATGCTGGGAGGGATTGGGGGCAGGAGGAGAAGGGGAAGACAGAGGATGAGATGGCTGGATGGCATCACTAACTCAATGGACATGAGTCTCAGTGAACTCCGGGAGTTGGTGTTGGACAGGGAGGCCTGGCGTGCTGTGATTCATGGGGTCGCAAAGAGTCGGACACGACTGAGCGGCTGATCTGATCTGATCTGATGTGTTAGGGGAAGCACTGACTGAAACCACCTTCCTAGGCACACACAGGCTTCCCTGGTGGCTCAGTGGTAAAGAATCTACCTGCCAATGCAGGAGATGTGGGTGCAATCCTTGGGTCAGGATGATCCCCTAGAGGAGGAAATGGCTAACCACGCCAGCATTCTGGCCTAGAGAGTTCCATCAACAGAGGAGCCGGATGGACTACAGTCCATGAGATTGCAAAGAGTTGGACACGACTGAGCAACTGAACACACGTGCAAACACACACACACACACGGGGCCTCATTCTTGTGGCCCATGATCCAGACCTTATTCACACTTTGATGCCCCCCACAGAGCACAGCGCTGGCACATGCATACGCAGGTGTTTGGTAACTGATTTTTGAATAAGTGAATGATGCAGAGATAAAGCATCTCAGACCTCTCATGCCCTCCATCGCACTTTAGCTGTCTATCTGTCATGCCTCCGTAATGCTCCAAAGCACATTTGGTGTGTATTTTGAGTTTGTGCAAGGGCCAAGGAATCTGAAATATATTTTTTCCACAGTCTGACTTGGCCCCACAAGTTGACAAAAGCATCATCTCATTAGAAGCTATTTGAATAGAAATTATAGGCTTGTTCTCTGAGAGTGAACTTGAGAGCACTTCATAAGACAATTACTGCTAAATATCTGAAGAGAAGCACCCTCATTGGCTTCTAAAAGCCCATCTCAGGTCAAACCAACCTAAATTCCTCTCAATACAATTAGAATTTCAATAAGAATGAGAGAAACAACAAGCTTCCAAGAACACCAGGACCTCAAAGGGACGATAAACAACACTGCTGGAAGACCGAGGTGGGGAAAGAACAGGGAGAGAGCAGAATATTCTGGAAGGCAGCATAAAACATGTGGAGCACAAACCTAACCAGGCTTTGATCAAGAATGATCAGCCCAACTCCCACACAGGAGAGCAGACACAGATGAACATGGATCACAGCCTCTTCTCTGCTCTTTCTGCTTCCATGGAGGACCCAGAAGTGTACTCTGGCCCAGTCTGAGCTTCTAGGCCTTCCCAAATGCAGTTTCCCCTGCTCCAAATGCCCTACTCTTCTTTTCACACCTTATTTTCTAGGATGCTTCCCATTTCCCCCAGCCCCCAGTGGTCACCCCTTTCTCTAAGGGTACCATGGCCCATGTACCATCTCCCAGACTCATGCAAGGAACCTGAATGTGCCAGGGGGAGATGGCCAAGGGGAGACGAGAGGGAGAGACAGTGCTTGACGGGGAAGACTGCACTGCCTGCCTCCAGGGAGCGCCACTTACAACGTGCTGTGCTTACTTGCTCAGTTGTATCCAGCTCTTCGCAACCCCATGGACTGTAGCCCACCAGGGTCCTCTGTCCATGGGTATAATACTGGAGTGGGTTGCCATGCCCTCCTCCAGGGGATCTTCCCAACCCAGGGATCTGGTAGGTAGTCAGAATAGGAAAAAAGGAGTCCAGAATGGTGGTGGCTAAAAGACAAAGAAGGGGAAAGCCTGCAAGAATAGAAAAAAGGAAGGTCGGAGAACCAGAGTGAGAACCTCAGGTGAAGCAAACAGCCCTCCTGGCTCCCCAGTTTACCTAGGGTAGGCTCAGGGGGAGGAGAAAAAACATATAAAAAGAGGAGCCAAAATTGAGCTGCTCTCTTCTCTTCACGTCTTTTGGGTCGGCCTGCCCTCACGCCTCGAGGATGTATTTTCCTTTGCTTGACAAATAAAACTGAGCTGTAACACCGAGCTGTAACACTGGTCCATCCGTTACTTCAAATTTTTGCTGTGGCAAGAGAGAACTGAAGAAATTACAAACTCCCCTGACAGATGGAACCCAGGTCTCCCACACTGCAGGCGGATTCTTTACCATCTGAGCCACCAGGGAAGTGTATGTAAGTAGAGCCCCCAGAGCACAGGTATTTAAATATGCTCTTCAAAAAACCACTACTCTGCTGACCTGGCTGCTTAAGCTCTCCGAGTTCTGGCCCCTCTTTCTCTTGCCTCCTCCCCTAGACTCTAAGAATCTTAAAGATAAGCTAGAAATCCAGTCTCCCTAATATCTATGCTTTGAGCCCTTAGCCCAGTTAACAAAAGATGAAAGCATCTGAAGGAGGAATAAATTTAAAACAAGAATGTGCCAATAAACTAGGTTATTGATCCCACCTGAAGAAAGAGACATCACAAAAATTGGGAGAAAACATTGCAAAATTATAAGTGCCATTTGGAAATTCTCTTTTGTTTCCTAGAAAAATAAAAGGTGACTGGAGGTATAAGGCTGGCAACACCTGTATATCCACCTAAGCCCACCTTCTCAAAAGAAAAGGAAAAGTAATGTAACATATGTAGTGAGAACCTTCTTTAAAACGATTCCTCTTCCACAGTGTAGGTCTCTTGAAAGACGGAAGGTCTCTCCAGGAGCCAGGGCTCCACCAGTCTGTGCCCCTTGCTGCCCACGTGTCCACAAGAAGGATGCTACAGCCACTGCATTGAAAGGCACCTATTCTGCATAGCCTCTGACTCACTTCTCCTCGGGTGATGCTGACACCAATACCCAGCGGGACCCTGTGGGACCTCTGGGCATAAAAACCTTTCTTTGTCCCCCATTTCTTGATTACAGGAAAATAGGCTTCATTCAGCCTCCCTGATGTTCCCTGAGTTCAAGGGCAGTTTCAAACAGATGTTAATTAGGGAAGGGAGGGGAGGCGGAGACAAAGGAAGAACATTCCAAAGAAATGCAGCCTTGAGGCAGGGTCCTAGTTCCCCATCAAGGGATTATATGTAACAATATCTTTGAATTGTTTTATAGATACTGAAACCCCCACCAGGTGGGAGAAATCAATGGTATGCTGCCAATAAACGCACAGACCCCAGACCAGTTGGAACCTGAAGGCTGATGATGCTGACTCACCACCAACCAATCAGAAGAATATCCACAAGCTGATCTTTGAACCATTACCATAAAACTCCTCACTACCCCCTCCAGGTTGGGACACACAGTTTTGAGGGCATTAGTTTGCAGTGGCACCCTCTGCCTGGCAAAGCAATAAAGTGATTCTTTTCTACTGCACCCAAAACTCTCCAGAGAATTAATTAATTAATTCAGAATTAACAGAGCCCAGATTGGGTTTCAGCACCTGGACACTGGTGAAGAGTCAGGTAGGTCTTCCCTGAATGGGCAGAAATCCTCGTTCCCAAGGGAGAGACAGAATGTGGGGGAAGAGGGCTGGGGTGGAAGGTGGGAGCAGGGAGAAGAGGTAGGGCACTCTTCCTAACTCCCTTGCTGTCTTAGACCATACAAGGGACCCACACACACCCCAAGTCTGGTATCTCCACAGGCACCATCAGAAAAATGGAGGATTCCAGAGAGTACAGTTTAAAGACAAATAACCAGAACCATCCCCGGGTGGGCCCCCTTCAGCTTTGACATTCTGAGATGTTAACATGGAAAAATATTCAGCTAAAACTGCTGGCATGGTTAAGCAGTAGCTTAGCAATTCCTTTTTATGAAATTACTGTTTCTCTAAATGCAAGACTTCTTTGTGTGTGGAACTCTGATTCATTCTTAAGATGAAGCTGATCTTTAAATCTTACAATGGCTTTCACCCCAAAATCTATTTAGCAAAAAAAAAAAAAAAAAAAGGGTCTTTTTGACCAGATTACTCCCCTGACTATGCTCACCTCAATGGTCAGAGAATACTGTAATGAGGAGAAGATATTCTGAACTGCTACTAAGTCCCTTCCCCACATTGTCGAAGGTCACAGGGCCCTGTTACTTGGGAATGTAACTATCATAGTTAAGATTAATGTTGCAGGTCATGAGAAAGACAACCAAGGATGATGTCCACCCATATTCATGCCACTTAAGCAATGAAGTTCAAGGAAATGGATTGGTGTGGTCTTGAGACTTTCACCATGTTTCTTGACCAGAGACTGATCTCTGATCCTGGGCCCCAAGCTGACACCTGATACAGCCCAGAGTCCTGCCCCCAATTAACCTGTAACTCAGATGAAAGACTGACCCCTCACTCTCCCGTCACTCATAGCTATATTACCTCGGCCACATGAATCACAGTAAAGATAAAGATAATATCTGAGTCAGCTGTATTTCTTGAATGCCAGAACAGGAGTTGGCTCCAAACAGGTGCTAAATAAATGCTAATTGAATACATGAAGGAAAAATGAAATGAATGTACAAGTGAATGAACAAAAGGTTCAACTGGAAAATGGCTCAGCCTAGTCTTCTACTAATAGGTTGATTTTTTTCAAAGACCTGGGGCCAAGGAGATGGCCTGTTTTCAAGGTACCCATCTCTCAGATCCACTCCAGGGAGCTCCATGCTCTCCACCATGTGACTTACGAACATTCTTGTCACTGGGCTTACCTGTGGAGTAGACAGTTCCTCCTGAGCTATATAGCAGGTGATTGAACTAATGCCATTGTCCAAGCCCACTGATGCCCACAGCTGAGCTCATCATACCCCTGGCTTTCTAGGGAGGGTCTCCTGCTCCAGAAGTCCCTAAATGGGCAGGTGGAAACAGAAGGGATCCTGGATGGGGAGGAAGACCAGAGCTCTGCTCCCAGTTCTGCCACTGATCCCATTGTGTATCTGTTGTAGGTACAGTAGTAAAAGCAGATGACTTGTACAGCACTTCTAGCTATACTTCCTAATGATCCATGAAATTTTAAGAAATACAGATTTGTGGGTACCAACCCAGAGCCACTGATGCAGATCCTCTGGATATGGGACCTAGAATCTGGACTTTTGGCATGCACTCAATAAATGACTGCAACCAATGTAACTACTCTCAGAGTTGAAACTCTAATTCAGGGGTTAGCAGAATATGGCCGGCAAGCCACATCCAGCCCACTGCTTATTTTTGTAAATGTTTTACTGGAACACAGCCACACTTAGTCATGTTGTCTAAGGCTTCTTTCAAACTACGTGGCAGAGGTGAGCAGTTGCAATAAGGACCACGAGGCCCACAAAGTCTAAAATAGTCTGGCCCTTTACAGAAAAAGTTCGCCAACCCCTATTGCAATTTACAGATGCTTTCAGTAGTTAAGGAGAAAGAGGTGTCTGAGCCTGGCCCAGGTTTTTCAGTAGAGAAGAGCACATTATCTCTGACCACCATATAAGAATAAAGGAGAAGTACCCTAGGCTTCAGGAGCCCCAGTGCTGACTCGTATAGGGAGGGCCTTGGTCTACTGTGTGGCACTGCCAGGTGGGAGGGGGAAGGCACCTGCAAGATGAGAACAAGGGGCCAAGGTGAGCCCAAGGCCTATCTGAAAACTGAGCTCCAGGTCTCATCAACCCAAGTCCTGGTGAGCTGAGTGCAGAGGATAGACCCAGACATGGGTTAGCACCTTGGTCTTAAATTCCCATGTCTCTGTCCCTGTGTTAAAGGCTTGCCTGCAAGGAGATCCAACCAGTCCATCCTAAAGGAGATGAGTCTTGGGTGTTCACCGGAAGGACTGATGCTGAAGCTGAAACTCCAATACTTTGGCCACCTGATGCGAAGAGCTGACTCATTTGAAAAGACCCTGATGCTGGGAAAGATTGAGGGCAGGAGGAGAAGGGGCTGACAGAGGATGAGATGGTTGGATGGCATCACCGACTCGAGGCACTTGAGTTTGAGTGAACTCCGGGAGTTGGTGATGGACAGGGAGGCCTGGCATGCTGCAGTTCATGGGGTCGCAAAGAGTCGGACATGACTGAGCGACTGAACTGATGGACTAAAGAAGGTGTGAGAGGAATGAGGGAGTAGAGAGGAAAGCAGTCTAGAGGCAGCTCTTCAAAGCTGCAAATTCTCAACAGACCCTCCTACACTGCTGGTGGGAATAGTGGTGGAAAATACTATGGAAAACAGTATACAGGTTCCTCAAAAAACTAGAGTTTACATATGCTCCAGGAATCCCACTTTTCAGGGATATTCGGAAAAGATAAAATGCTAATTCAAAGATACATGCACCTCAATGTTCATAACAGCATTATTTACAATAACCAGGACAAGGAAGCTGCCTAAGTGTCCATTAACAGAAGAATGGATAAAGATGTGGTATATACACACACACACTGGAGAAGGCAATGGCACCCCACTCCAGTACTCTTGCCTGGAAAATCCCATGGATGGAGGAGCCTGGTGGGCTGCAGTCCATGGGGTCGCTAAGAGTCAGACATGACTGAGCGACTTCCCTTTCACTTTTCACTCTCATGCACTGGAGAAGGAAATGGCAACCCACTCCAGTGTTCTTGCCTGGAGAACCCCAGGGACGGGGGAGCCTGGTGAGCTGCCGTCTATGGGGTCACACAGAGTCGGACACGACTGAAGCGACTTAGCAGCAGCAGCAGCAGCACACATACACACACACACACACACACACACACACAATGGAATATTAGACAGCCATAAAAAGAATGAAATATTGCTATTTGCAGCAACATGGATGGATCTAGAAAATATCATGCTAAAAAGTAAAGTATGTTAGGCAGAAAAAGACAAATATCATAAGATATCACTTATATGTGGAATCTAAAAAAAAAAACAGTACTAATGAACTTATTTACAAAACAAACAGACTTACAGACATAGAAAACAAACTTATGAGCACCAAAGGGGAAGGGAATGGGTAGGATAAATTAGAAGTATGAGTTTAACAGAAACACACTACTTTATATAAAATAAACAACAATTTACTGTAGAGCATAGGGAACAATATTCAATATACTGTAATAACCATAGTGGAAAATAATCTGAAATAAATGTGTTCATTTGTTTTCAGAGTCTTCTACATAAATATGCATGCACGCTCAGTCTCTCAGTCACATCTTTGCAACTCTATGAACTGTAGCCCACCAGACTCCTCTGTCCATGGGATTTTCCAGGCAAGAACACTAACTAGAGTGGGTTGCCATTTCCTCCTCCAAGTATCTCTCTGACCCAAGGCTCAAACCCAGTCTCCTACAATGGCAGGTGGATTCTTTACCACTGAGCCACCTGGGAAGCCCTTTATATAAATATATATGTACTTATACATATATATATATATACACACATACATATATAACTGAAGTATTTTTCTATACACCAACATTGTAAATCAATACACTTCACTAACAGCAACAAAAAAAGGCTCCAACTATATGACACTGGGCATATCCAGAGAAAAACACATTCCAAAAGGATACACACACCCCAGTGTTCACTGGAGCACTGTTTACAATAGCCAAGACATGTGACCAACCTAAATGTCCACTGACAGAGGAATGGATAAAGAAGACGTGGTACGGGGATACAATGGAATATTACTCAGCCATCACAAAGAATGAAACAATGCCATTCGTAGCCACATGGATGGACCTAGAGATTGTCATACTGAGTGAAGTAAGTCAGACAGGGAAGGACAAATACATGGCATCCCTTGTACATGGAATCTAAAAAGAAATGAAAAAAATGAACTTAGCAAAAAGAGACTCACAGACTTAGAGAACAAACTTATAGTTGCTGGGGGGAAGGACCAGGGAAAGAGACCGTTAGGGAGTTTGCGGTGGACATGTATACACGGCTATATTTAAAATGGATAGCCAACAAGAACCTACTGTATAGCACATGGAATTATACTCAACGTTACGTGGCAGCCTGGATGGAAGGGAGTTTGAGGGAGAAGGGATACATGTATATGTATGGCTGAATCCCATCGCTGTCCACATGAAACTATCACAATACTGTTAAGCAGATATCACCAATACAAAATAAAAAGTTTTTTTAAAAAGCTCCAAATTTCAAAAACAGAAGCAACTGAACTTGGGACATCACTGAGAGCCACAGGATTTCTGAGGGGAAAAGAAGCCACTTAGGTCAACTGTGTCCCCAGTCATCTGCCTGGTCAGTCACACTCTGGGCCCTGGGAAAGCAGGTCTAAGATAAGTCTACCATCCCACCTGCACTCAGAGACAGGCCTGGCAGAATCCACTCGGGGCACCTGGAGTGCCCAGCTGGGCGTGTATGAGCCCAGGACTGTTTCAGTTGTCAGGCCTTCCCGATGAAACTGGCCGAGCCAGGTCTGGCTTCTGCCTGTGCTTCTCGGCACACCCAGGCCCTCCACCCTAGATGTGGGGGAACAAACTGCAGTCAGTGTTGGGAGTGGTGGCAGATTTGCATTACTTAAACATGAGTTGAAATACACACATCAATCAATGTAATCTGCTCAGCTGGCAAATGGCAAGAGGCCTTGGGGAAATTCCAGACTGAACAGATCCACCAGGAGCTAAACAATGAGGGAGCTGTGTCTGGAAATAGCTGCTTGTGTGCCAAACTTTGGAAAATGTGGTCTCCCACAAATGAAGACGCCAGGTCGCTTCAACTTGAGAACTCTGCAATTTTGCAGTAGTTCCAGGGAAAAACTGTGACTTAATTTTGATGTGAGTTTCAAGACATATTTTAATTGTATTTGTACATATGCACCAACAACAGGCCAAGCTGGAAATCCAGGATATGATCTCAGTATTTAGTGAGCTCGTTTCTTGCTTTCCTCTCCTCCAAATCAGTAGCAGGGTTCCAGTCATTCCACATCTGACTGAGGGTATCAGCCCATCCCTTGCTCCTCAAGCCACCTTCACTGAGGGGACCTGCCTATTGTCATAATAACCCCCGAAAGGAGGCTCAGACCATGGCTGCTGAAGACTGGATCCCTCAAAGCACGATGGGATCGAATTCTCATCATGCTTTTCCTTCCCTGTCTCACTTCCCTAATGCCCTGCAGACCCACTACCCAAAAAAACTACTGCATGCATTTCTTGTCTGAGAGTCTACTTACACGGAAACTCATCTGAGACAGCAGGACTGTAACTGAGCAGGATCCTACAGGGTCTTCCGGGGCAGACCTGCCCCCATGTCTCCCACATGCCTCTTATTTATCGAAAAACTGTAACTTCCTAATAAGCACTTCCCTGAGTGCCAAAGAAAAAATTTAATCAGAGAAGTGAGAAAATGTAAAAACAAAGGAAAATAGTCAAGCGAGACAAAATAATAATAGTTTAGCCATTAAACCAAGTCAAGGACCTTAAGCTCCTCCTCAAGGGCTATTATCTATGTTCTGAGCCATATCCATTGAGCTGCTGAAACCCTCACCAGGTGGAAGGAGTTAACTGCATGCCACCCACAAGCCCACAGACCCCAGGCCAGTTGGAAACAGAAGGTAGATGATGCTAACTCCTGATTACCTCACCACAACCAATCAGAAGAACATCCATGAGCTGAGCCTGCACCCTGAACCCCCTCCCTCATCCTGTCTTTAAAAACCTTTCCCTGAAAGCCACTGGAGAAGTCAGGCCTTCTGAGCACTAGCTGCCTGGACTCCTTACAATAAATGCTCCACGTTCCTTCAGCACCATCAACAGATGTCAGGCGTCACTGGCTTTACTGCACAGGTGAGAAAACCCAGGTTTGGTTCAGTAACAGGACTATGACCCCCAGTACAGACCACTGGAATGAATCAGCTGACACCCTCTGCTGTCTGTAGGTCCTGGGGAAGAATCCGGGCTGTGCTCACTTTTGATACTCTGGCCAGAGTGAGTGACAAGCCAGGATCAGACTATGTGCCCAAGCCTGTCCACTGGTCTTGGTGATGGAGCTGAGATAGGATCAGTGCCCCTCGCAGCATCCTGGAGATGATCTCCGGGCCTCTCCCATGGAAGGCATTTACAGCAGCCACACGAGCTCTCTTTCTCCCATTTAGTTCTCAGCAGGGAGCGTCAATGCCGCTTTTCTCTTCCTAGTTGAGCCAGTGTTTCTCCACAGGGAGTGCTATTTTCATAAATTTGTGTTTTTGGATCACCCATAATTCCCAGCCCTGCTTTTGACTTGTCAAAAACAGGCAGCGGGTCCCTCTCGGGGGGCACAATGACTCAATCAGAGGCACAGCTCTTCCTCCCCTGGATGGGCAGGAACTTCCTCGCCCCTCACCCCCCTCTGTGACTAAAGACAGGAGCAGCTCTCCTCCTGGTCCAGTCAGGGCTACACCGAAAATTTTCACAAGGAATAAAAGCTCTGCTATGACTCACACCTTGGGACAGGCACACTCCTTCACTAGGAACATCTGCTGGGCTGCAGTGTGTCAGGCACTGTTGGAAGTGCTGGAGATACAGAAGAGAGTCTGGTGAGGCAAATGTCCCTGGGATCACATGGTCAGACTGGGGAGGCATTCCAGTTCACAGCGTGCCAGGCTCAACACTCAGAGGGAGAGGGTGCTTGAGAGCCGACTCAGAGCTGGACTTCCTGAGTTCAAAACCAGTCTCTGCCCCCTCAAAACCTCGGTGACCTTGGGCAAGGTACTTAACCTTTCTGAGCCTCAGCCAGCTTCCATGAAAACAGAGGTATTCACATCAAGGGCACAGAACAGTGCCTGGATTTAAAATAGGAATCTATGGTAAATGTATCCACCCTTTGGAAGAGGTCAAGGGCCCAAGACAAGCAGAATGATCCCAGGTAGCAGCTCCGCTTGTGTGCAAGAAGCTACATCCTCAAGAGACAGGAAAGGGGCGACACCTTCTACTCAGAGAACAGTTGCTAAATTCACCAACAACAAAGGGATGTGACTGAGACCCGCAGACGGGCGGTAGTGGAAATACTCAGGCTGTGCACGCAAGTGCCCCTGGAATTCTCAAATCAAGAGGAGTCCTAGGAATAGGCAGAATGCCTGCTCAGTGTGCAGACGGGGGCTCAGAGCTCTTCTGTGGGCAGAGGTGTCATGAGCTGCCCATCCACAGGCTGGTGGAGGGACATGGAGGCATCTGAGTTACGATGATGAACTGGAGGGAGCACTGCACTGGGAGCACCAGCCAGACCTCTGCATCAGCTCCCAGAGGGACAGCACTCTCCGTCCCCCTTGGAGCACCCTCCCTTCCCTAGAGGGTCCTTGAGCTCTGAAACCTAGAATACAGAGTCTCCATGTGATAGGACGTCAATCTCTCTTTGAGATTCTGCTTTTAATTCTTTTGGATATATAACCAGGAGTGGGGTTGCTGGATTATATGGTAGTTCTATTTTTAATTTTTTTGAGGAATCTCCGTACGCTTTGCATAATGGCTGCACCGATTACATTCCTGTGTACAACATGTTACCTTTGCTTTTTTAAAACAGCCGCCATCCTGATAGGTGTGAGATGATGTCCAACTGTGGTTTTGACTTGCATTTCCCTGATGATTAGTTATGTTGAGCATCTTTTCACATACCTGTGGGCCATTGGTATGTCTTATTTGAATGCCCATTCAAGTTCTTTGTCCACGTTTAAATTTAGTTATTTGGGTTTTTCACTATTGAGTTGTAAGAGATCCTTATATACTTTGTATATTAATGCCTTATCTGATACAGTCTGAAAATACTTTTGCCTTTCAGTCTATTGTTTTCATTATTGGGCAGCTCTTTAATTTTATGTAGTCACATTTCCCTAGCTTTGCTCTTGTTACCTGTAGTTCTGGTTTCATATTCAAGAAATCACTGCCAAGACCAATATCATGAAGATGTTTCCCTATGTTTTCTTCTATGAGTTTTATGGTTTTAAGCCTCATATTTTTCTTTAATCCACCTAGAATTGATTCTTGTGTATAAGTATCCAACTTCATTCTTTTGCATGTGGATATCCAGTTTTCCCAGCATCATTTGTTGAAGAGACTATCCTTTCTCCATTGTGAATTCCTGGCACTCTTATCAAAGGTCCATATATACAGCTGATCATATATGCATGGGTGTATGTCTGGGATCTCAATTCTTTTCCGTTGCTCATATGTCTGTTTTTATATCTGTACCACATTGTTTTCATCACTGTTGTTTTGCAATGTAATTTAATATCAGAAAGTGTGAAGCCTCCAGCTTTGTACTTCTTTCTCAAGATTGATTTGGCTACTCAGGATCCTTTATGGTTCTGTATGAATTTTAGGAGTATTTTTCCTATGTCTGAAAAAATATTCCAGTGGGATTTTAATAGGATCTGCATTGAATCAGTAGATCCCTTGAATAGTATGGACATTTTAACAATATTAAGTATTCTGATCCATGGACATGGGATATCATCCCATTAACTTGTGCCTTATTTGCCTTCTCATCTACAGTGCCGCATTATTGGCAATGGCAAAGACGCGGAAGCAGCCTGTATGTCCACTGATGAATGAATGAAGAAAATGTGGTATGCAGACCCAAAGGAACGTTACTCAGCTTTTTAAAAAAGGAAAGCCTCCTATATCCAACAACATGCAAGAACTTGGAGGACACCATGCTCAGTGAAAGAAGCTAATTACAGAAGACAAATATTGTGAGATTCTATTTATATGAAGAATCTAAAATAGACAACCAAAGCAGAGTAGAAGGGTGGTTGCCAGCAGCTGGGGTAAGGGAGAAAGAAAGAGCTCCAAGTCAATGAACAGAGTTTCGGTCAGGCAAGATGAATACCTTCTATAGATCTGCTGGACAACCACGTGCGCGTAGATGACAATACTGTATATTCAAAATTGTGTTAAGAGAGCAGATCGCATATAAAGTGTTCTTACCACAGTTTAAAATGGGGAGATCAAAGTATCTAAATAAATATTTCTCTTAAAAAGATAGGAAAATGGCCAATAAGCAGGTGAAAAATGCTCTCATTAGCCGTTAAGGAAATGCAAATCACAAGCACAATGAGCTTCAAAAGCACACTTCACACCCACCAGGATGGCTATACTCAAAACAGGCACATAATACCAAGCACTGGCAATGATGTGGAGAAACTAGAACTCTTGTACGTGGTGGGGACCACTGTGAAGTGGCGCAGCCACTCTGTAAAACAGTCTGGTTGTTATTCAAAGGATTGGCCACAGAGTTACAGTATAACTCAGCAATTCCAATCTGGGAAAATATATACTCAAGAAAAATGAAAAGAGAAATGAAAACATATATCCATGTAAGAATTTGCACATGAATATTCGGAGAAACATTATTCATAATAACTAAGAAGTAGAAACAATCCAGATGTCTGTCAACTGATGAATGAATAAATTGTGATATAGTCATAAAAGAGAATATCATTCAATAAAAAGTAATGAAGTACTGATAATACTCTGAGATGGTTAAACCTTGAAAACATTATACTCAGTGAAAGAAGGCATTCAAAAGACTGCCTATTATATGATTCCATTTATATGAGATGTCCAGAATAGACAAATCTACAGAGATAAAAGTAAATTAGTGGTTGCTTAGGGCAAGGAGAGTAGGGAGGAATGGGGAGATAACTGCTAATGTGTATAGGATTTCTTTTTGAAGTGATGAAAATGTTCCAAAGTTGATTATGCTGATGATTGCCCAACTCTACGGATATACTAAAAATCACTGAATTGTATATTTTAAATGGTGAATTGTATGATATATGAATTGTATCTCAATAAAGCTATTTTTTTAAAAATTCAGTGGAATGGAGGTGCTTGTTTAAAAATCAGGATTTCCAGGCCACACAAAAGTATTTACTTCACATTGGGGCCCAGAAATCTGCATTTTTGGCAAGCTAAGATTCCAATACACTTTGAGAGCTACTGCCCTAGGAACAGGGGAAATATTTTTTTTTTCAGTTAACTGCACTTAGGCCCTGGGGGCTGATTCTTTATTTTATAGAAGTAGCTTCAGATTTCCTTTAAGAATTCTATTTATGAAACTTGCCTTCAGCCTAGCAGAAGTTATTAAGGTGCTAACAGAGGGGTTTTATGATTTTAATTAGAAACAGGCAGTGGAGCCCATGTAAAACTTCCCTATTGACTTTGCAGTAAAGGTCCCTGTTCTCCAAAGAACAGGCCAAGAGACATGGGAAGGGCCTTCTGGAATGGCGGGAAACCATGATTTGCTAAGAACCTACTGCCTGCTGGGAGGTTCAACATCACCCTCATACCTGCGAGGTGGACACTGTCTGGCTCTGTTTGGCTCAAACAATTTAAGGGTCTAATTCCAAGCCATAACGATCAGCAAACATTTCAGTTATATTTTGCTGCATTAAAAGCTACCCTAAAACTTAGGGGTCTTAAAACGACTATTTTATTATGCTTACGTACTCTGTGGATCGGGAATTAGGCAGGGCAGAGGCGGGGTGGGTTGTCTGTATTCCTTCACGTCCAGGCGTCCTGAGTTTCCTCACAATATGACAGCTTCAGTACTTCTATGTCATGGTTGAGGGAACAAAATGTGACTATCGCAAAAGAACCAGGAGAAAGCTCTATCTCCCCTTGTGACCTGCCCTTGCAAGTCACAAAGCAACACTTGCATCCTACTCTGCTGGTCATCCAGTCACAAAGTAAATCCGGGTTCAAGGAAAGGGGCAGACCCCACTTTAATGTGAGGACCATCAGAGAATTTGCAGGCATATTCTGAGCCTATATCTGGGCTCCTCCTCAAGATTCAGGAAGAACTGACTTTTCCCATAAGAAAAACATCATGTCTGATTTTTTATTATGAACTGTATTAGTCAGGGGTTCATCCTTTTTTTCATGAAATTAAAAGACACTTTCTCCTTGGAAGAAAAGCTATGACCAACCTAGACAGCATATTAAAAAGCAGAGACATTACTTGGCCAACAAAGGTCCATCTAGTCAAAGCTATGGTTTTTCCAGTAGTCATGTATGGATGTAAGAGTTGAACTATAAAGAAAGCTGAGTGCTGAAGAATTGATGCTTTTTTTTTTTTTTAAACTTTACATAATTGTATTAGTTTTGCCAAATATTAAAATGAATCCATCACAGGTATACATGTGCTCCCCATCCTGAACCCTCCTCCCTCCTCCCTCCCCATACCATCCCTCTGGGTCGTCCCAGTGCACTAGCCCCAAGCATCCAGTATCATGCATTGAACCTGGACTGGCATCTCGTTTCATACATGATATTTTACATGTTTCAATGCCATTCTCCCAAATCTTCCCACCCTCTCCCTCTTCCACAGAGTCCATAAGACTATTCCATACATCAGTGTCTCTTTTGCTGTGTCGTACACAGGGTTATTGTTATCATCTTTCTAAATTCCATATATATGCGTTAGTATACTGTATTGGTGTTTTTCCTTCTGGCTTACTTCACTCTGTATAATAGGTTCCAGTTTCATCCATCTCATTAGAACTGATTCAAATGTATTCTTTTTAATGGCTGAGTAATACTCCATTGTGTATATGTACCACGGCTTTCTTATCCATTCATCTGCTGATGGGCATCTAGGTTGCTTCCATGTCCTGGCTATTATAAACAGTGCTGCGATGAACATTGGGGTACACGTGTCTCTTTCCCTTCTGGTTTCCTCAGTGTGTATGCCCAGCAGTGGGATTGCTGGATCATAAGGCAGTTCTATTTCCAGTTTTTTAAGGAATCTCCACACTGTTCTCCATAGTGGCTGTACTAGTTTGCATTCCCACCAACAGTGTAAGAGGGTTCCCTTTTCTCCACACCCTCTCCAACATTTATTATTTGTAGACTTTTGGATTGCAGCCATTCTGACTGGTGTGAAATGGTACCTCAGAATTGATGCTTTTGAACTGTGGTGTTGGAGAAGACTCTTGAGAGTCCCTTGGACTGCAAGGCAATCCAACTAGTCAATCCTAAAGGAAATCTGTCCTGAATATTCATTGGAAGGACTGATGCTGAAGCTGAAACTCCAATACTTTGGCCACCTGATGCAAAGAACTGACTCATTGAAAAAAATCCTGATGCTGGGAAAGACTGAAGGCGAGAGAAGGGGATGACAAAGGATGAGATGGTTGGATGGCATCACCAACTCAATGGACATGAGTTTGAGCAAGCTCTGGGAGTTGGTGATGGACAGGGAAGCATGGGGTGCTACAGTCCATGGGGTCACAAAGAGTTGGACATGACTGAGTGACTAAACTGAACTGAACATCATTTTCTTACCTCCCTCAGGGCCTAGGCCCCCTGGCCCTGCCCAGCCTCTGAGTTGCTCCTTAGAGAGAGGATCGAGGAATGAGTCAAACTCTGAGCCTCAACTTATAAAACCCAGAGAGCAGACTGGAAAGCCCAATTCCTGGTGTCTTCCTCTGCAGTGCAGAGTTGGGAGATCTTGAAGCCCTCATTCCCACCTCCCTTTCCATCCCATCTTCTCCAGGGCAGAACCTTCATTGCCTAAAGTCTGTACCAAGAGATCGATTAGGAAGGTGAGGTGGAGGAGAGATGGATAGGGAGCTGTCTCATTAGAAAAGACCCTGCTAGGAAAGATTGAAGGCAGGAGGAGAAGGGGACAACAGAGGACGAGATGGTTGGATGGCATCACTGACTCAATGGACATGAGTTTGAGCAAGCTCTGGGAGTTGGTGATGGACAGGGAAGCCTGGTGTGCTGCAGTCCATGGTGTCAAAAAGAATCGGACACGACTGAGCAACTGAATAACCACAACAATAACTGCATTACTTTGCTGTCCACCACAAACTAATACAGCATTGTAAATCAGCTATACTTCAATAAAACAAATTGTTTAAAAAAAGACTAGGAAGGTGATATCAAGCCCTGCTTCCCTTGATACTAAAAGGTAATGGCCATGGATTTTAAGATGAGCCTCTAGGACCCAGTATCACTCAGGAAAGACATCGGACAAATTTCCCAGGATAATTAATTAAGAGTAGCTGTTTAACTGTAACCTCAATGCTCAGGATCTTGTCCTTATCCATAACTAAATGTTGTGGCCATCCCTCAAGGCTAGACTCTCATTCACCAAGCTTACAATAAGTTGATGCATATACTCAAATGCCATCATTTAAATTTACCATGAGAAGTGCAATGGCTACATCAGCCATTATCTATCCACAGGGAATCTCTAGGGGAAGCCAATTCATCAGCAGACAGTTGTCATGTGATTTGGACTCAATGCAAGTGGAGCTGACTATGCGACAGGGTAAAGTGACAAGTTGGATGGCGAGAGTGTAGTGGTCTGTCTCCTAAGGAGGTGCTTATCTCAGCAGCAAACTCTCTGATAGGACAGACAGCAATCCCCCAAAGAAGATCACACATTCTCAGACAACAGCCTTCAGGGCCTCCTCTTTGCTAGACTGGGGCTCATTCTAGCCCTTGACCCTTACTCCATCAAGTCAATACATTTTCTTTAGACACGGCAGTGTCCCCCACTGGGCTGAACCAAAGATCTTTTCCCATTCCTGGTCCACTATGTCGTCGATTTTTTTCATTGGAGTGTAATTGCTTTACAATTCTGCGTTAGTTCCTACTGCACAGCAAAGCGCATCAGCTCTAGGGATACACATATCCCCACACTTTTGGATTTCCTTCCCATTTACATCAACACTGAGCTGAGAGTTCCTAGTATCAACAGTGTATACATTAAAAGACATTATATATTTAATGTAGGGCTTCCCTGGTGGCTCAGTAATAGAGAATCCACCTGCCAATGCAGGAGACATGGGTTCGATCCCTGGTTGGGGAGATCCTCTGGAGAAGGAAATGGCAACCCACTCCAGTATTTCTTGCCTGGGAAACACCATGGACAGAGGAGTGGGACAGGTACAGTAAATGGAATTGCAAAAGAGTTGGACACAACTTAGTGATGAAACAAAACAACAATTTAAGGCAACCTCGCAAACAGGGCTTTCTTGATCTTGGCCAGTTATTTTTTCACACTAAATTTCCATTTTCCCCCGGAGAAGCCGGGTAGGTCTGATATAAGAATTAGCTCACATGGTACAGTGCAGGGCTCACAGGAGGCGCTCAGTAAATGGGAGCCAGTGATTCCACGTGATACATGAGTGACGGTATCAGATACCCCAGCTCATTTCAGGGATACGAACTGCCATCCCTGGTCGCCATGGTGGCCCCAGAGGAAATGAGTCCCTTAGGCATGTTTCTGTGGCTGCAGGCGAGCCAGGCACCCTGGCTACACCCCCACCCGATCCCCCGCCCTCCCCCGCAAACACACACCCTTTCATATGACAACCTTTTCAGTGTGTACACGTAACCAGCTGTGTTCCTCCTTAGCCTAACAAAACAAATTGATCAAGAGTCAATGCAGGTCCTAATTACAGGCTCTGCACTGGAAGATTGATGGCGGAAGATGAAGAGGGAAGCAGAGGCCCTTGATGGGCGCCTGTAATGAGGTGTCACTGGTTCCCACTCTAAGTCGTTTATAAACATGGTCTCCCGTCTGCGGCTGTCAGCATCCCCGCCAGAGCTTAATGAGCTGCTCCTTCCTGCCCCGGGGTTAATGTCAGAAGCTGATCATGTTTTCTGCTGCAAGAGGCACTGCCTGATGGTTGGTGACTTTCATCTACAAATGTCCCCATTCTCTCAGGAAATGCTTTTCCCAAAACTCCTGGCAAGCATAGGCACGGAATTTCCCATCAGGCCTCTTGATATCCAGCATGTGCCACTGCTGAATTCTCCATTGGCAGCCTCTTGCCTTGGCTTGGGTGGATTCAGGAGACATGTCAGGCAAGCCTAGAGTTTGGGTCCTGAAGCGAAGTGGTTAATAAGGGAGACTTGGCATCTGACTTTGCAGGTTTGGATCCTGGCTCCACTATTCACTAGTTACATGACCTATCTAGGTCTCAGCTTCCTCATCTGTATATTGAGAGCAAAAAGAGATAAAAGAAGGCCCTTCCATTTGGGGCAACAGCACTGAGTGCTATGTCTTAGCACCCTGGCTATTATCAGCTGTAGCTAATAAACCATCTATGGACTTGGAGAGACCCCAGATCAAAAGACCATCCATAGACCTAACTGAAGGCTCTGTCTTGACCAATACACAGCAAGACTCATATTAACTGACCATGTACAAACCAACAGATGCATCTGTCCAATCTAGGGTGCAAATGGCAATTCCTAATTCACATAGTAACAAACTTCCCTTCCCTAACACGTAAAACCCCCTGACATTTTCCCTTCCAGAAGCCACCTGATGTATTTCCTCCACTGCATGTCTTCCCTTGACAAATAAGTCAATGGTGCTCAACTTTCTAATTGTGGTAGTAGCGCTTGTTTTTCCTTTAATAACACCTCTTTCATTAACAGTACTTTCTCATGTAGGCACAATAAGGCTCCCCAAAGATGTCCATGTCCTAATCCTCAAGGATCTGCATGTCAAGTCACCTAAAAAAGGATAATCAAGACGGCAGATGGAATTAAGCTTGCTGATCTCACGATAAACAGATTAGCCTGCATGATCCTAGTGGGCCCAATGTAAACACACGCATTTCTAAAGGGGGAAGAGGGAGGCAGGGGAGAACCAAAGTGTTGGCAGCTGAGAAGAACTCAACTGATACTGCTGGCTTTGAAGATGGAAGGGATCACGAGCCAAGAAATGCAGGTGCCCTCCAGAAACTAGCAATGGCAAGGAAATGAATCTCCCCTAGAGCTTCCAAAAAGGAAGACAGGCCTGCCAAAACCTTGATTTTAGCCTAGTGAGAATCAGACTCCTGAGCTCCAGAATCGCAGAACAGTAAGTCTGTGCAGTTTTAAGCCATTGTTTCTGGTGCTTTATCACAGCTAGCACGGGAGATGAATACAAGTATCCCCCTCATGGGGTTTTTGGTGACCTCTGTACAGGTAAAGTGCTCAGGCCCATGCCTGGCAAATCCTAAATATTCATTTAATATTACTAAGAATTTTAATAATTCTCATCAATTTCTTCATTATAGAGCTTCTCACCTCCTCTCTCCCTCTGACCATTCCCACAGCTCAACTCCAGTCAACAGAAGTGACCTTTCCTGAGCACTTCCTATGACTAGGCACCAGCACTTGGCACGTGCCCTCCTCCGTGGGTGAGTGTTCTGGAATCACCCTCTCTAGAAAGCCAGACCAAGTCTGTGCTTTAGTGATGTTGAGAGCCCTGTTACAAATCATCAGCCAACTGGGGTATCTGAACCAGCATCATCAATTACACTCACCCCACCCTCCTCCAAGCACAAGCATGAGGCACCACTCTGTGAGGCTCTCCCATCGTCGTCTGCCAGGGGAGCTGAGCTGGCCTCTCCTCGTCCTGACTCCCGAGCTCTCGGCTCATCCCCTCCTTTCAGAACCAATGGCCCCATGATTTCCTTATTCATCTGCCTCCTCGTTTGACTGTGTGATCCCCTGGAGAAGGGATAGGCTACCCACTCCAGTATTCTCAGGCTTCCCTTGTGGCTCAGCTGGTAAAGAATCCACCTGCAATGCAGGACACCTGGATTTGATCCCTGGGTTGGGAAGATCCCCTGGAGAAGGGAAAGGCTACCCACTCCAGTATTGTGGCCTGGAGAATTCCATGGACTATATATATAGCCCACGGGGTCACAAAGAGTCGGACATGACTGAGCGACTTTCATTTTCAGGTTAGTCACAGCTAGTGCCTAGCCCTGACAGGTGAGTGTCAGCAAGTTTTTGCTGCATGAAGGAGGGTGAAGGTATAGATCATGTTTATTTGTTCCTTGAAAGAAGCAGGAGCTCCCAACACCCATGCTGAGATCAATAGCTTGGGCTCTTCCAAGGTCCTTTCCAGAGCCAGGACCAGGGTGAGGCAAGAGAAGATCCCAGGGTGTGAAATTTAACGAGGCGCTTCCTCCCCAGGACTGACCCCGCACTGGGACAGACTCGAGAGTGAGCACTCCTGACGTCTGACACCCTGGTGTCCCAGCCCCACCCACTGCCGTCAGGGACTGGGTCACCAGGCACTGTCACTGGAGCTTGAAGAAAATCTCATTACACACACTGAGAGATGACGAGTTTAGCCTGGATATTGGTAGGGGTAATGCTAGGCTGTGATAACAGGGCTTCCTAGGTGGTGCTAGTGCAGGAGACATAAGAGATACAGGTGCACTCCCTGGGTTGGGAAGATCCCCTGGAGAAGGAAATGGCAACCCACTCCAGTATTCTCGCCTGGAGAATCCTATGGACAGAGGAGCCTGGTAGGCTACATTCTATGGGGTCACACAGAGTTGGACACAACTGAAGCGACATAGTACACAGGCTGTGATAATAAATTTATCCTGAAATTTTAGTGGCTTAACACAGCAGCTGATTTCTCACTCACATGCCATGTCCACAGTGGCTCAGCGAGGGGCTCTGAGGGGTCTAGAGAAGTGATTCTCAAACCTTGGCGTGTAGAAGCATTAGCTAGGACTTTGGTTAAAAATTCAAGTTCTTCATCCCTAACCCCCAAGCTTCTGATTTGCTAGGGCTTGGGAAAGCCCAGGCAAGTTTTTTTTCACATTCACCAGCTAATTCAGATGCAGGTGCTCTGTGATCCAGCCAGATAAGCCCTTTTGACCACAAATGGGTAGAAGCTGGGGCACCAATGGCCTGACCCCCGAGTACTCTGAGGTCATGGCCCCTCACATGGATCCAGTAAAAGGGTGGGAGTTTTGGTAACCTTCCTGAAGGTACAGACTGGGATGGGCTGGTCTTAAGTGAGGATGACCATCACTGGGTCTTCTCAATGGGTAACTGTAGCATAAGGCATGGAACCCCTGTTGTAAAGACAAATGTAGACAGTGGGGAGGGGGCCACCCATCCCCAGAGAGCCCGATACCACACCCTGGGCATCTCTAAGTCAGGAGGGCTTGGCACTGGACAAAGCAAATTCTGCAGCATGAGCTGCTGTGAGTTGGAAGACAATCCAGAATTGAGTACAGTTGAAAACACTGATGATAAAGCTGGTCTGCGAGGCAGAAGGCAATGACCCCCAAGGTGTGGTAACCCCATTTTGTGCAACATAGGAAGAAATGTTTCTCAGCAGCTGGTATGAGAGAGAACTCGTTCATAACCAGGGGTCTCCTGTGTTAAAAAGCAGTTCTGATGGGCACCTTGGGGGTCGAAGTGAGCAAGATACCAGGGGACAGGCAAAGCATGGAAATGATTCCAAATAACCAAAAATAAGTAAAAGGAAAGGGAAGGAGAAAGGCTGAGGGAGGCCTCCAGGAAGAAGATGAGTGGGAAGAGAATCCGAGTACGCTTTAAAAAAAAAAAAAAAAGAGTGTTTCTGAGATGGTTTGCTGCGTGTGTGTGCTCGGTTACTCAGTCGTGCTCAACTCTGTGTGATGCCACGAACTGTAGCCCGCCATGCTCCTCTGTTCATGGATTTTCCCAGGCAAGAAAACTGGAGGGGGCTGTCATTTCCTACTCCAAGGCATCTTCCCAACCCAGGGATCAAACCTGCATCTCTTGTGTCTCATTGGCAAGCAGATTCCTTAACACCGCACCACCTGGGAATGAAAGCACATGCTCGGTCTTATCTCCAGAAAAACCTCCACTGCTCACCCATGTCGGGCAGGCTGGGTTTTCTTCTGGGGGGGGGCGGGTGGAAAGCTCCCACCTCGGAAGGGCTGAGCCCTGTGTCAAGAGTGCAAATCCACAGGCAGCGAGCCATTCTCCCTGCTCCACTCTGGACCACGCTGCAGTTAGAGGCTCTGGCCCCTCCAATGGTTCTGGAAGGACTCCCAGACTGTCTGAGCAGAGCAAGAGGCAGTCACACCTGGAGATGGCAATGAAGCCACCCCAGTGTCTGGCAGGACTGAGAGGGACAGGGGTGATTAGCCAAAGACTGTGCCTGCCAGGACATGTGTGTAACCCAGGAAGTGGGCTTGATGCCATGTGCAGGTGAGGTGGCCCCTGGGAGCTCTCCAAATATCGGGGGCCAGGTGAGCTTATGGGGCTTGGAGCTAATGCACATGCAAGAAGCAGCTGGGAGCCGGGGTAATAGCCTAAACAATTGACCATGAGAGTAAATGTAATAATAATAATAGTAGTAGTAGTTGATGCCTATGTAGATCTATTAGATACATGTCTTATTATCCACCCCACAATAAATTGTGACTTAAGTATATAATTGTCCCCATTTTGTGGGGAAAAAGAAAAACCTGAGCCCAGGGAGAGCAAGTTTCTCAGGGGTACACAGCCTACAACAGCAAGCCCATTACTTGAATGTGAGCAGCGTGTCTTCAATATCTATGTTCTAAACCACTACAATCTGATATATGCAAAAGTGCTTTATTAAATAAATAAACGTTGCTGAGCCATGTTACGTAGCACAAGGCTCCTGAATGTCTAGACAAGAGCTATTAAAACATAAGAAAGCAAAAACCAACCCTTCGCTCTTAAGGACTTTCAGAGAGGCTGAGAAATTTTTGACTTCAAGAAACCCCCACCTTGCCTACAACCTTCCCCTGAAGTGGGCAAAAATGTTCACCAGGCCCAACATCTCTGCCCTGTTTCATAAAAATAATAATTGCCATTCCAGGCACTTCTCTTTGGCAGATTTTTTAAAAAGCAATCAATCCTTAGGAATTGCTATAAACCAGATCAAGCATTGTTTATACCCAGGAAATCACAGACCTGGGCAAAGAAGACAAAAACAGAAGCCTGGAGGGTCAGTACTTGAGCTTTTGCAGCACCAAGAATCAGTAAATAGAGATGGTTTCGGTAAAAGAGGGAAAGTGAGCACAAACCAATACAGAAGTCAGCAGGAGATGCCAAAAAAGAATATGAGCTGAGTTTCAGAAGCTGAGGATCCCTTGTGAGCACAGCCAGGAGGAGGACAAGCCGCAGCAGGCAGTCTGGCCAAATCTGCAGAGCCCCGCCCACTGGGAAGCCCCTGGTCCCAGGCGCAAAGGCTCTGCCCAGCATCTGAAACACGGCACTGAAACGCCTCCTCCAGGTGACTCAGGGCCCAAAGGTCAAAGCAACCCAGGCTTTGCCTGCACCGTTAGCCAAAGGCCCGGCCCCTGCCGGCCTGTGATGTGTCCCGCCAGCTCTGCCAAGGGAAGGAGATGGCATGGGAACATGCTTTGCCTGGTATGAGAAAGGCTTTCCTGATTTCTGTGTCTGCATTTCATCTTTGTTGATATGTTTATGTCAGATCTTGATCATCACACTTGCCTATAATTTAGGCTGTTTTCCTTCCAAACACACTAAATACATGTTATTACTAAGAAATTGAGTTCTCAATTTACACTGTTTTGCACTCATTTCGTAAAACATCTTGGTGACGTTTCAGTGTGAACCACAAAGCCAACCCTGACGGTGTTGGATCTGGACCATGAAGGAAGCCAGCAGACATCCTAAAGAGCTCCTTGAGAGATGTTCAGATCTCTATAGTCATCTTTGGGTCCATAAATGCTAGGAACCAGAAAGAAAGGCAAAAGGGGCCTTTGTGCAACATTTTAAAAATCCAGATAAGCAGACCTCAGGCCAGCCCATCCTGACTGCCAAACACCCCAACTGTCTACCCTGACTCCCATATTCTGTCCTGGCTATCTCCCACGGCTGAACGCTCTCACACAACCTAAAGATGTCTCTTGTGCTATATTTCCCTTGAAGAATGGAGCACTTGGACCTTAACTAGAACAGCAACAAATTTCCTCTGGAGACTATGCTCTCAGCAGCAAAACAGGAGGCAGATTAATCCAGGCAGCCAAGTCTCTGTAGTCAGACAACTCCGCTCATCATCCCCCCACACCCTGAAAACACAGCAGGACTCCATACCTGGGCGGAGAAGGGGGTAGAAGGGTACTCAGGGAGCCATGGAAGCCTTCCCAGCACTCAGTGCGAATCCCACACTCCTCTCTGCCCACGTTCACAGCCACTTCCCACTGAGTACCAGGGCCAGATTTCTCCCCCTGGAGCCCTCCATGTTTGCCCCAGCTCAATCATCTTCCTGCTCCCTTGCATCTGCCCCAAGGCAGGTGCCCTTCCACCCGCATTCCACCTTACCCATCCTTCCAGGACCCGCTCAAACCTCTTCTCCTCCACGATTCCCTCAGGCATCCCCTACCTACCCCGTGAGGCCTGGTGGTGATGCAGTGAACGCAAGCAGACCGAGTGCTCAGAAGGGCCCATCAATGTTAGCTTTGGTGGCCGGCAGCCCCCTTCCCTCCCAGAAGGTAGGGCCACGCCTCCCACGCCACGGCAATCCATGCCTCGCCCAGCATTCCACCTGGTCACAACAGCTGAACCGAGTCAAACCACAATCACCCACCTCCGTCTTCCTCCAAGCCATGCGCCTCCAGCCAGCAGGAAGATTTTTGCCAAACGCAGTCAAATGACACGTCGTCACATCCCAAGATCGCAAAAATCACAACAGTTTAGCCATCTCACTCCATCGTGCATTTCATAGGTGGGGAAGGAGGAGCAGAGAGACCAAGAAACTCTCCGGGAGTCCCACGGTAATTACAGGTCCTCTCTGCCTGACTGTCCCAGCAGGGTGGCCGCCCTTGTCTGCTTCTCCCCTTCTGCTCCAGTCCTCGCTCCTGGGACGTTGTTGGGCATTGCTCACAAACCAGGGGGTGATATTTGACTCCCAGCTCCCGCTGATGGCCGCCACTCAGCACACGAGCAGAGCGCTTATGAGAGGCTCCTCCTTCTGGTGGGAGGGTCCTCTGTGCCCGCCCCACATCACTGGCTGCAGCTGTGGGCCCAGAATCCCTTGTAGGTTGGGCTGCATCGGCGCTAGGGGTCAGTGCCACGTGAACTCTGCACCAACTGGGGGCTGGGCGATCAGCTGCAGGTTCACATCTGCCGAATCTGCCAACTCCTTTTACCCTCACAGCCCGCACAGCAAGGCAGCATCTCTCTGCTGTCTACAGATGAAGGTGATGAGGCCAGGGGCCGGGGGAAGAACCGACTTGATCCCCTTTGCACAGTTCACTGGGAGGCTCCCAAGATGCGTGTGTCAGTGGAAACGATCAGTGCATAAGTGAGAACCGGATTTGCCCATCGGTTCTGCTGTGTGGTTCTGGGGGAGCGATTGCTTACTGCCACACTCAGTTTCCCATCTGAACCATGAAGACTTGGTCAGAGGATCTACAAGAGAGGGTCCTTTCAGCTCTGACATCACCACAAAAAGGGCGAGCCTGTATATATGGCAACCCATAAACCAGGCCTGCCATCTATGGGGTCGCACAGAGTTGGACACGACTGAAGTGACTTAGCAGCAGCAGCAGCAGCCACCCCCAAATGAGTCATTTCAGCTGCAGATCTAGGGGTCTCAGTTAGTTCAGTTCAGTCGTGTCCAACTCTTTGTGAACCCATGAACTGCAGCACGCCAGGCCTCCCTGTCCATCACCAACTCCCAGAATTTACTCAAACTCATGTCCATTGAGTCGGTGATGCCATCCAACCATTTCATCCTCTGTCATTCCCTTCTCCTCCTGCTTTCAATCTTTGCCAGCATCAGGGTCTTTCAAATGAGTCAGTTCTTCACATCAGGTGGCCAAAGTATTGGAGTTTCAACTTCAGCATCAGTCCTTCCCGTGAATATTCAGGACTGATTTCCTTTAGGATTGACTGGTTGGATCTCCTTGCAGTCCAAGGGACTCTGAAGAGTCTTCTCTAGCACCACAGTTCAAAAGCATCAATTCTTCGGCGCTCAGCTTTCTTTATAGTCCAACTCTCACATCCATACATGACTAGGGGTCCCACTGATTCTTTATTGCCCCTTCCATTTGGTACACTTAAAAACAAAAACAAACCTCTTTATGCTGATTTGCAAGTTTCCTCTAGGTGCAGCTGGAGGTGTTCTCTGCCCTTCCTGGGGCACCCAGCGGATCCTCCTGTGTCCTGATGCACTGTCTCCTGCTTGGCTCTGACTGTAGCCCCTTTGCTCGGAGTTTCTCTTTCCTGCTTCTTTGCCTTTTCACTCTCTCCCAGCCTGTGGCCACCCCAGGCCTAGACCTCCTAAGGATGCACTTTTTAGTGGTCTCCAGGATTCCTGCTGTTATCCATTTTTAAACCCAATCGTCATCATCTGTAAAGCACTGTTAGAGGTGGAATGAGCACCCGCTGAGAAATCAGACATCCCCAGGAAGGACGCCCGGGCTCTGCCACTCAGCAGCCTGGACAAGTTAGGTAGCTTCTCTGAGTCTCAGTTTCCCCGTCTTTAAAATGGGGCTGATGGTACCAATCCCATGGTCGTGAAAACTATCAACACATAAAACCATACACATGCCTGGCACATAGCAAACTGTCAATAAGCTTCAGCTGTGAGTCTTATGAAAGCGTTTGCCACCCAATGAGAAGTAAGCAGATTCTCTTGACACCTCGCTCTCACATTCCCTTGTCCTACTCCAGAGTTCATCTACAGTTTCCATGTGCACCAATGGCTGCAGGACAGTGCTGGGGAGTTAGTGGCCCAGGAACAGGAGAAGTCACCGAGGAAGGGGAGTTGGCTGATGCATTTCTGAGCTTCCTCACCCCAGCCCATCAATCCTGAGCTGGGTTCCAGCTCACCTGTCCCAGTACTCCAGGAGGATGGAGCTGCAGTTACACAGCCAGAACCTGCTCCCTGCTCACCGTCTCCCCTCAGTCACAGTTCATCCTGCTGTCCCCGCCCCCATAAACGACTTTGCGCCCAGACATTTATCTCAAGGTCTACTTTGGGAAGAACACAAACTAAGGCAGGAGGCCAGTTGAAAGAACATTCTATGGCCACCCAGTGAGGTTGGTGCTGTAATGGAGAGAACACAGAACTCAGGGCATCATTTCAGTTGGGTGTTGTCATTATAGACATGTGTGAACCAGCTAAGTCTGCTCCTGCCCCTAAAAAGGGCTATAAAAAAGCTGTGACCAAGGCCCAGAAGAAGGACGGCAAGAAGCGTATGCACAGCCGCAAGGAGAGCTACTCCGTGTATGTGTACAAGGTGCTGAAGCAAGTCCATCCAGACACCGGCATCTCGTCCAAGGCCATGGGAATCATGAACTCCTTTGTCAATGACATTTTCGAGCGCATCGCTGGCAAGGCATTGCACCTGGTGCATTACAACAAGCGCTCGACTATCACATCCAGGGAGATCCAGACTGCCGTGCGCTTGCTGCTACCTGGGGAGCTGGCCAAGCACGCCGTGTCTGAGGGCACTAAGGCTGTCACCAAGTATACCAGCTCCAAGTAAATATAATATGCCTTGCCACTGTTAACGGAGAAGGCAATGGCACCCCACTCCAGTACTCCTGCCTGGAAAATCCCATAGACGGAGGGCCTGGTGGGCTGTAGTCCATGGGGTCGCTAAGAGTCGGACACGACTGAGTGACTTCATTTTCACTTTCACTTAAAGCAACCAGTTCTGGAAGGTCCTGCTGGGAAATGGCTACATCATCCCCTAAGCTCCAGCCACTTTTACCAAGTGCCTGTTTGGTAGCAGGCACCCTGCCAGGTGCTGGTGATGGTACCCAACTCCTATCCTCCAGAATGCATGCTCTGGGGGTGAGGCAAACACTTATAACCCCTTGCATCTGTGTTGTGGCAGGAGCCTGCTCAGGGACTGGGGTGTGGTGGCCATGTCAGAGATGTGGCCGCCAAGCTGAAGCTTGGGGGATGGATAAGCACTGGCTGGGCTGTGGGAGGGGAGGACGTAAGACTAGGCCAGGGTGGGAGGGGGTCTCTAGATCCTCATTTATTAGAGCCATCTCCAGGGACGATAGATGTGGACACTATCCTCCATGATTAGGACTCATTAGAAGTCCTGGCTCTTGGAAGCTGGTCCTGAGCTCTCTTTTGGAAATTTCCTAGAATTTGGACTTCCCTGGTGGCTCAGACAGTAAAGTGTCTGCCTATAATGCAGGAGACCCGGCTTCAATCCCTGGGTCAGGAAGATCCGCTGGAGAAGGAAATGGCAACCAACTCCAGTATTCTTGCCTGGTAAACCCCATGACAGAGGAACCTGGTAAGCTACAGTCCGTGGGGTCACCAAGAGTCGGATACAACTGAACAGCTTCCCTTTTCATTTTCACTTAGCATTTGGAGTGTCATGGACTGGAATTCCAGCCCTGGCTCAGCCTCCTGCTCCCTGAGTCACTGCATCTCTCTGGATCTCAGTTCATACTTCATAACTTGCCGTCAACAATGTATACGTCTCCTGACTGTTATGCAGAGGCCATGAAATTCTGTAAACACACAGGGACAAGGACCACATAGTTAGTTGAAGGACACATACCTGAGAGAGCAGTGAGCACTGGAGGAGACGCTGAATGAAAATTTGAATGTGGGCTTAGCTGACCTCTTGTGTCTCAGACGTAATATGAGCTTCTTGAGAGATGCCTTTGGGATGGATGCTCAATGTGGCATCTGAGCGGTGGGGACTCCACTTGTTCTCCTAATCCTGCTTTGGATTCCAAGGTCACTTCCCTTCTGTGAACCTTCACCCCTGAGCCAGCTCCAGAGAAATTCCCGACAGGGTCCTAAAACTCTGATGGGATTGGGATTCAAAGACCTGCTGATGGGCTAAGTGGACGTGTGACCACAGAGTCTGAATGGAGAGAATGACTAGTGTTAAAGCTCCAGAAGAGGGCTTCCCTGATGGCTCAGTGGTAAAGAATCCACCTGCCAATGCAGGAGACACGGTTTTGATCCCTGATCTGGGAAGATCCCATGTGCCTCGGAGCAACTAAGCCTGTGCACCATGACTGTTGAGTCTCTAGAGCCTGGGAGCTGCAACTACTGAAGCCAGAGCACCCTAGAGCTCATGCTCTGCAAAAGAGAAGACACTGCAATGAGAAGTCTGCACACTCAACTACAGAGCAGCCCCTACTCGCCGCTACTGGAGAAAAGCCTTTGTAGCCACAAAGACCCAGCACAGCCAAAAATAAATAAATATCTTAGATCTATAATGAACCTCATTACATTCACCCCACTTGTTTTGATATTAAAATTGGAAATCAACCAGAAGCAGCCTCATCAAGTAATTTAAACTTTTCATAGGATTTTTCAACATAACAAAAGATCACCCAGTATAAAATAATCTCATCGATCTAAAGTAACCCTTCTTATTAATGCACACCTCCACACACAGTTGGGCAGAGGAGAGGAGAGATTAGGGACTGGGGTAGAAAGTCATGGTACTTAAACCCTAGGTCAGTGCTGAGACAGCCTCTTTTCCTGGTAGCTCTTTCAGCCATCACTCTGGAGAGGACCCTACCTGAGGGTGCTTATCACAATGAGGACCAGAGTCTGTGAACAGAGACTCAGTCTTCAAGTGTTTGGAGAACAAGAGATAGCATGGACTCTTGCCGTGGGAGCAAGTGTTACTGAGCTGTGAGCTTTTATCCTCTGTAAATCCTACCATGCTGATATCACTATATATGCCAATTGTACTTCTACCCATCTGGCTGTAGGTTTTACATATATGCAAATTAGGCCACTGGCATGGTAGGCAAGCTCATGACATGGTCCCCGATGATTTCTGTTACATGTGCGTCCTTCTGTAATCCCCACCTCTTGAGTGTGGGCTGGATCCAGTCTTTCACTTTTTTCTTTTTTAGTATTGTGGAAACTCTTCAAAAAATATATTTATTTATTCTTGGCTGTGCTGGGTCTTCATTGGTACAAATGGGCTTTCTCCAGTTGCAGCAAGCAGGGCCTACTCTCCAGTTGCAGCACATGGGCTTCTCTTGTTGTGGAACATGTGTTCTAGGGTGCTCAGGACTCAGTAGTTGTGGAACATGGGCTTAGTTGCCCTGCAGCATATGGAATCTTCCTGGAGCAGGGAGGGAACCCATGTCCCCGCATTAAAGGTGGATCCTTAACCACTCGGCCACCAGGACATTCTAGTCCTTTCTTTTTAATAAATAGAATATGGCAGATATGGTGGGATTCCACCACTGAGATTAGGTTACAAAAGGTCATAACCAAAAAAAAAAAAAAAAAAAAAGGTCATGACTCTCTTGCTGGCATTCTCATTCTGACTCTTGTGTGCTTGCTCTGATGAAATGACCTCATGGCAAGAAACTGGGGGTGACCTCCAGGCAACAGTCACCAAGGAATTGAGGCCATCAGCCCAACAGCCTTCAAAGAAATGAACCCTGCCAGCAAGAAGTGATCTGGGAAGCCATGCTTCCCCAGCCAGCCCTTCATATGAGGCTCTAGCCTTGGTCAACACCTTGACCACAGCCTCTGAAAGACCCTAAAGTCAAGGTTAGGTTGTGCCCAGATACCTGACCCACAGAAACTGCGTGATAATAAATGCGTTGTTGTAAGCTACCTCATTTTGGGGTAAATTGATATACAGCCATAGATAATAGTACATCCAGTCTATGGATTCTGATAACATGTAATTAGGACTTAGAGTCATGAGTCATACACCTAATCATTCTATGGTCAGCAACAGGGGAAAGGCAGGACAAAGAAAATAAGATTGAGTGGGAGAGAACCTTCCATCGCATCACAGATAATGGTGACCAATATTCCTGGCAAGGATATCCTGTCCAGGCACACCCCTCCATCCATGTCATCTCATTTAATCCACAGCACAAGCTGTAATGTTGGCACAACCCCAATCCATGTTTTATAGGTGAAGAAATTGAGACTGAGAGGGCTTAAGTTATCCAAGCTCACTAAGATGGTGCAGAAAACCAGGATTTTAACCCAAGCCTCTCTGACTTCACAACCTTTCCACTAACCACCGCATTATAACCCCAACTAAGCTGCAAATAGGGTAGGAGCCCTTTACAGGCTATGAGAAGGAGGGCAAGGGTCTATTTCCGATTCCATTTTCCATATCTATGACGTGAAGTGCAGAAGTTCCAAGGGACCCCTAAGATCTATGTCTGAGACTGTGGGGGCTGTACAGTGTCAGTAAGTCTTTGGTTGGGCCCCATAATCATGAAATAAGCTACATGCATCACATTTTATTATAACATTAATGACAATAAAGAATAATTTGAAGAATAAAATAAAACTCCTGAGGCAGAGAGGACTGTAGCCTTGAAAATCAGTTGCAGTGAAGGCTGCTGAATTTACAGGCTTAAAGGGCCCAATATTCCAAAGATTTTTCTGATTCTTGGCCTTCCTTTACTTTCTCATTCGGATAACCCACCCAAATCTCTGCACAGTAATTCATGAAGGGAAATCTGATTTTGTAGTTGAAACTCCTTAGCCTATGTTACACACTTATTCACTTTTCTGGCCTCATCTCCCACTTTTGCCCCAAACACACCTTAGAGACACTCTACGTACCATCCAGTTCAAATTTTGACTATGTACTCTGGTTTCTATGATTATTCCGGTTTATACCCTTTCTCGCTTGGCAAAATCTGTTGCTTTACATCTCAGTTTGACTATAACTTCCTCTCTAAAGCTTCTCTGGAAAGGCCTTTTATGCCGTCACGTATTAGTTATCTATCGCTGTGTAACAAACAACCCCAAATGTAGCAGCTTAAAATGACAAGTATCTATTATCTCCGGGTTTCTGGGAGCAGCTTAGCTGGGTGCTTCTGGCTCAAGGTCATTCTTGAAGTTAGAGTGGAGGAGTCAGCCTGGTCTGCTGTCATCTCAAGGCTCAACTAGGGCCGACAGATCCACTTCCAAGCTCACCCCTGTGGTTGGTGTTGACAGGTTTCACTTCCTCGTGGGTTGCTGTACAGAGGGCCTCAGTTGCCCACCACTCCTTAGGGGCATCAGTCTGCTCACAACATGGAAGCTTGCTTCCCTCAGCACATGTGATACAAAGAGACAGAAAGAGGAATGCCACATGCCACAGTATTTTTATAACCTAATCTCAGATTCAACATTCATCATGACCACTGTATTCTATTCTTTAGAAGCAAGTTTATAGATCCAACCTATGCTCAAATGAAGGGATCACACAAGGATGTGAATTCAAGAGACAGGGAATCCCTGGAAGAAATCTTAGAGCTTGCCTCATACATAATCATTCTCATGATCAAGACATTATGCTTCTTACTTTATCTGTCTTCTTCCCCCCAGGACTGGACTATGACTCCCTTAAGGCAAGACTATGTCTTTTTATATAGTTTCCCATTTCTGGCACCTGCCAGGTGCTCAGGCAGTAAGGAATGAGCGGCCTGACACTTCCCTGCCCATGACCTCCTCTCCCAGAACCCGATCAGCATGGGGATGGATGGCCTGTTTACCATCACACTGTCTCTTGGATGTTAAGTGTCTGTCCCTAGAATAATTCCATTTGCCCAAGAGCTCCCTTCTCTACCTACTTTCTCCTGGGCCATTGAATGGAGGGATTATCTTCTTTGAAGACAGTCCCCAGCCCAGGTTTTAGGGTGATCATTACTTTCCTGGCCAGCCTGCTCTCCTCTACCTCATGACCCCTCCCATGGACAACCCCACATCCCTCCTTGTGCTTTCTCTTTCCTCTTGAGTCTGCATCTCTTTCTTTCCCTCCTCTCTTTACCCAGGCCTACTTCACTGAGTCAAATTCCATTTTGAATGATTTCCAGAACATTCTGTCCCTCAGTGTAGCAACTGTGTACAAGGCAGAAATGGAACCAGACTGCTTAGCTTAGAATCCCAGGTCTGCTATTTACTAGAAGTGTGACCTTCAGTTCAGTTCAGTTCAGTTCAGTCACTCAGTCGTGTCCGACTCTTTGTGACCCCATGAATCGCAGCACGCCAGGCCTCCCTGTCCATCACCAACTCCCGGAGTTCACTCAGACTCATGTCCATCGAGTCAGTGATGCCATCCAGCCATCTCATCCTCTGTCATCCCCTTCTCCTCCTGCCCCCAATCCCTCCCAGCATCAGAGTCTTTCCCAATGAGTCAACTCTTCGCATGAGGTGGCCAAAGTACTGGAGTTTCAGCTTTAGCATCATTCCTTCCAAAGAAATCCCAGGGCTGATCTCCTTCAGAATGGACTAGTTGCATCTCCTTGCAGTCCAAGGGACTCGCAAGAGTCTTCTCCAACACCACAGTTCAAAAGCATCAATTCTTCAGCGCTCAGCTTTCTTCACAGTCCAACTCTCAACGTCCATACATGACCACTGGAAAAACCATAGCCTTGACTAGATGGACCTTTGTTGGCAAAGTAATGTCTGCTTTTCAATATGCTACCTAGATTGATCATAACTTTCTTTCCAAGGAGTAAGCGTCTTTTAATTTCATGGCTGAGTCACCATCTGCAGTGATTTTGGAGCCCAGAAAAATAAAGTCTGACACTGTTTCCACTGTTTCCCCATTTATTTCCCATGAAGTGATGGGACCGAATGCCATGATCTTCATTTTCTGAATGTTGAGCTTTAAGCCAACTTTTTCACTCTCCACTTTCACTTTCATCAAGAGGCTTTTGAGTTCCTCTTCACTTTCTGCCATAAGGGTAGTGTCATCTGCATATCTGAGGTTATTGATATTTCTCCCAGCAATCTTGATTCCAGCTTGTGTTTTTTCCAGTCCAGCATTTCTCATGATGTACTCTGCATAGAATTTAAATAAACAGGGTGACAATATACAGCCTTGACGAACTCCTTTTCCTATTTGGAACCAGTCTGTTGTTCCATGTCCAGTTCTAACTGTTGCTTCCTGACCTGCATACAAATTTCTCAAGAGGCAGGTCAGGTGGTCTGGTATTCCCATCTCTTTCAGAATTTTCCACAGTTTCTTGTGATCCACACAGTCAAAGGCTTTGGCATAGTCAATAAAGCAGATATAGATGCTTTTCCGGAACTCTCTTGCTTTTTCCATGATCCAGCGGATGTTGGCAATTTGATCTCTGGTTCCTCTGCCTTTTCTAAAACCAGCTTGAACATCAGGAAGTTCACACGGTTCACATATTGCTGAAGCCTGGCTTGGAGAATTTTGAGCATTACTTTACTAGCATGTGAGATGAGTGTAATTGTGCAGTAGTTTGAGCATTCTTTGGCATTGCCTTTCTTTGGGATTTAAATGAAAACTGACCTTTTCCAGTCCTATGGCCACTGCTGAGTTTTCCAAATTTGCTGGCATATTGAGTGCAGCACTTTGTGTGACCTTAGGCACGTTATTTAGCTTCTCTGATCCTCACTTTCCCTATCTGTAAAACTGCAATAACCATAGTAGACACATCTCATAGTGCTGTTGGGAAGATTGTGAAATACTTAGAACAGTGCCTGATGTACTGTGCTATAAAAATGCTTGCTGGATGAATGAATGATCCTGCTGAAGAATGTGCCAGAATAAAATTAATAATTATACCTAAGAGATTAGATGACCCATCCAAGGTCCTGCGGAGAGCTAGTGGCAGAGGTGGAAGGAGGCCCAGGTCTCCAGAGCCCCGTTTCTTTGCATCAAGCAGGAAAGCAAGATTCCTCCAAGCTGATGTACAGGTCATTCTCAACTCACTGCATTTCTTATTCTCTCATGAGGATAAACAGTCAGACATGACTGAAGCGACTTAGCAACAGCAGCACCATGAGGATAAATCAACACTTAAATGAGCAGCATGAGGTTGCTGTAGAGGGAATCAGCTCACAGTAACATCTTTTTCAGTGTGTTGATTAGTCAGAGGAATCTTGAACTGCCAGTGAGGCTGGGAAAGCAGGTGATTCTATGTCTATCATGAACTAACTCAGACATGGGGCCCAGGGGATGCTATAAAGGTTCAGATTGGATCCACACCTGTCTATCTTGAAGAAATCTTTTGCTGTCACTATATATTAGCTTTCTTTATTTTCCTTTTCATGATGGCTCTGCTGAGAAATGTTGCCAAATTGGTTTGTCATCTGTAAAATGAGGCTGAAACTTGTTCCCACCTTGAGGGAAAAGATTGTTTCTCATCTAATCCAGTGTCCAGCACACCTGAGTGATTACACGTGCTGACAATCTACTGAGGAATGATCTCTGAAATCCCTCCCATCTCTAGCATTTAAAAACACTGATAGAAAAGGCAGAGACAGAGAAATAAAACTATTGAAAAATAGACACAGTAACTCAATGAATAGTTCTCTGGGGTCACTCATACATGGGCAAACAGGCTCCAATATCTTAGTAGATTCTGAAGGCATCAGTGCATTCACTACTTGGTCAACAAATGTCCACTGTGATGATCCCAACTCATACAGAGAGTCCACGTTAGTTTAAGGAGGCACTGGCTGGTGGTGTAGGACTGCCTAGGTGTCTCAATAGTAAGGAAGCCTCATGCTAACGCAGAGATGCTGGCTCGATCCTTGGGTTGGGAAGATCCTGTGGAAAAGGAAACGGCGACCCACTCCAGTATTCTTGCCAGGGAAATCCCCTGGACAGAGGAGCCTGGAAGACTACATACAGTCCATGGGGTTGCAAAAGAGAGTGGGTCATGACTAAAGCGACTGAACAACAACTGCAGATGTTGTATGATTAACCAACCACATTAACCATAGAACCCATGGACTGAAGAGATGATACATAAAAGACCATATCTGATGACCAGTAAAGTCACAATAAATTCAGCTCAACTGGCATTTTTTTGGTATCAACCATGCATCAGATGGGCTCTCCGGGTGGCATCAGTGGTGTAAAAAAAAAACCCACCTGACAATGCAGGAGACATAAGAGACGGAGATTCAATCCCTGGGTTGGAAAGATCCCCTGGAGGAGGGCACAGCAACCCACTCCAGTATTCTTGCCTGGAGAATCCTGTGGACAGAGGAGCCTGGTGGGCTATGGTCCATAGGGTCACAAAGAGTTGGACAGGACTGAAGTGAAACACATATACATCAGATACACTGTGAGTTTTGGTTCTCTGAGAAGTAGACACCTAGATTGGATTAGATGTGCAGGACACTCTTGGGAGAAATGCCTATGAAGAGTAAAGAAAGCATGAGCAGAGAGGGAGAGCCCTCAGTCTCGGATGAAACTTTGACACCCGAGAGAGAGGGAAGGCAGGACAGAGATTAAAAAAACAAACGCTCAGATCACAGGTGCCTCTGAGATAGAGTCGGCCCAGCCGATGGAGAGAACTCAGGCAAAGGCTGCTCCCTGGAGAAAGTCCAAGTTAGGCAAGAAGTTATGGCTCTGGTCCTCCTCAAGTGTTGAGTCTTGGGCCAGAAGGGGTAGGGAAGCTTGGCCCAAGCCTCAGTGCAGGGAGAATCCACAGATACAGCAAGGAGGCTGCCAAGTACCCTGCAGCTGGTGCTTTTAAAGGTAGCAGGACACAAACATGGTGACCACAGACCCTCTTCTGTTTCAGAGGTACAGACCTGCCTAAGACCCAGAACTTTCCTTTGAAGAACTTTCTTTTAAAGGAAAAAGATTTCAAGGGCTTCCCTGGTGGTCCCGTGGTAAAGAATCTGCCTGCCAATACAGGGAACACCGGTTCCATCCCTGATCCAGGAAGATCCCACGTGCTGCAGAGCAACGAAGCCCATACACCACAAGTACTGAGCCCATGTGCTGCAACTACTCAAGTCTGTGTGCCCTAGAGCTTGTGCTCCGAAGACCATGGATGTTAATGAAGGGTAGCTCCCGCTCACTGAAGCTATAGAGAGCCCTCGAGAGGCAACGAAGACCCAGTGCAGCCAAAAATAATTTTTTAAAACTTGTCAAAAAAAAATAAAAGATGCTGTAAAAAAAAGGGCAGGGGGCAGATCATGAACAGTGAAAAAAATATGAGAAGGAAGTCACGTGTCTGAGAAGAAGGAATCCTTAACTTCCTGGGACAAACGATGGTGCCTCAGAGGAGTTTTCAGAGAGGACGTGACCACGGGTCACGGTGTTGAGGCACCATCGCTGGAAAAGGGCAGCAGACTAGATGACCAGATGGCCTGCCCCCCACAACAAAGAAGAGATTGTAAGGATCAGACTGCCTCAGTTCTGTGAAGAGGTGGCCCGAAAGGGGTCCTAGTCAAAGTGCACAAATTCACAAAGAAAGGTAGCAGGTGGAAATGAATCTGCTCATCAAATTCTACAACCAAGAGAATGAAGAGAGAGGGTTTCAGAGCAGATGAAAAAAGGCCTGCTTTACATCGAGGGCTGTCACCTTTTACAGCTAATCGGAAGGAGCTCAAGAGGCTGTAGCAATATCCCAGTCATCCAGCCTTCCCAGGAGAGGAATTTTTCCATGCCTATAAAACGTCCCTATGACAGGATGCGGAGAAGGCAATGGCAACCCACTCCAGTACTCTTGCCTGGCAAATCCCATGGATGGAGGAGCCTGGTGGGCTGCAGTCCATTGGGTCGCTGAGGGTCGGACATGACTGAGCAACTTCACTTTCACTTTTCACTTTCATGCATTGGAGAAGGAAATGGCAACCCACTCCAGTGTTCTTGCCTGGAGAATCCCAGGGACAGGGGAGCCTGGTGGGCTGCAGTTTCTGGGGTCGCACAGAGTCAGACACGACTGAAGTGACTTAGCATCATGACAGGATGAGATTCTTTAAGGGGAAACTAAAACAAGATCATGTTGGAGAGAAATCTTTCCAAAATAAATCGATCAATGCCCTGCCTTCTTAAGCACCTTTTAAATGTTTCCCGGTGATTGTGATGAGCTTGCTCTTGCAAGAGTGACCGTACTCAGACATGGTGATATACTTACATCAAATCAAGTGTGGAAGTGGTGGAGCTCCTGCACCAAATGGCTGCAAATACTCCATCTACTTCTGAAATCGCCTGGTCACCATCTCCCTCCACTGTCAAGCAATCAGTAGATCCTTCCTCCTGCTTTCAAGGAATTTGCTTATAGGAAATTGAGACACACTATCCCTTCTAATTCATTGCTTCTAATTTCCTTTGGGGTGGAAAGCAATTACCATTCTCATCAAACTTACATTTAATACAAGACTAAGTGTGTTCTGAATAAAGAACAGAGGTTCTCTTCCATAAGTTGGCTGATCCATGGGGAGGCCCTGGATTTGATGGCATCTATTTTTGCCTCAGACTTGCATTTGTTTGCATGCGTTGGTGGTAGAGGGAGGGGTGTTGTTTATTTCTTTCTTGGTCCTGAGCTCTGTTCTAGATAACTGAGGTCACTGAGCACGTGACAAGTGACTTCTGGATAAATGAGCTCCTAGGTGATCCCAGCATCATGGACAATCAAGGGAAACGAGGACTGTTATTACTTCTTATGCCCCTTATAATCATGATCAGATCTTGAAACATAAAACCTGGCTTCCCCCCTGCTTACAGTTTGTGCCCTTTACTGAAAAGAGTTTAGAAAAGCAGGAACAGCCATGACTGGGACTGGCATTCCTGCCTGTGTGCATGTTAAGTCGCTTCAGTCGTGTCTAACTTTTAGTGACTCTATGGACTGTAGCCTGCCAGACTCCTCTGTCCATGGGACTGTCCCGGCAAAAACTCGTGGAGTAGGCTGCTGTGACCCCCTCCAGGGGATCTTCCCCAGACCCAGGGATGGAACCTGAGTCTCTCGTATCTCCTGCATTGGCAGGCGGGTTCTTTACCACTAGTGCCACCTGGGAAGCCCAGTGTTCCTGACGTAGGGCTTATTTACAAGGACCATGGATATGCTGCTGCCCCACCCCTCACCGCTAAGTATGTCAGTGTTTGAAAATGAATGAGCAAAGACTGCTAGAGTTGCAACTAGCTAGAACTGGGTTAGCTGCTTTAACATACATTCTTTCACATTAAAGATAAGGAAACAGATGCCCAGAGAAATGAGTGGAGTTGCCCAAGGTCATGTAGTCGGTAATGGACAGAGCTAAAGGTAGAAGTATCATTGCCTTTTCCTTTACATACAAGATCTTGAGGAGACTGGAAAGCCCTTCCCACATGGAAGCAGACTGGCTGAAAGGACAGTATTAGCAATTCCACTGTCACTTCCAGGCATTTGACCTCATCCCTTGGCGTATCCACAGTGGCCAGCTCGGAGTCCTGCTCCCTGTTAGCCCCCCGGTTCCAACTCTCCAGTCTTGCTCTGCTTGGAGAAGCATTATATGCCCCGCAGCATTTAGCAACTCGAAACCAGACCTGTCTCTACCTTTCTCATTTCCCTCCATTATTTCCAGCTCACCCATTCTGACCTAACCAAGAAAACCTGCTCACAAACCCTTCAGATGATTTTGCTTCTGCTTCTTTCTACACCTTCTCATTGGGTATGCATCTGGCTCAGGAAAAATACATGTCTTGTGTACACACTGCTATATTTTAAATGGATAACCAACAAGGACCTACTCTATAGCACAGAAAACTCTGCTGAATCTTATGTGGCAGCCTGGATGGCAGCAGAGAATAAGGGAGAATGGATACATGTATATGTATAGCTGAGTCTTTACACTGTTCACCTGAAACTATCCCAATATTACTAATCGGCTATATGAGAGTGCTAAGTCACTTCAGTCATGTCCGACTCTTTGCAACCACATGGACTGTAGCCCGCCAGGGTCCTCTGTCCATGGAATTCTCCAGGCAAGAGTCCTGGAGTGGGTTGCCACTTCCTCCTCCATGGGATCTTCCTGACCCGGGGATGGAACCCACGTCTCTTACGTGTCCTGCGCTGGTAGGCAGGTTGTTTACCACTAGTACCACCTGGGAAGCCCCAATACAAAACAAAAAGTTTTTTAAAAATACATGTCTCTGTCTCCCTTTATCCACCTGGGCTCTTCTCCTCCTTCAAATCTGTCCTCAAACTCATCTCTGGGAATAACTGGTTAACTCAGCTAACTCTTTATTTCCTTGTACTCTTTGTGCTTAGTCGCTCAGTCCTGTCTGACTCTGCAACTCCATGGACTGTAGCCTGCCAGGCTCCTCTGTCCATGGGGATTCTCCAGGCAAGAATACTGGAGTGGGTTGCCATTCCCTTCTCCAGGGGATCTTCCCAACCCAGGGATCAAACCAGGTCTCCTGCATTGCAGGTGGGTTCTTTACTGTCTGAGCCACTGGGGAAGCCCTAGCTCTTGGGAAAACACATAGACACTCAAGTCAGAAAGAACTGGGTTCTAGACCTAAAGTGACCAGCAACCAGCTGTCTGAAAGGTGAGTCACATTTAAAAATAATAATAATAATAATAATGATTCCTTAGCTGTAAAACAGATGTTAATACCTACCCCTTGCCTAGTGACAGCAGATGCAGTATGATCTGGTTGAGTGATTGATCTCAAGAGTCAAACCACAAGAGTTTGAATCCTGATGATAGTGCCTTGAGTCAATTACTGACTTGCTCTAAGCCTCAATTTGCCCATCTGCAAGGTGGGCTCATCTGCAAGCGGGCAGCAGAGGATGAGAAGGTTGGGTAGCATCACCGATTCAATGAACACGAAGTTGGGCAAACTCTGGGAGATGGTGAGGGACAGAGAGGCCTGGTGTGCTGCAGTCCATGGGGTTGCAAAGAGTCAGACACGACTGAGCGACTGAACAACAGCAACATCAAAGTGGACTGAGAGTTGCACCAACAGGGTTCTGAGAACTACAAAATGAGATAATACACGTAAAAGACTCAGCAGAATTATCTGCATATTGTAATTGCTCAACAAACGTTAGTTGTCTGTTATTATTTATCACCCACCTGGTCAAGGGAATGTGAATAATTAAAATAAAAAGCAATTAATTAAAATAAATGTAATAAATAAAATATATAATCATAAATAATAATAGATTAAATAATATATTAAAATATATAATTATAAATGATAATCAAATAAGTAATGGATAAATAAATAATTGAACTAGTTAATTAAAATAAATGTAATAAATAAAATATATAATCATAAATAATAGATTAAATAATATATTAAAATATATAATTATAAATGATAATCAAATAAGTAATTGATAAATAAATAATTGAACTAATTAATTAAAATAAATGTAATTAAAATGAAAAACAATTAAAAAGTAAAATGAATCAGCAGTGGGCTGAAGCTGACTTGTATCAGTTTGTGAGACTCTGTCTTGATTTTTTTTGTTTAACTTTTTGATATTGGAGTACAGTTGATTAGCAACGTTGTCATAGTTTCAGATGTACAGCAAACGGATTCGTGTAGCCATTCTTTTTCAAATTCTTTGCCCATTTAGGGTGTTAGAGACTCCGTTATTTAATGATAGGAGCTTTGCAAACAGATCGATGGCAAGTTAGTAGCCTGAGATCAGCTGTGACATCAGGATTCACTGCAAATATCAACAAATACTAGATAGTGGGGGTGGTGACGCTTTGTTATTCTTTTTTCCAAGAGTCTATTTTCAAGCATTTACCAGCACCATTGACCTGACCCAAGAACACAGCAGATACTCTGTGAGCAAATGTGTGAGTTTTCTGTCCTTCTGCAGTGATTCTGACCATAATTCTTTGCTTCAAGTCCCCACTCATGATAAAGCAGCCAGCCTGCGTGTCTTTCCTGGTGGCACAGTTGTGAAGAATCCAGCTGCCAGTGCAGGAGACACAGTTCCATCGCTGGGTTAGGGAAGATTCCTCTGGAGAAGGGAATGGCAACCCACTCCAGTATTCCTTGCCTGGGAAGTCCCATGGACAGAGGAGCCTGGTGGGCTACAGTCAGTGGGGTCGCTAAACAGCTGGACGCGACTGAGCGACTAAACAACAACAGCAGTGATTCTGGCTCTAATTAATTTGTTCGGGTCTCCGCCCATGATAAAGGAGCTCGGCCTCCTCACTAATGGAGGGGCGCCCTCTAGCGACATAAATAGTAATACACTCTGAAATGTCTTCACTATAATAAGGATGAGTATAAACTACTGATCCCTATTGTTAGGGCTTCCTTGGTGGCTCAGACGGTAAACGTCTGCCTGCAATGCAGAAAACCTGAGTTCGATCCCTGGGAAGATCCCCTGGAGAAGGAAATCACAACCCACTCCAGTACTCTTGCTTGGAAAATCCCAGGGACAGAGGAGCCTGGTAGGCTACAGTCCATGGGATTGCAAAGAGTCAGACATGACTGAGGGACCTCACTTCTTATAAACTGCCACCTGGAGGCAGATCTAGCCCTCTCCCTGATTTGAGAAATGAAGTTTTATTGGCATACAGCTACATTCATTCATTTACAAATTGGTTTTGTCTATTTTTACACTACAAAGAATTGAGTAACCAAGATCATATGGCCTGTGTGTGCATGCTAACTTGCTTCAGTCATGTCCAACTCTTTGCCACCCTATGGACCTAACCCACCAGGCTCCTCTGTCCATGGGGATTCTCCAGACAAGAATACTGGAATGGGTTGCCATGCCCTCCTCCAGAGGATCTTCCCGACCCAGGGATCGGACCTGAGTCTCATGTCTCCTGTACTGGCAGGAAGGTTATTTACCACTAGCGCTTCCTGGAAAGCCAAGGAAAGCAGACTCCACGTGTAACTCTAGGGCCTACGAGGTCTAAAATATTTACTATCTGGCCCTTTACAGAAAATGTTTGCAGACCCCAACCTGTAGTACAATTGTGTAAGCTACTTTCTTTACTTTACCCACCTATTTTCATAGACCTCAATCCTCAAATTTATTGGCTGCATGGTATTTCTTATCCTATGGTTGTAGACATAGGTCATTTCCAACATCCGTATTATAGACAGTCATGTAGTGAATCTGTTGTCATTTCATTGGCAGAATGCTGAGATATCCCCAAGGTAAAGAGCTCAGTGTGCTACTGAAAGAAAGCACTCAGCATTTGTGCTGCTCATTGCCAGTGGGGTTTGAGGTAAAGCTCTTAACGCGTTCTGAACCTCAGCTCCCTCATCTGTTAAGTGGGACTAACAGTATTATTTGCGTCCCTGAGTTGTTGTGGGGAGCAAATGAGATCATTTATTAGCTGGTCTTTCACAAGCTACAAAACAGTTCAGTAATGTTGGTTTTTATCACCTACATAGCTGAGGGAGATGTATATGATTTTCCTCGTTAATCACTTAGGACTCTGTGTGCAGAACACAAATTCTTATTTTGAATGTGCCCCTGAAGCCATTTCCAACCTCCCGGGACTGGTCCCTAAATCATGCTTGTTTCCTCAGAATATAAGCTCTTGCCAGTGCTAAAAGGCAAAGTTTATACCTGGGGGAGGGGAGTGGAAGATGAAGGGAGATAGGAGACACATGGAACATGATGTCTTCAGCCTCATGGTGTATTAGAGGCTGAGTCTAAGAAGTGAGCCTTGTTGCTAAAAGGAAACAGGTCTGGGGGCTTTCTGCTTAGCCTGGCAGAGAAGAGGCATCTGGGGCACATCCCCAAGAGAGCAGAGAAGCCAGGTGAGACTGTGACCTTCAGGGATATGGTCTGCTCCTCCTGCCTCAAACCAGTCCCTGGGCCAGCTGCTCCCAGCAGTGTCGCTGGGGAGGGTGGCCCCAATCCCTGAGGTTTTCCTTTTTTCTGCCAGTATCTTTGGCATCCCCCTTCCTTTGTCCTTGCTCCCCTCATCCCCAGCAGGCATATGTGGCTTAGAGATGGGGTATCAGATGCCCACCATAGTGATACCTAAATGCCCCGTGAGCAGTCCCTCCACATGGTCTATTCGCAAGCACACAAGCCGGGAGACTTCTAACTGAAAACACACGTGATACCACCTGCTTAGTCTTCTGAGTAGGCCACAACGGAGCATTCATGTCTCCCATTCTCAGGAGCAGCTTTCAACTACTGACTGATGGCAACGGCAGAAGAACACCTCTGCTCCTCACCTCTATGCATAAGGAGGGACTGGACATTCCCTCCCAGAGGTTTTCTGAAGGTTTGAGCCCCGGTTGCCTGAAGCAGTAATCTGCAACATGTCTTCCCTTTATTAGCTCCTTTCTTCCCCCTATCCCCCTACATATATATTGATGCCTTCCAAGATCCCTGCCCAAAGAAAGTGCCAGCAATTACTTTCTTATCTCAGGGTCTGTTTCGAGGGCAGCCACCCTAGAACTTCCAGTTACTATCCCCTGCTTTATGCCAGACCTGCCATCAAGCAAACCATAATACAAAGAAGAAACACAGGGACTTCCCTGGTGGTCCAGTGGTTAAGAATCCACCTGCCAACGCGGGGGACGCAGGTCTGATCCTCGGTTAGGGAACTAGATACTGCAGAGCAACCAAGCTGTTGGCCACAACTACTGAGCCTGAGTTCTGCAGCTCCTGAAGCTCATGCACCTAGAGCCTGTGCTCCATGACAAGAGAAGCTACCACAGTGAGAGGCCCATTCACTGCAATGAAGAATAACCCCGCTCTGCACAACTAGAGAAAACCCACGTGCAGCAGTGAAGACCCAGCGCAGCCATAAATAAGTAAGTAAATAAAGAGGGAACACACACTCCTTACATGGCCAGCATGAGCTCCCTTTATGATCTTACCTTTAACCACTGCCCCCTCACTCACTTCTTTCAGCCACACGAGTGCCTCTGAGGTTCCTCCAACATGCCAAGTTCCTTCTGACCACAGGCCCTTTGCACATGCTATTTTCTCTCCTTGGAACGCCTTACCCATCCCTTAGCCCAGATTTCCAACTTAAATGCAACTTCTCCAGAGAAGTCTTTTCTAATCACCTTGCCTAAGCACAGTCCTCCAGTATTCCATCTCAGTATTTTATTTATTCACGGATTTTCTAGCATTCATCAAAATTTGTAACGATGGGCTTCACTGCTTATTTACTTCTCTCTTAACTATCTACCTTTCTAGACTAGGCAGGGATGAAATCTGCCTTGCGTGCCTGTGTGCTTAGTTTGCAACCCTGTGGACCGTAGCCTGCCAGGCTCCTCTGTCCACAGGATTTTCCAGGTAAGAATAATGGAGTGGGGTGCCATTTCCTCCTCTGAGAGATCTCCTTGACCCAGGGATCGAATCCCCATCTCTTACGTCTCCTAGCATTGACAGGTGCGTCCTTTATCACTAGTCCCACCTAGAAAGCCCTGAAATCTGTCTTATTTACTCTTACATCACTAGTGCCCACTAGAGTACTGAGCACATAGTATTAATAATAGGCACTTGATATATACTTATTGGATCAATGAATAAATGAGCCAATGAATAAGTGCAGATACTTTCTGTATTCCACTATCCCTATTTGTGAACTCATCTAACTTGCCCTCACCAAACACTCACATGCATGATTGCAATGTTCTTAAATATATTACCATTTTTTTTCTCTCTTTGCCCCCAAAGAACTTTATTTTTTTAACTTTTTATTTTATATTGGAGTATAGCCAATTAATGGGGGCTTCCCAGGTAGCACTGGTGGTAAAGAATCTACTTGCCAACGCAGGAGACATGGGTTCAATTCCTGGGTCAGGAGGATCCCCTGGAGTAGGAAATGGCAACCCACTCCAGTATTCTTGCCTGGTGAGTTCCAGGGACAGTGGGACCTGGCGGGCTACAGTCCATGCGGTCACAAAGAGTTGAACACGGCAGAGCACAAACTGCACTGCATTGCACTGCGTAGCCAATTAACAATGCTGAGAGAGTTTCAGGCGGACAGCAAAGGGGCTCAGCCACACATGTATCCATTCTTCCGCAAACTCCCCTCTCATCCAGGCTACCACAGAACATTGAGCAGAGTTCCCTGTGCTATACAATAGGTCTTTGCTAGTTATCCATTTTAAATATAGCAGTGCGTACATGTCTATCCCAAACTACCTATCTCATCCCCCGCATCCTTCCCTCGGCAACCATAAGTTCCTTCTGTAAATCTGTGAGTCTGTTTCTATGCAAGTAAGTTCATTTGTACAGTGTCTTTTTAGATTCTGCGTATAAGGGATACACCATATTTCTCCTTCTTTGTCTGACTCACTTCACGCAGTATGACCATCTCTAGGACCATCCATGTTGCTGCAAATGGCATTATTTCATTATGTGCCCCCAAAGAACTTTAAATCAGTTATCAAAATATGTTTGTTGAGATGACAAATGTAAGTATAAAGATGAATAATTCAGAAGTTCAGAGTCATATATCTTCCTTTAGTGCAATTCTACAACCCCAGAACAGGAAATGTTTTCCACGTCTCAGTTTCATCACCTGTACAATGAGCACAATAATTTGGCCTCAACACCAAGGATGGGCAGACGGTGTGTGTGAAAGAGGCTTGTGAACTGCAAGGCCACCCCCCAAGACTCTTACTGAATTCCCTTGTAGGGTTTTGTACACTGCCACACCAATCCCTTACTTTCAACATGGCAAATAGCAAAATGCTGTAAGCCTTCAGAGTTCGCTGACAGTGACTGGCTGTTCCCCCCCTATTTCTGCCTCAAGTGCACTTGAGGCAGAAAGCCAGAACAGAAGCTTCCTGAACCAAATGAGGCTTGTCGAGAATGCGTCCTTAATTGACTCCATCTGGATTCACTAAGCCAGTCTCTGGGTGGGTTGTTTCAGGACCCTGGACAGCCCCAGGACCTGCAGCAGAGCCCAGACGGGGCCCCAGGGAGGCATCACAACCTGGTGTAGGATCTGATCCAGGGGGAGCCTGGCTTGATGGGATCTGTCAGAGAAAAGTCAGTGGTGAGAGCAAGGGTAGTAGATGAGGTGACTTTGGTTTTGCATGTAGTGAATCCAGGGAAGGCCACAGTTTGAGTGAAGGAGGAAAGTGGGAAATCTAGACAAATGAGGGCTTCCCTGCTAGTCTAGTAGTTAAGAATCTACCTGCCAATGCAGGGGACATGGTTTGATCCTTGGTCTGGGAAGATCCCACATTCCACCACAAATACTGAGCCCATGCACTGCACCTACTGAAGCCCACACACCCTAGAGCCCACGCTCTGCAACAAGAGAAGCCACCACAGTGAGAGAGTAGCCCCTGCTCACCACAACCAGAGGACGTCTTTGTGCAGCAACAAAACCCAGTACGGCCAATAAATAATAGGCAAATGAATCTTAAATTTTGCTGTCAACTTATCCTCATCTGAGGACCACATGAATAGATGTCTGAAAAGATTTCAATGGCCTCCTGAAGTTAGAATTCATAGAGTTCTCATTAGGAATCAGAATCAAGATGGAAAGTATGACTTTTTGGTGCCCAGTAAAACTGGACTTGAATCTCATCTCCATGCCTTACTTTCTGTGTGATTGGCGTAATTAGTTCAACCTCTCTGAAATCATATTCCTCATCTACACACTGAAGGTAATAGTACTCATATTATTGAATACCGTCCCCAATTCAACACTTCTTCCTGCATCCACAACTGGCTATGGCCTTGTCACGGATCGAGAAAATGTCTCTCCTTTGCTTTTGTATTGGTCACGTGACTTTTTGGTCAATGATATATGAATGGAAGTGCCATTCACATGAGATGAATGGATTCTGGCTAGCTGATTGACAAGAGGATTAGCAGAGAGATGTGTGGACCAGAGCCACAACAACCAACCCACAGACTTGCAGTGAGAAGCAAAACTGTTCCAGCCAAGCTCTGCTTGAGTAAGTCAAGCTCCAGCCAATCCACAGACATGTCAGTGATAATAAACTATTGTTTCAAGACACTGAGTTGTGGGGTGGTTTGTAACACAGCAATAGCTAACAGATACAATAACTAATAATACTAACCTGTAGACAATATATGAGCTTCCAGTATAGTCACACATATGAGAAGGCCCATAGAGAAAGGCCATTTCTTCCCCTCCCCTTAACGTGAAGTTTTTCTGGTGGTTGCTGCTTCTCCAGATATTCCCAGCTTCTGCTTCTGAGACAACCCTCAATGACATTAATGAGAAGAATATTTTCCTCCCTGTTTCATTTGCCTGGTGCCAATTAACTCCAATTTATGGAATTTTTTCTGGTTGGTAATTACCCTGGGAAATGTATTTTGGACTGTTTCAGAAGATATTTCACCCTCCTCCTTGAATTTGCTGGCTATGGAACAGAATTATGACTGCTAAGTCTCAATTGCAAGGGAAAGAGACTACTGCATTATTTATTTCTTTGTATATATCAAGTCAGGTAAGAGATATCAGGCTATTCAAATCTCTTATTAGAGAAGAGAGAAGTCTCAAGGCTTTGGTTTCTCAAGCTGCTATAATTTCCCTATGACCAAGTTCCAACTGAAGTTAATTATATCCCTAAGCCCTGAGCGGCCCTACAAAGCCAGGTGACTCATTCGTTTATTCTTTTATTTATTAATTCTTCCATTTCCTCTGCTGTATGAGACAGTGGTGATACACATGAGATCTGGAGTCATTGCCTGGGTTCAAACACTGTCTCTGCCAATTGGCACATGTGCGATATTAAGGAAATTACTTAATCCCTATGAGAGACTCAGTCTCCTTGTCTGTAAAACGAGAATAATAATAGTGATCATCTCATCAGATATGAAACTAAAATGAGATAGGGCGTATAAAGATGCAATGTGTTCAACACAGAGCCAGGTTTAATAAAGGCTTACCCCCCCCATTTCCTGTGAGCTCTGCTCTGCCCTGGGGATACAGGAATGAATAAGACAGCACCCACGACAAGGGAAAGCCACAGTCTTGTGGCAGGAACAGAAAAGTGAGTCAGGTTAAGGACGGAGTGCTGTCGGGTCAAAGACAGCCCACCCAACCCAGCCTGGGGTATAAAAAGTCAAAGAGGGCTTCCTGAAGAAGGTGATACTTAAACTGAGTTTTCCAGAATTGCATCTTATTTGTCTTGATCCCTACCCAGGATCCCACAGTCCCCAGACTGTACTTCCACATGCCCCAGATGGAATGGGAGAAGCACAGAAGGGTCTAGAAAGAAAGACAGTTAATTCATATTTATTAAGCCCCTAGGATGAGTCATATGCTTTAAACTTGATCCTCACAAGCCTACAACATAGTTTTGTTGATTTCCTTCTACGTGTGAGGAAATTGAGGCTCGGGGAGGTTGTCTTACCCTGAGTCACACAACTAATAAACAGCAGATCAAGGATTTAAGCCCAGATTTCCCAGGTCTATCTTTTTGATGCCCTCGAGAACATTCTGAAAGGAAAAGAGAACCAGTTATTGGCTTGCTAAAGATGGAAGAGCCAGATCTGCCAATGCATTTCCTCTTAACTGTAATTCTACAATGCAGTTAATAGATCATCTGAAAATTAATCAAAATCCATAATCAGAGTCAGAACTAAAACTTTAACATTCCCAGAGCTTTTGCAAGGGTTCCTGATTCCCTCAGCCCTTCAGGGGAAAGTAAAAGTCAGAAATCCCATATAGAAAGCATCTTGGTTTAGGGCTGTTATTATTGGGATAGTAACTTCCTTTGTTGCTCCAAGAGAATGAAATATCTCCATTTCCTTTGCCTTTAAATTCAGGACACAAAACACAAAATACTAAACATATAACAAGGATGCAAATGTCTTTCATTTTTGGGACTTCCCTGGCAGTCCAGTGATTAAGACTCTGAGTTCATAATGCAGAGGAGTCCAGGTTTGATGCCTGGTCAGGGAACTAGATCCTACATGTGACAACTAACAGTTCAAATGCCTCAACTAAAGATCCCGTGCGCTGTTACTAAGACCCAGCATAGTTAAACAAATAAATACATTTTTAAAAAAAGAAGAAGAAAGGAGAGGGACAAACGCAAGAGAAAAAATTGGGAGAGTTAAAGAAGAGAGGGAAGGTGGTGGGAAAGAAAGAGACAGAAAACGCCAGGCTTGGAGACAAAGTTTCAGCCTACTATGAAGCAATTTCAAGCATGACATTGCACTTGGCCGTGCCTCTCCCAATGCACCCACCTGTTTCTCCTTTAAAGGACCTTTATCCAGCAGTGCATCCTACAGGGAAGAAAATTATTCTCAGAACAAATGCAAACACACCCTGAGAAATGGATGAAATAAAATATGGGGCCAGGGTTTCCCTGTCTATTAATTTGAGGGCATTGGTAGAAAATTATTTCAGTGCATTTTCAAGACACTTCCTGGGAGACCAAAGCAACAAACTGATCCCCCTGAGGCCCTTTTAATCTCTATGACGTTGAAAACATCTCCAACAAAATCATTTCTTAGGTCAAGAAGAGACTGAAGAGACATAGCTGAAATCAATGGATTTTTCTCAAATCCATCAGGTTTTCCCCATGAGCTGAGAAAACTGGCCATACTGGCTGACTACACAGCCCTCTTCTGAGTCTTTAGGCATTTATTTTTTTCCTCCAGGAGCTCAGGCTCTTGCAGCTGTCTGTGAAATGTAAGCAGAAGGACATGCTGGAGACCAGCGAAGGTGAATAAATCTGGTCTGACACCAGAACCAGTTCTGATCCACCAGACCTAAACAGCCAAGGTGTGACAAAGCTTGAGAAAGTCCCCTTGACCTCCCAAGTCCCTCCGACTCCTCCCCTAAGCCTTCAGGCAGTCCGTCAAGGCCAGCTTGGATCCCCCATATGAGAGGGTCAGGAGTGGTAAAGACCCGGAATTTCCCTTACTGTTCCGAGGCCCTACCCCACCTAGGTGAGGAGGAAGAACCTAAGATGTGTGTGTACTCAGCTCCCACCATAGACAGACCCCAGGGGACACCACCATCTAGGATGTGATCAAAGCTAAGAGAATCTTGGGACTTCTTCACCAAGAATCTACCTGCCAATGCAGGAGACACGGGTTCAATTGCTGGTCCAGGAAGATCCTGCATGCCACAGGCAACTAATCCTGATGAGCCACAACTACTGAGCTAGCACTTGAGAGCCCGAGCACCGCAATAAGAGAAGCCACCACAGTGAGAAGCCCGAGCACCGAAACAAAGAATAGCCTCACTCACTGCAACCAGAGAAAGCCCGAAGGCGGCAGTGATGACCCAGCACAGCCTATATATATATACACTGAAAGAATATTTAGATCACAGTCTTGCTTTTTGTTACCATCTCCCCCCAAAAGAAAAACAACGGAACAAGTAACGTACTAATGCAATATCAAATAAAGCTATGGCGAAATAGAGAAAGTGAAAAGTGAAAGTCCCCCATGATCCACCACTCCCATTCCTTCCTTCTCCCCAGAAGTAACTCTTCATCAGAACTTGGCGTCCTAGCCTTCTAGATCATTTTTATGCATTTGCCTATATGTCCCAATACCTAAGTAGATTTAGGGATAATTTTGGGCAAGTAGATTGAGCTATATATACAGTTCTGTCGCTGTCTTTGATATTCAACAAGGTATCTCTCCTTGTTTTCTCATATTTCCATGTCAGCACATAAAGTTTCCCTTCGTTATCTTTATTCACTATGATAGTTTGATAGATAATTAGATCATTGCCAATTTTTCATTATTACAAGCCTGGTTGCAATAAACACTCCTAGTACTTAGATCTCTGCACGAGAGCTTCAGGATTTCTGCAGGATCAACAGATATCTCGAAGGGGAATTGTTGAAGTGATTTTCCACTTAGGGAAACTGCAGTCCAGAGACAAAGAGTTTATTGAGTTTATGTAACATGTTAGGGGCAGAACTGGGATGAGACGTGAAGGGTTCCAGGTGCCTGGTCAGCCTCCCCCATGACACCATCCTCACCTGGACTGTGAATTTAGACACGCCTAATCCACTCCCATGGAGAAGGCAATGGCACCCCACTCCAGTACTCTTGTCTGGAAAATCCCATGGACGGAGGAACCTGGTAGGCTGCAGTCCATGGGGTCGCTGAGGGTCGGACACGACTGAGCGACTTCACTTTTACTTTTCACTTTCATGCATTGGAGAAGGAAATGGCAACCCACTCCAATGTTCTTGCCTGGAGAATCCCAGGGACGGGGAAGCCTGGTGGGCTGCTGTCTCTGGGGTCGCACAGAGTCGGACATGACTGAAGCGACTTAGCAGCAGCAGCAGCAGCAGCAAGCCACTCCCAAGGGCTGTGTAATTTCAGACTCTGTATTGAGCAGACCAGAACAAAAGTTCAGAAGCAAAGTAGAGTGTAGCAATTTTAGCATCAGGAGGAAAAGGATGAGGTGGTCAGAAAGGTGTCCAGCAGAGGATAAGGGAAGGAGCATTGAGCTTAGAATTTAAATCCTCCAATTCTAGTCTTGGCTCCACACTCCCTGACCTTCCCCCGCTAACCTGAGTCATTTCACATGACTGAGCCTCTGGGTTTTTTGCTGCAAAACAGATGAAATTTCTACCTTCCAGTTTATTGTGAGAGCAGAACCAAGTGATCGGCTGACAGCATGATAAGGGCTTGCAGTGCTTGAGTTCAGCTGTGTCTCATTCTTTGATCCTCACAAGTCTATGAGGTCAGTCCCGCTTTTGTCCCCATTTTACAGGAAGGCAACTGAAGCACAAGAGTAAATCCTTGCCCACGGTCACCCAACTAGCAAATGACAGGCCCAGGCGCTGAAGCCAGGCCACCTGGCTCTAGAGCTCAAACTCCCAGCCCTATAAGAGGTGCTTGCAACTCGTGGGTGCCCCAGCATAGGCACAGAGTCCCCCAGAGCAGGCCCAGAGTAAAGACCAACTGCAATGTGCTTGGCCTCAGAGGTTCTGCAGCCCAGCCTGCCACATGGGCCTCTCCCCACGGCTGTCCTGTGTCATAATTAACCAGCCCCGCAGAGGTTGCCTGTACCTGGGGCTGGCAGGGCCCTAATGGAAGCGTGCTGGCCATAATTGCCTCCATCCATCACCCTGGCCCTTGGAAGTGGGGACAGAATCTGGCTGGAGATTTAAACAAGCTTTTTCTCTGCAGAAACGAGGGGCCAATGACACAGCCCGGCTTGTGGGGAGTTTGAACACACAGTGCAGACCAAAAGACCAAGCAGTCTTTCTGGTCATAAAAGAAGGGGAGAGAAGGAGGAGGAAGAGAAGAAATGGAGGGAGAGAGAGGGGCAAGATGAGAAAAATCAGAGATACAGAAGGATGATGAGCTTGATAGAAGAGAGAGAAAGGCACTGTGTCAGGGAAGTGCCTCTCAAACTAGACCCCCTTGGGGATAGAGTGATGGGGTAGGAGGGGGATAATGTATGTGTGTAAGAGACATGAGTTTGATCCCTGGGCCAGGAAGATCCCCTGGAGGAGGGCAGGGTGACCTACCCCAGTATTCTTGCCTGGAGAATCCCATGGACAGAGGAGCCTGGTGGACTGTGGTCCATAGGGTCGCAAAGAATCAGACTCGACTGTAGCAATTATGCACACACACGTGCATGTATGTGTATGTATATTATATGTATGTTTGTGTATATAAGCAAACACCTATATACATGTATTTATGTGTTCTCATTTTGATGATACTTTAAACAAATAAGTATGATCACATTCTGTGTTATCATATTCTGAATTATTCCACCTACAACTCTGGAGCAGAGTATTGCCATAGAATTGAACTGCCCAATCCCCTCCCCATCCCGACCCCAATCTTCCCCCAAGCCCTCCCTCCTCCAGCCTGGGAAATAATGATAAGAACCCTTCCTTTTTCAAGTGAGTGTGGACACTAAGACAATATATATAAAGTACAGAGAACATGATCCTTAAGCATCTGCCATTATTACTATCCCTATTTACAAGATGTTCATAAGGAATAGTTATCCATGCAGGTCAGGAGAGTGTATTCAGAGGAAGGCACTGTGAGCTGGGCTTTGAAAAATGAAGAGATCACCAGGACAAAAAGGAAAGGAGTCAGCTTTTCAAGTAGAAGAGAGGAGGCCCTTGAAACAGGAGTGGTCAGATATGCTCCAGAACAGCTGGAATGTTGAAAATGAGGGGCAGGTGGTGGAAGATGAGGTGAAGGAGGTCAGCAGGAACCAGACTCAGGACCTCTGGCTTTATGTCCTTGGCTGTGGGAGCCAGAGGCTTCCCCAGGCCCAGAAAGCTCTCCCCACACTCACCATGTTAGCAAGTAGGTAGACTGCCATGGAAGACAAAAAGAAAGGCATTAAATAATAGTAGTATTCCTTTTAGAGCTTCCCAGGGGCTTCCCTAGTGGCTCAGACAGTAAAGAATCTATGTGCAATGCAGGAGATCTGGGTTTGATCCCTGGGTTGGGAAGATCCCCTGGAGAAGGGAATGGTACCCACTCCAGTATTCTTGCCTGAAGAATTCCATGGACAGAGGAGCCTGGTGGACTACAGTCCATGGGGTCACAAAGAGTCAGACATGAATGAGCAGACACACAGGGGCACAGCTCCTTTTAGAAGTTTGTCACTATAAACAGGAGCTAAGTTGTACAATTTACATTTTACCCAGAACACATGGGGTCTTCCATCCTCCCTACCCCACATACACAGTCACTTATGCTGGGATAAGATGGGATAGTTACTTATGCTGTGTTTAGTGCATTTAGAGACAAAAGGGAGTTTGGCTGAGTATCATGTAAAGACAAATGTGAGGAAGACACTGCCGTAATTCACCCAGACCCATGTTTTTCTCTTCTTCCTGAGGATACAACTGGATTGCATTTCTTACTGTAGCAGTTAAGTGTAGCAGACACAGTGCATGCTTTGCCCCATCCTCTTGGATTCCATTCACTTTTCCTGCATGTCTACCCTCCTGTTTCTGAGTACTCTAATTCCAAGGATTTTCCCCTGCAACTTTCTTTTGAGGATGGTCCTTAGCTAATGGAGCCCTGTACTGGCAGAGCGTCAGAAATGCTGGGAGCTCCCCTGCCCCTAGAAGAGCCCTTAGCCAATGTGTGAAAGCCTGGAGCCCTTGCCTTGAAGTGGGACCTACTCTCAGGGGTAATTCACACTCCAGAGCTCCCCACAGGATCATGCCAATTTAGGGGGGAGTTGTCTGAAATTATGTCCACACTCACCCTCTTTCCCTTCCCTTCCCAGTCCTGCCTACTTCTTTGTTGGTTTCTCCTGGGAAACACTTGGGACACGCTCATTTGTGTCCTACTCTTTGTCACCCCATGGACTATAGCCCGCCAGGCTCCTCTGTCCATGAGATTCTCCAGGCAAGAGTAATGGAGTGGGTTGCTATTCCCTTCTCTAAGCTATCTTCCTGACCCAGTGATCGAACCTGGGTCTCCTGCATTGCAGGCAGATTCTTTACCATCTGGGCCACCAGGGCAGCCCTCCTAAGGAGGTCACCTGCACATGAATCCTTGCTGAGCGCCTGCTTCTGGGGGCCCCAGCCTAAGCCACCTTGTGACTAAATGGAGTAAGACTGCTACTTCTTGACTTTGCAAAAAAGCCCATGTATGCTTATGTCTGCTCTTTTCCCTTCAAGCTGATGAGAATAGAAATAACCTAGAGGGTCACCTTAGAAGACACTTAAAGTAAGTCCCACACACAAACAAGTTCCATTCCGAGAGTGATTTCCTAAGTCCAGTTTGTTTGAAAGTCCAACAAAGTTAGCCTAAGTACCCAAGTAACACAATCAGCTATAGAGTACCACACTATAATAGTGAAACACAGCAGACCCTATAGTCCTTGCCCGCCCCTGCCCCATGCCTTCTGCCTGCCTTTTGCTTGTGGAAAACTTTAGTCAAAGAATAAGTTTAACCAGAGAAGTGAGAAATGGGGAAACCAAGGAAAAGAGTCAGAGGAGACTAAATAATAATAATACAGTCATGAAACATAGTTAAGGACCTTTAGTTCTTTCTCAAGGGCTATACTTAATATTCTGAGCCACATCCTGTGAGCTGTCTTATAGATACTGAAACCCCAGGTGGAGAAGTTAGCTACATGGTGACCGGATTATACCCAGGACATGAGCTGCCACAATGCAGAGAATTGTCCTCCAACAAATGGGAACAAATGGACCCTGGAAATGAAAATTAACTGTACCTAAAACAACCAAGATGATGCTGGTCAGAGCACTAATGACCAATTTGAAGATGACTGCTGTTTCTGCATGTAGCCCACCTCTCCCACTCAGTCTATAAAAGCTCTCACCCCCTGCTTGGAGGGTGGGCAGCAGAAGGAGTTGGCCTTTGGACAGATGTCTGCCACCCTCCCCAACCCCCTTTCAGTTCCATTCAGTTGCTCAGTCATGTCCGACTCTTTGCGACCCCATGAGCTGCAGCCTGCCAGACCTCCCTGTCCATCACCAACTCCCACAGTTCACCCAAACCCATGTCCACTGAGTCGATGATGCCATCCAACTGTCTCATCCTCTGCTGTTTCCTTCGCCTCCTGCCCTCAATCTTTCCCAGAATTGGGGTCTTTTCAAATGAGTCAGCTCTTTGCATCAGGTGGCCAAAGTATTGGAGTTTCAGCTTCAACATCAGTCCTACTAATGAACAGCCAGGACTGATCTCCTTTAGGATGGACTGGTTGGATCTCCTTGCGGTCCAAGGGACTCTCAAGAGTCTTCTCCAACACCACAGTTCAAAAGTATCAAATTTTCTGTGCTCAGCTTTCTTTATAGTCCAATTCTCACATCCATACATGACCACTGGAAAAACCATAGCCTTGACTAGACGGACCCTTGTTGGCAAAGTAATGTCTCTGCTTTTCAATATACTATCTAGGTTGGTCATAAATTTCCTTCCAAGGAGTAAGCGTCTTTTAATTTCATTGCTGCAATCACCATCTGAAGTGATTTTGTAGCCCCAAAAAATAAAGTCTGACACTGTTTTCACTGTTTCCCCATCTATTTGCCATGAAGTATGGGACTGGATGCCATGATCTTAGTTTTCTGAATGTTGAGCTTTAAGCCAACTTTTTCACTCTCGTCTTTCACTTTCATCAACAGGCTCTTTAGTTCCTCTTCACTTTCTGCCATAAGGGTGGTGTCATCTGCATATCTGAGGTTATTGATATTTCTCCCAGCAATCTTGATTCCAGCTTGTGCTTAATCCAGCCCAGCGTTTCTCATGATGTACTCTGCATATAAGTTAAATAAGCAGGATGACAATATACAGCCTTGATGTACTCCTTTACCTATTTGGAACCAGTCTGTTGTTCCATGTCCAGTTCTAACTGTTGCTTCCTGACCTGCATATAGGTTTCTCAAGAGGCAGGTCAGGTGGTCTGGTATTCCCATCTCTTTCAGAATTTTCCACAGTTTATTGTGATCCACACAGTCAAAGGCTTTGGTATAGTCAATAAAGCAGAAATAGATGTTTTTCTGGAACTCTCTTGCTTTTTTGATGATCCAGCAGGTGTTGGCAATTTGATCTCTGGTTCCTCTGCCTTTTCTAAAACCAGCTTGAACATCTGGAAGTTCATGGTTCATGTATTGCTGACCCCCCCCCCTTATTGGCATCTGAAACAATGCAAACTTTCCTTTCCACCAACCTGGTTTGTTTACTTGGTTTTGAGCAGCAAGCAGCTGGGCCCCACACACCTTTCGGTGACAATCAGATCAGATCAGATCAATTGCTCAGTCGTGTCCGACTCTTTGCGACCCCATGAATCGTAGCACGCCAGGCCTCCCTGTCCATCACCAACTCCCGGAGTTCACTCAGACTCACGTCCATCAAGTCAGTGATGCCATCCAGCCATCTCATCCTCTGTCGTCCCCTTCTCCTCCTGCCCCCAATCCCTCCCAGCATCAGAGTCTTTTCCAATGAGTCAACTCTTCACATGAGGTGGCCAAAGTACTGGAGTTTCAGCTTTAGCATCATTCCTTCCAAAGAAATCCCAGGGCTGATCTCCTTCAGAATGGACTGGTTGCATCTCCTTGCAGTCCAAGGGACTCTCAAGAGTCTGCTCCAACACCACAGTTCAAAAGCATCAATTCTTCAGTGCTCAGCCTTCTTCACAGTCCAACTCTCACATCCATACATGACCACTGGAAAAACCATAGCCTTGACTAGATGAACCTTTGTTGGCAAAGTAATGTCTCTGCTTTTGAATATGCTATCTAGGTTGGTCATAACTTTCCTTCCAAGGAGTAAAGTGTCTTTTAATTTCATGGCTGCAGTCATCATTTGCAGTGATTTTGGAGCCCCCAAAAATAAAGTCTGACACTGTTTCCACTGTTTCCCCATCTATTTCCCATGAAGTGATGGGACCGGATGCCATGAGCTTCATTTTCTGAATGTTGAATTTTAAGCCAACTTTTTCACTTTCCACTTTCACTTTCATCAAGAGGCTTTTGAGTTCCTCTTCACTTTCTGCCATAAGGGTGGTGTCATCTGCATATCTGAGGTTATTGATATTTCTCCTGGCAATCTTGATTCCAGCTTGTGCTTCTTCCAATCCAGCATTTCTCATGATGTATTCTGCATATAAGTTAAATAAACAAGGTGACCATATACAGCCTTGACAAACTCCTTTTCCTATTTGGAACCAGTTTGTTGTTCCATGTCCAGTTCTAACTGTTGCTTCCTGACCTGCATACAAATTTCTCAAGAGGCAGATCAGGTGGTCTGGTATTCCCATCTCTTTCAGAATTTTCCACAGTTTATTGTGATCCACACAGTCAAAGGCTTTGGCATAGTCAATAAAGCAGAAATAGTTGTTTTTCTGGAACTCGCTTGCTTTTTCTATGATTCAGCAGATGTTGGCAATTTGATCTCTGGTTCCTCTGCCTTTTCTAAAACCAGCTTGAACATCAGGAAGTTCACGGTTCACATATCGCTGAAGCCTGGCTTGGAGAATTTTGAGCATTACTTTACTAGCTTGTGAGATGAGTGCAATTTTGCGGTAGTTTGAGCATTCTTTGGCATTGCCTTTCTTTGGGATTGGAATGAAAACTGACCTTTTCCAGTCCTGTGGCCACTGCTGAGTTTTCCAAATTTGCTGGCATATTGAGTGCAGCACTTTCACAGCATCATCTTTCAGGATTTGGAGGGTATATAATACTTTCCACACAAATAATATGGACATAAAAAACAAAATATAAAAAAATTTTAATCTTACAGTACAGTACCTTGAAAAGTACAGTAGTACTGTATAACAGCTGGCATCCAGGCTCTGGCATGCACTTTTGCATCTTTGAAAGTTTGCAGCTTGAAGGTTCCTGATGGAGATCTTACTGTGTCAATGATGACAGAACCTCCAACAGCCTGGACTCTGGAATCACTGCATGGAAGAAAGATTTGTGCCAACCGGGAATGTGATACTGGACTGAAAAGTAAGACGGGAACGTCTCCTGTGTGCTACCACTCAAATATCTGTATTTACTTGTCATGGTGGCTCAGGTCACCCCCACTAAAATAGAAAGTAACTTTATTTGAGCCCTTGGTGAAAATCTAGAGTGGCTGAAAGGCCGATTAGGAAGCCATTTCCACCCCGCCCCAGGTAGGGCCCCGGTGAGATTGAACAAGCTGGTCCTGTGAGCTGGGATACCTGATGAAAAAGATAGGATTTGAGGCCTCTTCCAACAGGACCAGAACCCCTGGAAGACAGCTCTGCATAAATTCCCAAGCACCTGGGACTCTGTTGAAAGGTGGCCCTTCACAAAGCAATTCACGCAGTTCCCATGTAAGAAGAGCAAAAACTAACGTTAATATATAACTGTTCACAATTGCCTACTCTCCCTCTGGATTCTAAGGGAACGTGACTCTTGCTGTCTGAGAAGATCCCTAAGATCCCTTTCTTGAGGAGAATCTGGATAGTAGACCAGCAAATGAAAATATTCACAGAAGTCAGACAGGATAAAACAGTATACATAAAAAAGAGCCAGGACGGGATCCCTGGAAGGTCAGAAAGAGAAACAGAGCAGCCATGTGAGCTGGGTAATAGAGAGAGTTCAAGAGTTTGGACAGAAGAGTTTGGATGGAAGTATAGAAAAGAAATTTACCAGGAGCAGCTGCCATCTCAGTGAAAGATGATAATAACAGCAATGATCTGGAGAGAGGAATTATTATAAAGTGTCTCTGCAATAAAGATGTCCCTGGAGGTGGTCCAGTGTCTAAGACTCTGCACTCCCAATGCAGGAGGCCCTGGGTTCCATCTCTGCTCAGGGAACTAGATTCTACATACCACAACTAAGACTCCGCCTGCCGCAACTAACAATCCCGCGTGCCCCAGTAAAGATCAGAGATCTTGTGTGCGGAAACAAAGACTCACTGCAGCCAAATAAATAAATAGACAAAAAAACCTGCCCAATTAGAAAACAAAAAGATGTCTTCTATTATTGGTATTTCTTTAAAATACGAAGTATAGACTTGAAATACTCGTGACTAACGTTTGGTTCCTAGGTTGTTTCTGGGACGCCAACACCATGAAAGACTAGCCTATTTGGAACCTTGGAATAAGATAGTGTCATAATTCTAACTACTTTCAGGGGTCTCCAGGATTTTGCAGAGAAGTCCAGAATACCTTTCACCTCTGCATTCCCATGATTTTAGACACATTTAAAATACCCTAACCGCCCCTGCCCCCAGATTTCTCAAATGTCTGCCATGAAAACTAACCACCACAATTTACCATTCTATTCTGTGCTCCCCGGGCTATTTGCCTGTGCCTCTAGCACCTGGTTTTATTACCTGAGAGTCAGGTTAACTGATAATGCATTTGATTTTTCAACTTGATTGTAAAATCTTTGAGGATGGGTTTTGGCTTTTTATCCTCACAGCATCTGTCTTACATTCAGTACATGTAAAGACTTCTGTCTTGTTCATCCCTCTCTGTCTCCAGCACTTCCAAGATTATCTGATTGATGGTAGATATTTAGAAAATGTTTGTTGAATGAATATGTGAAATAATCAATCAATCATATCCATCAAATTTGAGCTGATAACAGTCATGGTCTCCAGATTAAGCAGATCATAACATTGTCTCATTGCTACTCAAGTGTTCCCACTAACATGCACCTTTGCAATCAAATTTTCCTTGTGCTGACAGGTGGGACCTGCCTTAGATCCTCAGCAGCTGAGAAAGATAAAGATTGGGAAGTGAAGCCAGAGCTGAAACATACCACATCTACTTCCTGGCTTGCTGGAAAAGCCCCAGTTACAAATATCAAAAAGGGCACAAATACCCTCTTTGCCAAATGAAAATCTGAAATTCTCCAGGCCAGAATTCTGGAGTGGGTAGCGATTCCATTCTCCAGGGGATCTTCTCAACCCAGGGATTGAACTCAGGTTTCCCGCATTGCAGGAGGATTCTTCACCAGTTGAGCCACAAGGGAAGCCCAACATCTGTATTACTAGGTCACAAAATATATGCCCCTTGCTTCATGGAAAAGGCAAAACTTGGAGCCTCAAATTGTACATACCCACTCTGGTTGCCAGCCAAGCAGCTTTGGTCAGGGTATGTAATGTCTCCAGACCTCAGTGTCTTCATCAGTAGAATGGGCACAGCAACCTCTACCACACAGAAAGATCATGAAGATTAATAGAGATCATTGTAAATTACGGGCCCAGTGCCAACACACAGTGATAGCTCTAAGAATGCTTGTCTCCTTCCTGGCTGATGGCAAAGACACAGATAGAGGTAAAAAAGGAAAATTCATTCTGATATTTTCTGGATGACACAAGAAGGAAGGAGCTATGCATCTTTCACGTTAAGTTCATCTAAGGAAAGAACAGGGCCATGTGCAAACTCACTGGCTAAAATTAAGTCTTCTCCATAGCTCTTCATAATTTCTTTGTGAGTCAGTGTTTGAGACATGATGTTGACAAGGGGAGAGGGTGGGAGACTGATTCCATTATGCTGTAAACCTATCTCCTCAAATAAGGACAAAATGATAGCTTTGTCCACCTATCCTAACGACAATTTACAATTATGACTCAATTTGTCACAGATGAGAAACATGTTATTTATTTGTTATTTTTATTTTTTTAAGGGAAGCGTGGGAGACATTTACATGGCTAATGAGAACCAAAGGTGAAATAGCTTTTATGATAACAGAGATAGGACCAGACTTCATTTTTGGCAATTTCCTTCCAATTGAGATGTTGCTGATAATGCTGGACAGTGTCCAGCTTTGAAATGGCCCTAATCAGAGTCCAAATGCTATGGCAACAATCTCTTGAGAAATATCATACCCACTCAGGTGATCTTATGCCTGAGTGAAGAATATAATTGTTACTGTAAAAAATATTTGGTGTGTTACAATTATATGGTATGTCAAAATACAGCATTCTCTCAATGATAGTTAAATTTTCATGGATTTTTTTTACCCTCTTTCACAGTATTTAAATAATTTGACTGTGAGACTAAACCATTTAAAAAGGTAAGTTTACCCACATCACTTAATAGCCCTTCATACAAAACCCACATCCAAAGGTCTGAATTCTTTTTTAGAAACTCATCACTTATGTTAGAAAAAAAGAAGAGAGAGAAACATGCATCAACAATGTAGATAATTTTAATTCAAAATTGCTCTTGAATTAAATTATTGGAATATTTCTGAGGGGGGAAAAAAATCCAGGGACCAGAATGACCTGGATAATTACCTTCATTATTTAAGTCATTCTGCTAAATCTGTCCTAAATTACTGGCCTTTGAAAGCTTTTGAAAGGAGCAGTTCAGAAAATCAAAACACTCAGTATCTTTAATATGTTTTCCACTGGATTCACAGGCCCATGTGATGGGAAAGGGCAAGGACTTATTTAGACAACCAAAAAAAATATCTTAGACCCAGGAGAGACCTCATCCTCCACAGTTCTGCAGAAACTTACAATTTACAAAAAAATACTAGCAAGAACATTGTATCTTTTGATCCTAACAATCACTGGAAACATGGACCATAATCTCCACGTTCACAGATGAGAAAAGAGATTCAGAGAGGAAAATGTTTTGTTCAAGGTCACACAGTAAGTAAATGACAAACTAGGGCTGGACCCCCACTCTTCTAACTCTGCCGCCAGGGCTCTTCTCATACCTCTGACACCGGCGAAGTAAGTTAAAAGCAAGGGGGAGGACTTCCCTGGTGGTCTAGGGGTTGGGAGTCCACCTGCCAATGCAGGGGACGTGGGTTCGATCCCTGCTCCGAGAAGATTCCACGTGCCTCAGGGAAACTATTAATAGGCCCATGTGGCACTGAGCCTGCGCTCCAGAGTCTTCGCTCTGCAACAAGAGAAGCCCCTGGAGTGAGAAGCCCCTGCCCACCGCAACTAGAAAAAGCCCATGCGCAGCAATAAACAGATAGATGAATAAATAATTCTTTAAAAACGAGCATGGCGGGAATATATTTGCAACCCTTATAACTGATAACTAGAATCCAGAGTCAGTAAGGAAAGACAAACGAAGAACATAAAACTAGACAAAGAATGTGAATAATCAAGTCACAGAAGCAAAAACCCAAATACTTGATAGATACAGCAAGAAAGCCAACCTTGCTAGTAAACAGAGAGAGGGAAAACAATTTTAAAAAGAATCAGGGTATAATTGAATGCTGACTAGATTTGTAAACTTTTTAAAGTTTGGGTGGCATCAATAATTGTTGAGGACGTAGCAAATGCGATGTATACATTATTGATGTATGAACTGGTATCGCCCCTTTAGAGAACAGTCTAGTGACACTTAGCACACTTGAGGATATGTATGCCACACGAGAGAGCAATTCTACTTACTCCTAAGTGTCTCGCCTGGAACTAGACTCACAGCTGTGTCCAGGGAGGTGCATTCAGTGTTCATTGCTGCAATTTATACAGTAGAGAAAAGTGGAAACCACCTAAATATTTCTCAGTAGAAGAAGAGATAACCTGTGATTATTCATACAACATGGAAGGTAAAAGGGCTGGCTTTTACAAAAATGGATAAATCTGAAGGGGAGAATGTTGGGGGGCGGGGCGGGGGGGAAGCAAGTTGCAATTGATATGGACCATAGGATACCAAATAGGTAAATATTGAAAACACAAATAACAGGAGGTTATACTGTTAATAGATTCATACATATGAATAGAAGTCCAAACACAGGAGAGGAAATGATACAGAAATGATACAGAGGTACTCCAGCAGTCAGTCTCTTTATCCCCGAGAGGGGAAGGCTGAGAAAGAGATGAGGAGGGTAGCTATTTCTACAGTGTTCTATTTCTTTTTTAAAAATTCTGATGTGATGAGACAGCAAAAGAGACACCAATGTATAGATCAATCTTATGGACTCTGTGGGAGAGGGAGAGGGTGGGGAGATTTGGGAGAATAGCATTGAAACATGTATAATATCATGTATGAAACGAGTCGCCAGTCCAGTTTCAATGCACGGTACTGGATGCTTGGGGCTGGTGCACTGGACGACCCAGAGGGAGGGTAGAGGAGGGAGGAGGGAGGAGGGTTCAGGATGGGGAACGCGGGTATACCTGTGGCGGATTCATTTTGATATTTGACAAAACTAATACAATATTGTAAAGTTTAAAAATAAAATAAAATTTAAAAAAAAAATTCTGATGTGTTATGTGCATGTGTGTTTTTGAAATATTTCTTAACAGCAATGCATGTTTTTGAAATATTTCTTAAAAGTTAAAAACGATGCATTTGAACTTCAGAGGGGCGTCAAGGAAAGGAGGGGGGGTGAAGGGTAAAGAAACTGACAATCCCTTAAGGATGGTCCATAAAAGGCTGTCTCATAGCCAGATCCTAATAAAGAGGTCACAGGGCAAAGGAGCAAAGGGGTTAAGTAGATGACCGTAATGCAAGCTATGCTTTCCATTAAAGGAGAACAAGGGTGTGTGAAAGGATAGGAGAGTGCTGAGTGGCTTCAGAAGAAAAGCTGAAGAGGGACTGCCTGGGGAGAGGTAGGATCTGATTATCTGTACGCCTCTCTTAGATTGCTATGATATGCCACTGTTTCTGTGGCGGTCTTCACGCCCACCAAATGTGCTGCCCAGGGTCTAAAAGCAGTCAAGTTTAGCACTTCAGAATTTTCAAGTTGCAGAACATGCCGGGAACGTTATCTTTCTATACGGTGCAATAACAACAGCAAATAAACAGCAGGCTCAGAGAGGTTAAGTGCCTTGCTTGAGTTCACACAGGAGGGACCCCCAGCATCCTCACTTCCCCTACACATGCTTCCTCCTGGGGTTCAAATAAGCCTTTTGCAAGTTGCCTACTTCCTGCAACAGATCCCAAGCAATTCCAACATGGCTGCGGATACTTTTTTTTTTGTTTTTATTTTTCTCCGTGTGGCCAGAATAAAGCATTTTTTAAGAAAGCATGAGATATTGTTAACACCCAAAGGACTGAGTCAACGAGCTTAGGCCTGGGTGTGTTTAGCAGATCTCCTAGGAAAGTAACTATGGTGTTTTCGGGGTGTGGTGGTGATTGGGCTCAGCTGACCCCAGGAAGCAAACTACTCTGGCAGGGACAAATGTGCTTTTGGTCCCAGGGGAGGACCGCCTGCTTCCTAACGGACAAGAAGTCCTCGAGCACTGAATTCTCTCCATGATAAGAGCCCTTTCTGGAGCTGATGCCCTCTGCCTGCTGAGGAAGGCAAGCTGAGGCCCTGCCACCTGTTCAGCACATCACCTATGGCTTGACTCAGAGGCAGAAGCTGGGATGTGCCTGGCGGGCCAGTGGTTAACGCTTCACCTTCAAGCACTGGGATGCAGGTTTAGTCCATGCTAAGATCCCGCATGCCTTGTGGCCAAAAAACCAAAACATTAAAAAAGTGGAAACAATATTGTAGCAAATTCAATAATGGCTTTTTAAAATGGTACCCACCAAAAAAGAAAACCTTAAAATAAGAAAACAAAAACAAAACAAAGGTAGAAGCCATTCTTTTCCAACAATTAGAGTTGCAGGTCTGTCTTGTAGGGGAGCAAAATTTGCCACCCTAAAATGACTCTGTGCCATTTGGATTATTTCGAGCTGAAAATAATCAAGACCTAAAAGAGTCAGGAGGAAACTTTGACCTTCCCCCTAACTGCCTGAGGAATTTAGATAGAGGTCCCCAGTGGCTCAGATGGTAAAAAGTCTGCTTGTAATGCAGGAGACCAGGGTTCAATCCCTGGGTCAGAAAGATCCCCTGGAGAAGGGAATGGCAACCCGCTCCAGTCTTCTGGCCTGGAGAATTCCACAGACAGGGGAGCCTGGCGGGCTACAGTCCATGGGGTAGCAAAGAGTTGGATACAACTCAGTGACTAACATTTTCTGTTCCCAGAATAATCCTATCACCAGAGATCTCTGCAAAAAAAAAAAAAATGGGTTAAGTGATGGAGGACACACAGCAGAGCCTAGAGATCAGAGTCTACTCTGGGTCACACTGTCTCTGCAGAGCCCAGCAAACATTTGTTTACCAGATACTTCTTTTTCAACTCCATGTAAATCGCCTTCCTCTTCTTCAATGTCCCAAACCCCTGCCTTCAACACCCACTTTTGTCTTTGGCTAAGGATGACACAAAGGTGAGGATTTCAGCCATTTTGGTGAATTACTCAGTTTTCCTGGGTCTCTCCCAAGTACAAATGTGATCAAACTTCTGTTTGATTTCCCATTAATTTGTCTCATGTCAATTTAATTCTTAGACTGGTCAGTCTCTACAACAGGAGAGAAAAATCTCTTCCTGCCTGACAGCCTCTCCTAGATGTTTAGTCTTGTCTAATGAGATGGGTTCCATCTGAGCATCAGTGAGGCTGATTGCACCATTAGGAAGAAAATCAGGACTTAAATCAGAAACTCAAGGTAAAAAATAACCATTCACAGCAGCAACAACAAAAAAAAATCCTCCTGCATTTTTTTTTAAATCTTGTCAAGGAGCTCTAAAACTCAACTGAAAGAAATAATCCTCCTGTTGGTATGGGTTTTTTTTTTTTTTTTTTTTTCATTTTGTCTAGGCATTTTGTGTCCAGGAATTGTAAAGAGCCAAGAACACTGTGGGAGAAATGAAGAGCTTGGCATCTTAGTTCTGTCTCTGATGTGGACAAGAAACTGCATGAGCCTGGACTCTTGCTAGTGATTCCCCTCAGAACCACACAGAGCAAGACAAGAGGGAAAGAGGAAGCAGATGCTGGGTAAACAGCAGTATCTACTAGAGTGCTTCTCAGCTGGGAACCCCATTTAACAGCTGAGAAAGCTGAGGCTTAGACTAAGTAACCTACCCAAGGTCACATTTTAGAAAGTGGCCAAACCACACCTAAATCTGGTCAGATGTAGTGCCCAGAGCTATAGTTTTTTCTCATTTCTGGTTAAAAAGTAATGCATGCACATATTTTTTAAGAATGTGGACAGCACTTTAGAAAATGAGAATAAAATAAAAATCATCACCACGAAGAAATAATCGCTGTCAAAATGTTGGTGTGTTTAGTTCTAGGCTCTTTTTCTTCAGATCAATGGAAGATCTTTGGTATGTGCTATTTTATCATTTACGGTCTTCACTAAGCCACAAAGTACTGGGTTGGCCAGAAAGTTTGTCTGGGTTTTTCTGTACTACATCATGGAAAAACCCCAATGAACTTTTTGACCAACCCAATACACCCAAGGGCCATCACTGTAGTGAGGCCTGCCAGGTCATCTTTATAAACAAGACAACCTATCGCCCAGCTGTGACTCCCGCTGCTAACAGTTCACAGCTGCCCCTACCCGAGACGCTTGGCAGGTTCTGCCCTCTTTCAGGCACTACTTGAGTTATAAAATCTCAGCTCTCCACCCTTTAGACAGAAAAACTCTAGAGTTCCATTTACGCTCAAACTTCCCGAGGAATCGAGATGAAGCTAGATTTCAGTTTGAAAGGGCGTCTTTGACTTCTTTTCCTCCCTTGTGCTTCTATTTTCACCTCCTTTGAAGTGTCCTTCTACTTATCACTTGCACAAAACTTCTCATCTCAGGCTCTGATGTTACCATCAGCAGAAGAGAAGGACTGAGAAAGTTTTAACTGTGCTAAGGCCTGGGTTGTAATCACCCACTCTTTGAAGGGAGAATGGACCATTTAACTGCTGGCTAAGCCTGGTCAACCACCAGCATTCACATTTCAACCTGGTTTTATGGTTTTCTGTTCCTTTTCACCCTTGCAATAACTCATATAAAGTGCTAAGAGCCGTGTTTCCTGGTTTAAAAAGCCAATTACTTTATACATTTCTATAGCCATGTATTTATAGAATCATTAAGGTCCTGAAGAAAAACATGCATTATTCAGTTAAATTTTATTGCATTTTTATGGGGGAAAATATATGCTGTAGTAGAAGTCTTAATTTAAAGATTCATGAAGATTTTGAACTTATTGATTATCATATTGCCTCCATGCTAAGATATACAATTTAATGTTTTTTAAATTCTTAGAATCAATGAATATATTTAGTGAATGTTTTTTCTCCCATCCACTCTCCTGAAAATTTATTAATATTTTCTTTTTATTTATCCACATGAATTTCAGAATCACCTCATCAGATTCCAAGACATTGCTCACTGCCTTCTTCCGGGAATAAAATTTATAATAAAATTAACTCAAACCCATAAGTTAATTTTGGAGAAAAAAAATGACATCTTTATAACATCAAGTATTCTCAAGCAGTATATGGTATGCCTCCTTATTTATTCAAGGTTTCATTTATTTCTCCCAATTGATCCCTGTCATCCTCTCTATGAATATTCTGTACAAATTTTATTTAAGTTAGTATTTTATATTTACATTGTTAATGGACTCTAAGTTTTCCATGGTATTTTCTAACTGGTAATATTAGTATATATACATTCTATTTCTAACATTTCTTGAACATTCAATTACTTTGTGGATCTATCTTACTGCTACTATTAGTGTTTCCGTTGATCATTTGGTATAAGCTGTACAGATAACTGTATCACTTGCAAATGAAGATAATGTCTCTTTTTTCCATTGTGATGCATTTTATTTCTGATCCATGTCTTACTACATTGGCTAGAACTTCTATAAAAATTTTAAAAAGAGATCAAAGAAATCGTTGGCCATGGCTCAGATATTTCACCACTAAGCATGAAATTGAGTGCTTAATATATTTTTCAGCATATTATATCAAATGTGTCTACCCTAAGTAATTGAAGGGTTTTCATCAATAATGGGTCTGAGCATTATAAAATGCAACTTTAAGCATTTATTAAATCAAACTCAAGAGGATGTGTGGAATCATTTTACACTTTTGCAGTAAGCCGGACCTGCTGCTGAATGTCAGTCCTAGTGCTAACTGTGGCCTTGGCCAATCTAACTTCTTCCTGCTTCAATTTCTTTAGCTATTAAATGATGATAATATAACTCATAAGGTTCTGTGATCCCTAATCAATCTAGTTTGTAGGAAGCGTCTAACACACTGATGACCCCCATGATAGATGTTCCATTACTCAGAATTTTCAAAGTAAATCTTCCTTGGTCCTGGCATAGCATGCATTTAATACACAAATGGATTTAATTTACTGTCAGTTTATTTAAAATTGTTGCTTCCATCTTTGTCACAGTATGTCACATGGAAGCATTCTATTTCCTCTGTGCATCATTTAGAAGACACCTCTGCCTTAAAAGTTGGAAAGGATACATGTAAACTCTTTTTTATTGACATGTAACCTACATGTCAAAGAAGGCAATGGCACCCCCTCCAGTACTCTTGCCTGGAAAATCCCATGGACGGAGGAGCCTGGTAGGCTGCAGTCCATAGGGTCGCTAAGAGTCGGACACAACTGAGCGACTTCATTTTCACTTTTTACTTTCATGCATTACAGAAGGAAATGACAACCCACTCCAGTGTTCTTGCCTGGAGAATCCCAGGGACGGGGGAGCCTGGTGGGCTGCGGTCTATGGGGTCACACAGAGTCAGACACGACTGAAGTGACTTAGCAGCAGCAACCTACACGTAGAAAATTGCATGAAGGAATGCATTCATAAACCCAACTGGATCCAAAGTGCCTGATGACTGATTTCCAATTTCAGCTCCATGTCAATGGTCCTTGTGTATTAGACACTGATTACGGGCCAGCATAACTGCTAAGCACTTCATGTGTCCCATGTAATATGTTGGTCACAAAAAAACCACAAGAGGGAAATGACTCTCCCCCTTTTATACATGAGGAAAATGAGGCTGAAAGAGGTGAGCACTGTTTAATCAAGTTATCAGTTACAGTGTAATTGATAAAACAGGATAAGACTGGATCTAAAATAAAGCTTCTTCTACGCTAAGCAATGGTGTCTTTGCTGAAATTAAGAAATCTCAATTGGTCTAATTCTTTGTTCATTTTTGGTAATTCATATTTGCTTTCAAAATCATGCACTTGTGACATAATTTCAAATATATCAGAATTAAGTTGTCTGTAATATTTAGACTATATAATTTCCCATTCTCTACTTAATTCCTTTGTTAGTTCAATATAGCTTTCTCTTTTTCTAATTTGTAATTGCCAGAAGTTAATTTATTTCACTGTCATTTTGAAAAGTCAGCTCCTGGGTTTATTCATTCTTTCCCTGTTTTCTAATTAATTTCTGATTTTATCTTTATTTCCTTTCTCCTTGTTTATTTGAATTAGTTTTGAATGTCTTTATTTTAATGCTTCATTCTTTTTAATTTTCTCTTGTTTAAATTGAAAATATTTAAGGTATAACTTTCCTTTGAATACAACTTTGTCCATTTTCTATACTTTTGTGAATGTAGGATTCTCATTTTCCTAATTTTCAAATAATGAATAGTTGCAGTTTTTATGTTGTCTTAGACTTAAAAAATACAGAAATTTTTTTTCAAGGACTTGGAATTTTTCACTGAGATTTTGTACTAATTTTAATTTCACTTCATTCTTCTCAGAAAATTTAGCCAAAACCATCTCTAATATTCAGACTGTGGGTTTTCTTTGTAAGCTAATATAGATTAATTATGGTAAATGCTATGAACAATGAAGAACATGTTTTCTATCCATTTTCAAAGCACAAAATTTAATGCACATCAATGAAGTAAGAATCAACATTATGAATCCTCCACATTGCCAAAGACGATGTGTTCATTTTCTTATTTTTGTTTGGCTTTTGTTTTCAGTTTGCTTTGGTGGTGGTGGGGGCAGGGGGGGCGGTTCTGATCTGTTTATTGCCCCAACATCTGAAGGATAAAATATATACCTATCAACAGTGAATTTGGATCATGTTGAAATGGGATTACCCAGTACTCTCTGAAAATCAGGGTTGTGTACATGTGAGTTTTAAAAAGCCTTCTCAGAAACTCTGATATGATATTCTGGATGTTTTATAGCATCTTGTTAAGAATCACTGAGTTAAATAAATTAGTGTCACAGCATTCTTGTGAATTTTACCTTTTATCAATGCAAAATAACTCCCTGTATCACGGTAACTGCATTTGCCTTGCACTCTATATTTTTTCCCTGATATTAATATTGTCACTCCTATTCTCAGCTTTAACATTTTTTCCTCTCTCTTTTATGTGAAGCTTTGACAAATAGCTATAATTGGCTTCTGGTGCGTTTTGAAGCAAATCTGAGACAAATTGTCTTTTAATGAGGGAATTTCATCTGGTTCCATTTAATGTCATAGCTGATGTTTGGCTTTCACATATATAACTGATTTATTTGACTTATATCAGTCAAATCAGCCTTTGACTTCATCAGCTTATTGTTGTAAAATGCTTCCTTTGAGTTGTACCGGCCCGTTCTGCATCTCTTTGTCCTCGTATGCATCCCTTACTCTTTTCTGCTTGGCTGTGTGTCTCAGAAAGGCTGACCTCTACAGGAGGTCCTGAGTTCTCCGATTAGCTGGCTTCAGGCTAGGTTTGACCAGTAGGAGACAGTGGCAGAAGAAGCAGGAAAAAGTCAGGGTATTTTTCCTTCTTCTCGCTGCCCTGGATTCATCCCTTCTGTAGCTCCAACTCCTACTGGAAAGACCCCCTGTGGTTGCATTCTCTACTCAGAGACCACTACGTGCTTCTGGGCTTAGCTACAACCCTGCCTTATTCCACCCTTCTAGCACAAAAGTCCCATTCTCTGTCCATATACCCTCCTTTCCACCCCCCTCCTCTTTAAGCAAAGAAGGTATGTCTTGGTTCACATAACTAAAAAGTCCAGGGGATAAAAGTCTTCAGGAATGGTTTGATCCAGGGGCACAAACATTGTCCTCATTGTCAACCGTGTGTTGCTGATGTCTATCATTTGGCACCACTTTCCTCTGTACTGGTTACCTTCTCTGACTGGGTCTTTTGATGTGGTGACCCTATTGGTTTGAGCTTTTCATCCTACAGAGGAGCTAAGCAGTCTCAGTAAAGACTTTCTGAGCTTCTCTTCCACAGCTCACTAAAAATTTAAGGGTTGAGTATCACTGGACCAACTTGAATCACATGACCATGCCTGAACCAATCACGGTTGTAAAGCTGATTGACCGTTATAACTGTCTTCTTTCTCTGGGTTTTTCCTCTGCATCCAGAGAGAGTATCTTTACTTTGTCCTCCCTAACACAAATTCCATTTTCTGCCATGTCAATTCTTTTTTTTACTGCTTCTAATGCAAATGCAAGTTGTATTATGCCATTACATTTTCTATATCTTTACAATCTTTATTTCAGATTTTCTCTGTTTGCATCTCAGCAACTTTTTTAAACTTACCATTTTATCTCTTGTTTCTTATGCCACAGAGTTCATATTGAGAGCACAAAGAAGACATTTTAGTCAATGCTCTTTTTACTTTTCCATATTTTTTCAAAAGTTTGCTTTTCTTTTCAATGTAATATTCCTCCCTTTTATGTTCTCTTGTTTTTCTTATTATTCACGCTTGATAAAAGATCAGTTCAGGTGTGTTGCCAGCAAATGGTCTGGATGATCTTCTTTGTCATGATTATTAACCATATGATGACTATTAGAATCCACATCCAGACTTTAAACTGACAGCTGATTAATAAACACAGACTCAAAATTCCTAGTGGTCTTACATCTGTGCTGAACCAGAATGGGTTCTCTGATTTAGTGCTTGGCCTTCTGAAAGGGTGGAAGGGAGTTTATTCTGAGATAACTATGCAGGCTTCTCTTTGTGAAAAGCAATGCATGGTCAACAACACAAACCAAGGTGCAGCTGTCTCACAGATCTCCCTCCTGACTCCTCAGTCTGGTGTACAAAGATGCACACCTGTTCTTGTCTGCCATAATCCCTTCCTTCTTGTTATGGGAAACTGAAGGGAACTGTAGTCCTATAATGGGTCAATACAGAGAAGTGGTAATAGGGAGTGTGGGAAGTTCAACAGCCTCAAAATTAACTTCTATGAATTAGACTTTCTCCCAAAGTCTAGAATCCATGTTATTGAAAAGTAGCAGTATTTTCTCTGTTTTTATGAGTATTTTCATAGGAAGGTGATTGGGGGGGTGGGCACAGAGGGAAAGGCAAACTAAGTGCCACCGTTGATGCCATCTTGATCTGAAAGTCCCATCTGTGTACCTGAGTAAATCTCTTCCTTCTCCTCCTCCAGGCTTTGCTATCTGACCCATAATGCCCCTGTCCAAAGGGATATTAAGATGTTATCCCATCTATACTGTTGCCTCCTAGGAGGTCAGCACTGAACTACCTTAGGCCTGGAGGCCTCATGACATACCTTCCCTACCCCACCTCCAGTCTTCCAGGCTAGTTCTTTACTCACATAAGAGTAAGGGGTCAGACTTCCTTGGTGGTCTGGTGGCTAAGATGTCACACTCCCAACGCAGGGGGCCCAGGTTCAATCCCTGCTCAGGGAACTAGATCCCACATGCAGCAACTAAGAGTTTACACGCTGTGACTAAAATCCCACATGCCACCATGAAGATCGACTATCCCATGTGCCACAAGTAAGAGCCCCAGCACAGACAAATAAATAATTTTTTAAAAGAATATGGGGGCTGCCCAAAGCCACTCCTCATATTGATATCCTCCTGTTCCCACAACTAATCATTTGTCCTCAAGAAGATTATTGTGAAGTCATCAACATTCTGTGATGTTGATCCAGATTTGGATAAACAGTAAACAAAAATATTAAAATAATGTTCCCATTTCAACAAACTCATCTGTCAGGAACTATAAGTTCACATGCTAATAGGAACAGTGAGACAGGATGTGAGCAGAAATTTTGCAATTTATTGTGACCTAAAGACTAACATATTATTCTTTTACTCTCTCACTCGCAGCCTCCTAAAATTGCTATACAAACTTTGCTCTAGCACTTATATAATTATGACCAGTTTTTTAGTTACTTTGGTGTATGTCCATCTCCTGATGAGGCTCCATGTTCATGCAGGACAAGAACGGCATCTTTCTCATCTCTTTATCCACAGTATCAAGTGTTCAATTCTTCCCCCTGAAGGAAGGAGCTAGGAGCTAAACTCATTAGATGGATAGAGTCAAGACTAGCAGCTGTGTCTCTAACCTGGAGATTCAGGTGTCCCTAAATACCAGAGGGGAGGGGACGAAAATAAGAATTGGGTGAGTCAGGAGAAGGGGTAATTGGAGAAGGGAGGCTAAGTATAGTTTCCAAAGCGAGAATGAGGATCTTAGGGTAAATATAATGGGCAAGAATATAAACCAGAATATCTAAGAACTAAGAAGAAAAAGGAACAGAAACTGGAGGACAGGATTGCTGTTCCTACTTAGAATTAAATGTGGACAGTTAAGCTCTATTTACAAAACAGCCATTGTGGCTATGAAATAGACCTCAGTAAATGTCTAATAAATATACACAAGCAAAATGAACTCTGGAAGTGCTCTAACCTTCAATTCTCCCATCCGTCTGCCAGAAATCTGCCCCCCAAAGTTATTCTATAAAGAGTATGTGGTACGTGTGTGCTCAGTTGCGTCTGAGTCTTTGCAACCCCATGGAATATAACCCTCCAGGCTCTTCTGTCCATGAAGTTTTCCAGGCAAGATTACTGGAGTGGTTTGCCATTTCCTACTCCGATATGTATGTGTATATATATACACACACACTATAGAAATGAACGAAATAGTGCTGTTTGCAGCAACATGAATGGACCTAGAGATGATCATACTAAGTAAGAAAGTCAGAAGGAGGAAGGCAAATGCCATGTGATGGCATTTATATGTGGAGTCTAAAATAGGATGCAAATGAACATATCTATGAAGCAGAAACAGGCTCACAGACATAGAGAACAGACTTGTGGCTGCCAAAGGGGAGGGGTGGGGAAGGGAAGGGCTGCAGGTTTGAGATTAGCAGATGCAAATTGTTATATATCAGATGGATACACAAGGTCCTGCTGAATAACACAGGGAAGTATATCCAATCTCCTGTGATGAACCATAATAGAAAAGAATATGAAAAAAGAATACATATATATGCACACACACTTTTATATATATATATAACTGAATCACTTTGCTGTACAGCAGAAATTAACACACATTGTAAATCAACTATACGTCAATAAAAAAAATGTTTAAGTTATCCTATGTCTAATGACTGCAAGCCAACCAACCAACCAGTTTGGTGTGGAAGATTGGGAATTGTGCAGGTATGTCACTTTAAGATCCAGCCCTCACTTGCCTCTGAGCCTGGACCTCTCTCCTTTCTGAGTTCAGTTTCCTTAGATGTAACCTGAGAAGAAGAATCCTTATGTCACAGGGCTTTTTAGAGGGTTGAATCCCATAGGAAGCAGCTAAGCACACCAGAATCATTCAATAAATGTTCCTTTTCATCCTTCATCCGGAGGCCTCGTGAGCCTAATGAGGGTGCAGAAAGGATGCTTACTTAACAATCTGGAGTGAAGCAGTTCTGGGGAGCGAACGTGCATCCTTGATTTCATCATGTGCCAGAGGATGGAAATGAACAGCCTGGAGGATTGCGCCCCAGCCCTCGCAGCTGCCTCTCTACTGAAGGATTTACGTTCTGCGTGATTAGGCCTGAAATGGACAGGAAGCTTTATTGTGCCAGGCTGGCAGGGCGTGGAGGAGCAAATTGATAAAGACACCTGGGTCAGTGGCAAGTGGGGTGTTTCCTAATTTATAGAAACACATCGAGTTCTATTACTCAGCCCCTTCCTTTCTGCTCTATCTCACCACCCCTCCTACTAGACCTTCTCTGCCCCTCCTTGACAAATGGTGACTTATTTATGGGCAGGGAGAGGATTTACTGATAAAGATGAGGCACTGGCCAAACCCACAGCAAGTAAATTCCCAGAGAAGCAACATCTGGTCGTTTGACTTCATATAGCAAACCTTTGCTGGACGCTTTCTGCCAGGTGCTGGGACATCAGTCATGTGGGAACACATAGGTCACATCTTGTCTCAGCTTCTTGGGCAGGTGAACTCTGAGTCTTGTTACCTCCTTGGAATAAAATGAAGATAATGCCGGCTCCTGCCCCACAGATAGTAAACGCTCAGTGGCAAGTAGCATTAATTATCAAAGTTGTCCATCCACATTTCCAGATTCCAAACCTTGGCATCTTACATTGCTCAGCCATGAAAGGAATGAAACTGGGTCATTTGCAGAGATGTGAATGGACCCAGAGTCTGTCATATAGAGTGAAGTAAGTGGGAAAGAGAAAAACAAATATTGAATATTAACACATATATGTGGTTTCTAGAAAAATGGTACAGATGAACCTATTTGTGAGGCAGGAATAGAGATGCAGACATAGAGAATGAACTTTTGGCAGTGGGGAGGAGAAGTTGGGATGAGCTGTGAGAGTGGTACTGATATATGTACATTACCATGTGTAAAATAGATAGCTAGTGGGAAGCCACTGTATAGAACAGGGAGCTTAGCTCAGTGATCTGTGATGACCTAGAGCGGTGGCATGGGGGTGGGTGGGTGCGAGGAGGCTTAAGACAGAGGGGATATAAGTACACATATGACTCATTCACTTTGTTGTACAGCAGAAACTGACATGACATTATAAAGCAATTATACTCCAATAGGACTTCCCTGGTGGTCCAGTGGGTAAGAATCTGCCTGATTGTTCAGGGGACACATGTTCAATTCTGGTCTGGGAAGATCCCATGTGCCATGGGGCAACTAAACCCATGCACCACAACCGCTGAGCCTGCGCTCTGGAGGAGAAGCCACCGCAATGGGAAGCCCACATAGCGCAACTGGAGAGTAGCCCTCACTTGCTGCAACTAAAGAAAGCCCTTGAAGAACTGGAGGTCCAGTGCAGCCAAAAGTAAATAAAAATTTTAAGATACTTTCCAGTAAAAAAGAAAGATAAGAAACCTTTCCCCATTGACCGTATGAAGGCTCTAGGAGTCAGATTTGCAGAGAGTATCCCTCCCCTGTCAGATCAACTATACTTAGTTCATTTCTTCTTTGGAATTTTGCTACAGGGAAGGACAAGGATGTGCGAGGCAAAAGCAAGGCACTAACGTTTATTGAGAAACTCCTTTGGCCCAGGCAAGACGGCAATCATTCCAGATGATTCCATTAAGCAGCCTTCTAGTGGGTCCCTTCCTTGCCTTCGGTCTCTCCCTGTCTCTCATCCTCCACAAGGGCCAATACATATTCCTCAAACACAATTCTGACCTTATTTTGGAGAGCTTCTTATGAGCTGCCATGTGAAGGTCATTGTCCTTGGTCTGGCAAGCCAGAATTTTCATGCTATGGTTCCTGGTGGACATCTAGCCACTATTCACTACCACCTCAATAGTCCACCTGGATCATTTACATCCCAAGTAATCAACTTTCACATCATCCACGCTTTTGTGATTGCAGACTTTTATCGATATTGCATTGAGTATACGTACTAGTTTGGGAAAGACTGGCATCTGTAAGCTGTTGATTGACTCTTCCCATCCAGGACCATAATACATCTCCATTGATTATGGCCATCTTTCATGGTTTTCAGTAAGTTTTACAACCACCTTCTTATAAATCCAGATATTTCCAGTTAATCCCAAAGAGTTTTATCATTTTTGTCATTGCTGCTCTTATGAGCATTTTTTACATTGCATTTTCTAATTACATGTTTCTGATCAACAGGAATACTATTTTTTTTTTCATGTTTAACTTGTATCCAATTACCTTATTGAGCTCTCTTGTTAGCATCAACCCCTTTTAGCTGAATCTCTTGAATTTTCCATAAAAAAATTCTAGCCATATCCTCTATAAATTATGACTTTTTAAAACAGAATGGTAAAATTTATCATAAGGATATTGAAAGTGTGTTAGTCTCTCAATCATATTCAACTCTTGTGTGACACCATGGACTGTAACCCTACCAGGCTCCTCTGTCTGTGGGATTTTCCAGGCAAGAATATTGGAGCAGGCAGCCATTCCTTCTCCAGGGAATCTTCCCAACCCAGGGATCAAACCCAGGTCTCCTGCATTGCAGGCAGATTCTTTATCATTTGAGCCACCATATTGAAGCAACTCACAAAACCCAAAGGCCCAGAAACAAGCAGAATCAGATTCTCAAATACCATGAAAATTCAGTCTCTCCATCTGCCCCTTTGAACCTAAAATCAGCAGTCCAATGTCCATTTATTTTTGTATGCATTAAACCATACAGTTCTTTCCTTGTTTGTCTACTTCAGTTTTGCTGCGTCGCTTCAGTCGTGTCCAACTCTGTGCGACCCCACGGACTGCAGCCTACCATGCTTCTCCATCCCTGGGATTCTCCAGGCAAGAACACTGGAGTGGGTTGCCATTTCCTTCTCCAATGCATGAAAGTGGAAAGTGAAAGTGAAGTCACTCAGTTGTGTCTGACTCTTAGCGACCCCATGGACTGCAGCCTACCAGGCTCTTCCATCCATGGGATTTTCCAGGCAAGAGTACTGGAGTGGGTTGCCATTGCCTTCTCCTTACTTCAGTTAGTTTATACATTAATTCAAAAGCTCTTCATGTTATAAAAAAAACATATATACAATACTTAACTAAGGATTACTTTTGAAAGACATGTTTTTCAAGAGTCTGAAAATTCAAACAATATAAAATGAATATTTTTTCACTCAACACTTTGAGACAGATAAATGTTGATACATGTTAACTGCAGTCTTTTCTTTTTAAAAATAACATACAGGAAAATTGGATCATTTTCGGTGCATTGTTCTGAGTTTAAACACATATATAGATTTGCATTGCTGTTGTTTAGTGGCTATGTCATTTCTGACTCTTTTGCAACCCTATGGACTGTAGCCTGCCAGGCTCCCTCTTCATGGGATTTCCCAGGCAGGAATATTGGAGTGGGTTGCCATTTTCTTCACCAAGGGATCTTCCTGACCCAGGGATTGAACCCACATCTCCTGCATTAGCAGGTGGATTCTTTACCACTGAACCACCTGGGAAGCCCATATAGATTTATAAAACCACCACCAAAATCAGGACACAGATAATTTCAAGCAATTCATTTGTGCTGCCCCTTTTCTAGTCAGTGGCTCCTTCTATCCCCAAATCTGGGCAAACCTTGGTCTATTCTTCATCACTACGACTCTGCCTTCTTCAAAATGTCATATAAATTGATTCATACAAATCATGACATTTTGGATCACCCTTTCTTATATTTGTATCTGTGTGCGTCTTTATTTTTTCTTGTCTTACTGCTTTGGTTAGGATGCCATTGGATTCTGTTGATTTGTTTGCACCTCCCCACCTAGACTTTAGGATTCTAAAGAGTGGGGATGGTGTCTCCTTCAGCACCTAGGCCAGTTCTGAGCCAATGTAGGTGTTCACTCCATATTTGTGGAATACATAAAGGCATTGGTAATGAATGGGCTTCCTGTGGGCCACCATGCAAGTTTCTCAAAATACCAAAATCTTTTTCCAAGAAAGGGGCATCTTCTAGAGCCTAATTGGCTCATAGACCTGGGAAGAAGTCCCCAACCCCATTTTCATTAATTAACTTGTCAAGACACAAAAGGAAAATCCCGCCTATTACTAGCTCACTGTGCCACATGGATCTGTCAGCCTCTAATTAGAATTAATTAGCTAATGCGCGTTTCAAATTTGGAAGACAAGAAGCTCTGCTTGTGTACTCATTTGGTGTTAATTATCATGGAAACCTGTTTCAACTCAGTGACATTCTCAAAGCACTGAGACACTTCTTCCCACAGGCCCCAGGAGGTAACCAGTGTGATGCTGGCTGCCAATCAACAGAGCTCTCTTGTTATGTCAAGATCCTGGGGAAAAGTGAGCTCATAGCTCCCCAGGAGTTTTATTAATGCTTCCCTCTCAAGAGGACTTTAGTGGAGAATTCAGGATATTCTGGCAATCTCAGACCAAGAGTTCCAAGTTCAACAGACAAATGGAAATAAAATTAGGTCAAGTTAGATCTGGATCCACATTAAGTGAGGCAGCAGGAAGGGTACCCCAAACCACTGTCCATCAGAGGGACTCTATCCAAAAGATATATCCCCCCTACTAGGCCATGGTGGCTCGGATGGTAAAGAATCCGCCTACAATGCAGGAGGCCTGGGTTCAATTCCTGGGTTGGAAAGATTCCCTGGAGGAAGGCATGGCAACTCACCCCAGTATTCTTGCCTGGAGAATTCCCATGGATAGAGGAGTGTCCAGAGGAGATCACATGGACTGGCGGGCACAGTCCATGTGGTTGCAAAGAGTCAGACATGACTGAGTGACTAAGCACAGCGCACAACAGACCATGTGGGATGACTGCCTCTTGTACGTCCCCCAAAAATGAATGTAACAACCTTGTCTTGAGATTTGTTTCATTTCACACAGAAGGATGTACTGTGAGAGCATATGCAATAGGGATTCATCTCCTAACACAAATGCTCATTTGGTGCTGATGACCCATAATGTGTGGGTCTTTCTCCCTTGCTTTATAGCCATTGACATATCTGGATCCATCTACTTATCCAGGCCAAGGTCAGAGTAGGGATCAGAGTTCACACTGGTGCCAGTTGAGCATCCTGCAGATCTAATTTCCACAGCAATGACAAGTCCTGCTTCATCATTCCTGTAAAATGCCACTGTCTATTGATCATTGGTTAGTCAGAGCTGGTCATGACAAATATGATGAGGAGAGATCAATGACTGAGTGATGGAAACTATTTCAGCATCAAGGATTTACTTCTACCCTAACCTCAGCACCATGCAAAAGAAAAAAGACATTGAAAAGGTAAATAGAATTTTAAAAATAATCTTTAAAGATCAGGTTCTCTATTAGCCAACAGTTTAATAAAAGTGAGCTCCACAATAAGAGAGATGGAGGGGAGGGCTTATTTTTCCTTATATCTCACAGTGAACTTATCTTCTTCCCTTGGGCGGGGTCCTTCCTAATCTG